>NW_027077764.1:0-332500 GCF_963924675.1 Phocoena phocoena | reverse complement strand
TACGCTAACACGTACGCTCACCCTAAACAGTTGTCGTACCCTAACCTGTCCCTAAACCGTCTCTGTCCCCTAATCCTAACCCTAACCCTAACCCTAACCCTAAACCTTACCCGAAGCCTTACCCTAACCCGCCCCTAATCCTAACCCGTACGCTAACACTAACCCACACCGTAACACGTACGCTCACCCTAAACCGTTTTCGTACCCTAACCTGTCCCCTAAACTGTCCCCGTCCCCTAACTCTAACCCTAACTCTAACCTTTACCCGAAGCCTTACCCTAACCTGTCCCCTAATCCTAACCCGTACGCTAACACTAATCCGTACCCTAACACGTACGCTCACCCTAAACGGTTGTCGTACCCTAACCTGTTCCCTAAACCATCCCCGTCCCCTAACCCTAACCCTAACTCTAACCCTAATCCTTACCCGAAGACTTACCCTAACCCGTCCTCTAATCCTAACCCGAACGCTAACACTAACCCATACCCTAACACGTACACTCACCCTAAACCGTTGTCGTACCCTAACCTGTCCCCTAAACCGTCCCCGTACCCTAACACTAACTATAACCCTAAGCCTAACCCTAACCCTTACCCGAAGCCTTACCCTAACCCATCCCCTAATCCTAACCTGTACGCTAACACTAAACCGTTCCCCAACACATACGCTCACCCTAAACCGTTGTCGTACCCTAACCTGTCCCCTAAACCGTCCCCATCCCCTAACCCTAACCCTAACCCTAACCCTAAACCTAACCCTTACCCGAAGCCTTACACTAACCCGACCACTAATCCTAACACCTACGCTAACACTAACCCATACCCTAACACTTACGCACACCCTAAACCGTTGTAGTACACTAACCTGTCCCCTAAAGCCTCCCCGTCCCCTAACCCTAACCCTAACCCTAACCCTAAAGCTAACGCTTACCCGAAGCCTTACCCTATCCTGTCCCCTAATCCTAACACGTACGCTAACACTAACCCGTACCCTAACACGTACGCTTACCCTAAACCGTTATCGTACCCTAAACTGTCCCCTAAACTGTCCCCGACCCCTAACCCTAACCCTAACCCTAACCCTAACCCTAACCCTTACCCGAAGCCTTACCTTAACCCGACCCCTAAACCTAACCCGTACGCTAACACTAACCCGTACCCTAACACGTACGCTCACCCTATACCGTTGTCGTACACTAACCTGTCCTCTAAACCGTCCGCGTCCCCTAACCCTAACCCTAACCCTAACCCTAACCCTAACACTTACCCGAAGCCTTACCCTAACCCGTCCCCTAATCCTAACCCGTACGCTAACACTAACCCATACCCTAACACGTACGCACACCCTAAACCGTTGTCATACGCTAACCTGTCCCCTAAACCGTCCCCGTACCCTAACCCTAACCCTAAACCTAACCCTAAACCTTACCCGAAGCCTTACCCTAAACCGTCCCCTAATCCTAACCCGTACGCTAACACTAACCCGTACCCTAATACGTACGCTCACCCTAAACCGTTGTCGTACCCTAACCTGTCCCCTAAACACTCCCCGTCCCCTAACCCTAACCCTAACCCTAACGCTAACTCTTACCCGAAGCCTTACTCTAACCCGTCCCCTAATCCTAACCGGCACGCTAACACTAACCCGTTCCCTAACACGTACACTCACCCTAAACCGTTGTCGTACCCTAACCTGTCCCCTAAACAGTCCCCGTCCCCTAACCCTAACCCTAACCCTAACCCTTACCCTAACCCTTACCCGAAGCCTTACCCGAAACCGTCCCCTAATCCTAACCCGTACGCTAACACTAACACGTACCCTAACACGTAAGCTCACCCTAAACCGTTTTCGTACCCTAACCTGTCCCCTAAACCGTCCCCGTCCCCTAACCCTAAACCTAACCCTAACCCTTTCCCGAAGCCTTACCCTTACCTGTCCCCTAATCCTAACCTGCACGCTAACACTAAACCATACCCTAACACGTACGCTCACCGTAAACCGTAGTCATACCCTAACCTGTCCCCTAAACCGTCCCCGTCCCCTAAACCTAACCATAACCCTAACCCTAACCCTTACCCGAAGCCTTATCCTAACCCGTCCCCTAATCCTAAACCGTACACTAACACTAACCCATACCCTAACACGTTCGCTCACCCTAAAACGTTGTCGTACACTAACCTGTCCCCTAAACCGTCCCCGTCCCCGTCCCCTAACCCTAACCCTAACCCTTACCCGAAGCCTTACCCTAACCCGTCACCTAATCCTAACCCGTACACTAACACTAACCCATACCATAACATGTACGCTCACCCTAAACCGTTCTCGTATCCTAACCTGTCCCCTAAACTGTCCCCGTCCCCTAACCCTAACCCTAAACCTAACCCTAACCCTAACCCTTACCCGAAGCCTTACCCTCACCCGTCCCCTAATCCTAAACCGTTCGCTAACACTAACCCATACCCTAACACGTACGCTCACCCTATACCGTTGTTGTACCCTAACCTGTCCCCTAAACCGTCCCCGTCCCCTAACCCTAACCCTAACCCTTACCCGAAGCCTTACACTAACCCATCCCCTAATCCTAAACCGTACGCTAACACTAACCCATACCCTAACACGTCCGCTCACCCTAAACCGTTGTCGTACCCTAACCTGTCCCCTAAACCGTCCCCGTCCCCTAACCCTAACCCTAACCCTAACCCTAACCCTAACCCTAACCCTAACCCTAACCCTAAACCCTAACCCTAACCCTAACCCTAACCCTAACCCTAACCCTAACCCTAACCCTAACCCTAACCCTAACCCTAACCCTAACCCTAACCCTAACCCTAACCCTAACCCTAACCCTAACCCTAACCCTAACCCTAACCCTAACCCGTCCCCTAACCCTAACCCTAACCCTAACCCTAACCCTAACCCTAACCCTAACCCTAACCCGTCCCCTAACCCTAACACTAAACCTAACCCTAACCCTAACCCTAACCCTAACCCTAACCCTAACCATAACCCTAACCCTAACCCTAACCGTTGTCATACGCTAACCTGTCCCCTAAATCGTCCCCGTCCCCTAACCCTAACCCTCAACCTAACCCTAACCCTTACCGGAAGCCTTACCCTAACCCGTCCCCTAATCCTAACCCATACGCTAACACTAACCCGTAACCTAACACGTACACACACCCTAAACTGTTGTACCCTAACCTGTCCCCTAAACCGTCCCCGTCCCCTAACCCTAACCCTAACCCTAACCCTAACCCTAACACTTACCCGAAGCCTTACCCTAACCCGTCCCCTAATCCTAAACCGTACGCTAACACTAACCCGTACCCTAACAGGTACGCTCACCCTAAACCGTTGTCGTACCCTAACCTGTCCCCTAACCCGTCCCCATCCCCTAACCCAAACACAAAGCCTAACCCTAAGCCTTACCCGAAGCCTTACCCTAACCCGTCCCCTAATCCTAACCCGTACGCTAACATTAACCCATACCCTAACACGTACGCTCACCCTAAACCGTTGTCGTACCCTAACCTGTCCCCTAAACCGTCCCCGTCCCCTAACCCTAACCCTAACCCTAACCTTAACCCTAACCCTTACACGAAGCCTTACCCTAACCCTTCCCCTAATCCTAACCCGTACGCTAACACTAAAGCGTACCCCAACACGTACGCTCACCCTAAAACGTTGTCGTACCCTAACCTGTCCCCTAAACCTTCCCCGTACCCTAACCCTAACCCTAACCCTAACCCTAACCCTAACACTAACGCTTACCCGAAGCCTTACCCTAACCCGTCCCCTAATCCTAACCCGTATGCTAACACTAACCCATACCCTAACACGTACGCTCACCCTAAACCGTTGTCGTACACTAACCTGTCCCCTAAACCCTCCCCGTCCCCTAACCCTAACCGTAACCCTAACCCTTACCCTAACCCTTAACCGAAGCCTTACCCTAACCCGTCCCATAATCCTAACCCGTAAGCTAACACTAACCGCTACCCTAACACATACGCTCAACCTAAACCGTTTTCATACCCTAACCTGTCCCCTAAACCGTCCCCGTCCCCTAACCCTAACCCTAACCCTAAACCTTACCCGAAGCCTTACCCTAACCCGTCCCCTAATCCTAACCCGTACGCTAACACTAACCCGTACCCCAACACGTACGCTCACCCTAAACCTTTCCCGTACCCTAACCAGTCCCTAAATCGTCCCCGTCCCCTAACCCTAACCCTAACACTAACCCTAACGCTAACCCTTACCCGAAGCCTTACCCTAACCCATCCGCTAATCCTAACCCGTACGCTAACACTAAACCATACCCTAAAACGTACACTCACCCTAAACCGTTGTCGTACCCTAACCTGTCCCCTAATCCCTCCCCATCCCCTAACCCTAACCCTAACCCTAACCCTAACGCTAACCCTTACCCGAAGACTTACACTAACCTGTCCCCTAATCCTAACACGTACGCTAACACTAACCCGTAACCTAACACGTACGCTTACACTAAACCGTTGTCGTACCCTAAACTGTCCCCTAAACCGTCCCCGTCCCCTAACCCTAACCCTAAACCTAACCCTAACCCTTACCTGAAGCTTTACCCTAACCCGTCCCCTAATCCTAACCCGTACACTAACACTAACCCGTACCCTAACACGTACACACACCCTAAACTGTTGTACCCTAACCTGTCCCCTAAACCGTCCCCGTACCCTAACCCTAACCCTAACCCTAACCCTAACACTTACCCGAAGCCTTACCCTAACCCGTCCCCTAATCCTAACCCGTACGCTAACACTAACCCGTACCCTAACACGTATGCTCAACGTAAACCGTTGTCGTACCCTAACCTGTCCCCTAAACCGTGCCCGTCCCCTAATCCTAACCCTAACCCTAAGCCTAACCCTATACCTTACCCGAAGTCTTACCCTAACCCGCCCCTAATCCTAACCCGTAGGCTAACACTAACCCATACCCTAACATGTACGCTCACCCTAAACCGTTGTCGTACCCTAACCGGTCCCCTAAACCGTCCCCGTCCCCTAACTCTAACCCTAACCCTAACCTTTACCGGAAGCCTTACACTAACCCGTCCCCTAATCCTAACCCATACGCTAACACTAATCCGTACCCTAACACGTACGCTCACCCTAAACCGTTGTCGTACCCTAACCTGTCCCCTAAACCATCCCCGTCCCCTAACCCTAACCCTAACCCTAACCCGAAGACTTACCCGAAGCCTTACCCTAAACCGTCCCCTAATCCTAACCCGTACGCTAACACTAACCCATACCCTAACACGTACACTCACCCTAAATCGTTGTCGTACCCTAACTTGTCCCCTAAACCGTCCCCATCCCCTAACCCTAACGCTAACCCTAACCGTAACCCTAACCCTAACCCTAACACTTACCCGAAGCCTTACCCTAACCCGTCCCCTAATTCTAACCCGTACGCTAACACTAACCCGTACCCAACACGTACGCTCAACCTAAACCGTTTTCGTACCCTAACCTGTCCCCTAAACCCTCCCCGTCCCCTAACCCTAATCCTAACCCTAACCCTAACCTTTACCCGAATCCTTACCCTAACCCGTACCCTAATCCTAACCCGTACGCTAACACTAACCCGTACGCTAACACGTACGCTCACCCTAAACAGTTGTCGTACCCTAACCTGTCCCCTAAACCGTCTCTGTCCCCTAATCCTAACCCTAACCCTAACCCTAACCCTAAACCTTACCCGAAGCCTTACCCTAACCCGCCCCTAATCCTAACCCGTACGCTAACACTAACCCACACCGTAACACGTACGCTCACCCTAAACCGTTTTCGTACCCTAACCTGTCCCCTAAACTGTCCCCGTCCCCTAACTCTAACCCTAACCCTAACCTTTACCCGAAGCCTTACCCTAACCTGTCCCCTAATCCTAACCCGTACGCTAACACTAATCCGTACCCTAACACGTACGCTCACCCTAAACGGTTGTCGTACCCTAACCTGTTCCCTAAACCATCCCCGTCCCCTAACCCTAACCCTAACTCTAACCCTAATCCTTACCCGAAGACTTACCCTAACCCGTCCTCTAATCCT
This sequence comes from Phocoena phocoena, assembly GCF_963924675.1. Lineage (NCBI taxonomy): Eukaryota > Metazoa > Chordata > Mammalia > Artiodactyla > Phocoenidae > Phocoena > Phocoena phocoena. Next base: position 326,404 of record NW_027077764.1, on the reverse strand, counting down.
AACCCGAACGCTAACACTAACCCATACCCTAACACGTACACTCACCCTAAACCGTTGTCGTACCCTAACCTGTCCCCTAAACCGTCCCCGTACCCTAACACTAACTATAACCCTAAGCCTAACCCTAACCCTTACCCGAAGCCTTACCCTAACCCATCCCCTAATCCTAACCTGTACGCTAACACTAAACCGTTCCCCAACACGTACGCTCACCCTAAACCGTTGTCGTACCCTAACCTGTCCCCTAAACCGTCCCCATCCCCTAACCCTAACCCTAACCCTAACCCTAAACCTAACCCTTACCCGAAGCCTTACACTAACCCGACCACTAATCCTAACACCTACGCTAACACTAACCCATACCCTAACACTTACGCACACCCTAAACCGTTGTAGTACACTAACCTGTCCCCTAAAGCCTCCCCGTCCCCTAACCCTAACCCTAACCCTAACCCTAAAGCTAACGCTTACCCGAAGCCTTACCCTATCCTGTCCCCTAATCCTAACACGTACGCTAACACTAACCCGTACCCTAACACGTACGCTTACCCTAAACCGTTATCGTACCCTAAACTGTCCCCTAAACTGTCCCCGACCCCTAACCCTAACCCTAACCCTAACCCTAACCCTAACCCTTACCCGAAGCCTTACCTTAACCCGACCCCTAAACCTAACCCGTACGCTAACACTAACCCGTACCCTAACACGTACGCTCACCCTATACCGTTGTCGTACACTAACCTGTCCTCTAAACCGTCCGCGTCCCCTAACCCTAACCCTAACCCTAACCCTAACCCTAACACTTACCCGAAGCCTTACCCTAACCCGTCCCCTAATCCTAACCCGTACGCTAACACTAACCCATACCCTAACACGTACGCTCACCCTAAACCGTTGTCATACGCTAACCTGTCCCCTAAACCGTCCCCGTACCCTAACCCTAACCCTAAACCTAACCCTAAACCTTACCCGAAGCCTTACCCTAAACCGTCCCCTAATCCTAACCCGTACGCTAACACTAACCCGTACCCTAATACGTACGCTCACCCTAAACCGTTGTCGTACCCTAACCTGTCCCCTAAACACTCCCCGTCCCCTAACCCTAACCCTAACCCTAACGCTAACTCTTACCCGAAGCCTTACTCTAACCCGTCCCCTAATCCTAACCGGCACGCTAACACTAACCCGTTCCCTAACACGTACACTCACCCTAAACCGTTGTCGTACCCTAACCTGTCCCCTAAACAGTCCCCGTCCCCTAACCCTAACCCTAACCCTAACCCTTACCCTAACCCTTACCCGAAGCCTTACCCGAAACCGTCCCCTAATCCTAACCCGTACGCTAACACTAACACGTACCCTAACACGTAAGCTCACCCTAAACCGTTCTCGTACCCTAACCTGTCCCCTAAACCGTCCCCGTCCCCTAACCCTAAACCTAACCCTAAACCTTTCCCGAAGCCTTACCCTTACCTGTCCCCTAATCCTAACCTGCACGCTAACACTAAACCATACCCTAACACGTACGCTCACCGTAAACCGTAGTCATACCCTAACCTGTCCCCTAAACCGTCCCCGTCCCCTAAACCTAACCATAACCCTAACCCTAACCCTTACCCGAAGCCTTATCCTAACCCGTCCCCTAATCCTAAACCGTACACTAACACTAACCCATACCCTAACACGTTCGCTCACCCTAAAACGTTGTCGTACACTAACCTGTCCCCTAAACCGTCCCCGTCCCCGTCCCCTAACCCTAACCCTAACCCTTACCCGAAGCCTTACCCTAACCCGTCACCTAATCCTAACCCGTACACTAACACTAACCCATACCCTAACATGTACGCTCACCCTAAACCGTTCTCGTATCCTAACCTGTCCCCTAAACTGTCCCCGTCCCCTAACCCTAACCCTAAACCTAACCCTAACCCTAACCCTTACCCGAAGCCTTACCCTCACCCGTCCCCTAATCCTAAACCGTTCGCTAACACTAACCCATACCCTAACACGTACGCTCACCCTATACCGTTGTTGTACCCTAACCTGTCCCCTAAACCGTCCCCGTCCCCTAACCCTAACCCTAACCCTTACCCGAAGCCTTACACTAACCCATCCCCTAATCCTAAACCGTACGCTAACACTAACCCATACCCTAACACGTCCGCTCACCCTAAACCGTTGTCGTACCCTAACCTGTCCCCTAAACCGTCCCCGTCCCCTAACCCTAACCCTAACCCTAACCCTAACCCTAACCCTTACCAGAAGCCTTACACTAACCCGTCCCCTAATCCTAACACGTACGTTAACACTAACCCGTACCCTAACACGTTCGCTCACCCTAAACCGTTGTCGTACCCTTACCTGTCCCCTAAACCCTCCCCGTCCCCTAACCCTAACCCTTACCCGAAGCCTTACACTAACCCGTCCCCTAATCCTAACCCGTACGCTAACAATAACCCATACCCTAACACGTACGCTCACCCTAAACCGTTGTCGTACCCTAACCTGTCCCCTAAATCCTCCCCTAACCCTAAACCTAACCCTAACCCTAAACCTAACACTTACCCGAAGCCTTACCCTAACCCGTCCCCTAATCCTAACCCGTACCCTAACACTAACCCGTACCCTAACACGTACGCTCACCCTAAACCGTTGTCGTACCCTAACCTGTCCCCTAAACCCTCCCCGTCCCCTAACCCTAACTCTAACCCTAACCCTAAGCCTTACCCAAAGCCTTACCCTAACCCGTCCCCTATTCATAACCCGTACGCTAACACTAACCCGTACCCTTACATGTACGCTCACTCTAAACGGTTGTCGTACCATAACCTGTCCCCTAAACCGTCCCCGTCCCCTAAACCTAACCGTAACCCTAAACCTTACCCGAAGCCTTACCCTAACCCGTCACCTAAACCTAACCCGTACGCTAACACTAACCCGTACGCTAACACGTACGCTCACCCTAAACCGTTGTCGTACCCTACCCTGTCCCCTACACCGTCCCCGTCCGCTAAACCTAACCCTAAGCCTAATCCTAACCCTAACACTTACCCAAAGCCTTACCCTAACGCGTCCCCTATTCCTAACCCGTACGCTAACACTAACCCGTACCCTAACATGTACGCCCACCCTAAACCGCTGTCGTACCCTAACCTGTCCCCTAAACCGTCCCCGTCACCCAACCCTAACCCTAACCCTAACCCTAACCCTTACCCGAAGCCTTACACTAACCCGTCCCCTAATCCGTACCCGTACGCTAACACTAACCCGTACCCTAACACGTACGCTCACCCTAAACTGTTGTCGTACCCTAACCTGTCGCCTACATCGTCCCCGACCCCTAACCCTAACCCTAACCCTAACGCTAACCCTTACACGAAGCCTTACACTAACCCGACCCCTAAACCTAACCCGTACCCTAACACGTACGCTCATCCTAAACCATTGTCGTACACTAACCTGTCCCCTAAACCGTCCCCGTCCCCTAACCCTAACCCTAACCCTAACCCTAACCCTTACCCGAAGCCTTACCCTAACCCGTCCCCTAATCCTAACCCGTATGCTAACACTAACCCATACCCTAACACGTACGCTCACCCTAAACCGTTGTCATACGCTAACCTGTCCCCTAAACCGTCCCCATCCCCTAACCCTAACCCTAACCCTAACCCTAACCCTTACCCGAAGCCTTACCCTAACCCGTCCCCTAATCCTAACCCGTACGCTAACACTAACCCGTACCCTAACACGTACGCTCACCCTAAACCGTTGTCGTACCCTAACCTGTCCCCTAAACAGTCCCCGTCCCCTAAACCTAACCATAACCCTAAACCTAACACTTACCCGAAGCCTTATGCTAACCCGTCCCATAATCCTAAACCGTACACTAACACTAACCCATACCCTAACACGTACGCTCACCCTAAAACTTTGTCGTACACTAACCTCTCCCCTAAACCGTCCCCGTCCATTAACCCTAACCCTAACCCTAACCCTTACCCGAAGCCTTACCCTAACCCTCACCTAATCCTAACCCGTACGCTAACACTAACCCATACCCTAACATGTACGCTCACCCTAAACCGTTGTCGTACCCTAACCTGTCCCCTAAACTGTCCCCAGCCCCTAATGCTAACCCTAAGCCTAACCCTAACCCTAACCCTTACCCGAAGCCTTACCCTAACCCGTCCCCTAATCCTAAACCGTTCGCTAACACTAACCCGTACCCTAACACGTAAGCTCACCCTATACCGTTTTCGTACCCTAACCTGTCCCCTAAACTGTCCCCGTCCCCTAACCCTAACCCTAACCCTAACACTAACCCTAACCCTTACCCGAAGCCTTACCCTATCCCGTCCCATAAACCTAACCCGTACGCTAACACTACCCCGTACCCTAACACGTATGCTCACCCTAAACGGTTGTGATACCCTAACCTGTCCCCTAAACCGTCCCCATCCCCTAACCCTAACCCTAACCCTAACCCTAACCCTTAGCCGAAGCCTTACACTAACTCATCCGCTAATCCTAAACCGTACGCTAACACTAACCCGTACCCTAACACGTACGCTCACCCTAAACCATTGTCGTACCCTAACCTGTCCCCTAAATCCTCCCCGTCCCCTATCCCTAACCCTAACCCTAACCCTAACCCTTACCCAAAGCCTTACCCTAACCCGTCCCCTATTCCTAACCCGTACGCTAACACTAACCCGTACCCTTACATGTACGCTCACTCTAAACCGTTGTCGTACCATAACCTGTCCCCTAAACCGTCCCCGTCCCCTAAACCTAACCGTAACCCTAACCCTTACCCGAAGCCTTACCCTAACCCGTCCCCTAAACCTAACCCGTACGCTAACACTAACCCGTACACTAACACGTACGCTCACCCTAAACCGTTGTCGTACCCTAACCTGTCCCATACACCGTCCCCGTCCCCGTCCCCTAACCCTAACCCAAAACCTTACCCTAACCCTTACCCGAAGCCTTACCCTAACCCGTCCCCTAATCCTAACCCGTACGCTAACACTAACCCGTACCCTAACACGTACGCTCACACTAAAGCGATGTCGTAACCTAACCTGTCCCCTAAACCGTCCCCGTCCCCTAACCCTAACCCTAACCCTAACCATAACGCTTACCCGAAGCCTTACCCTAACACGTCCCCTAATCCTAACCCGTATGCTAACACTAACCCGTACCCTAACACGTACGCTCACCCTAAACGGTTGTCGTACGCTAACCTGTCCCCTAAACCGTCCCCGTCCCCTAACCCTAACACTAACCCTAACCCTAACCCTAACCCTAACCCTTACCCGAAGCCTAACCCTAACCCGTCCCCTAATGCTAACCCGTACGCTAACACTAACCCGTACGCTAACACATACGCACACCCTACACCGTTGTCGTACCCTAACCTGTCCCCTAAACCGTCCCCGTGCCCTAACCCTAACCCTAACCCTAACGCTAACCCTTACCCGAAGCCTTACCCTAACCCGTCCCCTAAACCTAACCCGTACGCTAACACTAACCCGTACACTAACACGTACGCTCACCCTAAACCGTTGTCGTACCCTAACCTGTCCCATACACCGTCCCCGTCCCCGTCCCCTAACCCTAACACAAAACCTTACCCTAAACCTTACCCGAAGCCTTACCCTAACCCGTACCCTAATCCTAACCCGTACGCTAACACTAACCCGTACCCTAACACGTACGCTCACACTAAAGCGATGTCGTAAACTAACCTGTCCCCTAAACCGTCCCCGTCCCCTAACCCTAACCCTAACCCTAACCATAACGCTTACCCGAAGCCTTACCCTAACCCGTCCCCTAATCCTAAACCGTACGCTAACACTAACCCGTACCCTAACACGTACGCTCACCCTAAACGGTTGTCGTACGCTAACCTGTCCCCTAAACCGTCCCCGTCCCCTAACCCTAACCCTAACCCTAACCCTAACCCTTACCCGAAGCCTAACCCTAACCCGTACGCTAACACTAACCCGTACGCTAACACATACGCACACCCTAAACCGTTGTCGTACCCTAACCTGTCCCCTAAACCGTCCCCGTGCCCTAACCCTAACCCTAACCCTAACGCTAACACTTACCCGAAGCCTTACCCTAACCCGTCCCATAATCCTAACCCGTACACTAACACTAACGTGTACCCTAACAAGTACGCTCACCCTAAACCGTTGTCGTACCCTAACCTGTCCCCTAAACCGTCCCTGTCCCCTAACCCTAACCCTAACCCTAACGCTAACTCTTACCCGAAGCCTTACTCTAACCCGTCCCCTAATCCTAACCGGCACGCTAACACTAACCCGTTCCCTAACACGTACACTCACCCTAAACCGTTGTCGTACCCTAACCTGTCCCCTAAACAGTCCCCGTCCCCTAACCCTAACCCTAACCCTAACCCTTACCCTAACCCTTACCCGAAGCCTTACCCGAAACCGTCCCCTAATCCTAACCCGTACGCTAACACTAACACGTACCCTAACACGTAAGCTCACCCTAAACCGTTCTCGTACCCTAACCTGTCCCCTAAACCGTCCCCGTCCCCTAACCCTAAACCTAACCCTAAACCTTTCCCGAAGCCTTACCCTTACCTGTCCCCTAATCCTAACCTGCACGCTAACACTAAACCATACCCTAACACGTACGCTCACCGTAAACCGTAGTCATACCCTAACCTGTCCCCTAAACCGTCCCCGTCCCCTAAACCTAACCATAACCCTAACCCTAACCCTTACCCGAAGCCTTATCCTAACCCGTCCCCTAATCCTAAACCGTACACTAACACTAACCCATACCCTAACACGTTCGCTCACCCTAAAACGTTGTCGTACACTAACCTGTCCCCTAAACCGTCCCCGTCCCCGTCCCCTAACCCTAACCCTAACCCTTACCCGAAGCCTTACCCTAACCCGTCACCTAATCCTAACCTGTACACTAACACTAACCCATACCCTAACATGTACGCTCACCCTAAACCGTTCTCGTATCCTAACCTGTCCCCTAAACTGTCCCCGTCCCCTAACCCTAACCCTAAACCTAACCCTAACCCTAACCCTTACCCGAAGCCTTACCCTCACCCGTCCCCTAATCCTAAACCGTTCGCTAACACTAACCCATACCCTAACACGTACGCTCACCCTATACCGTTGTTGTACCCTAACCTGTCCCCTAAACCGTCCCCGTCCCCTAACCCTAACCCTAACCCTTACCCGAAGCCTTACACTAACCCATCCCCTAATCCTAAACCGTACGCTAACACTAACCCATACCCTAACACGTCCGCTCACCCTAAACCGTTGTCGTACCCTAACCTGTCCCCTAAACCGTCCCCGTCCCCTAACCCTAACCCTAACCCTAACCCTAACCCTAACCCTTACCAGAAGCCTTACACTAACCCGTCCCCTAATCCTAACACGTACGTTAACACTAACCCGTACCCTAACACGTTCGCTCACCCTAAACCGTTGTCGTACCCTTACCTGTCCCCTAAACCCTCCCCGTCCCCTAACCCTAACCCTTACCCGAAGCCTTACACTAACCCGTCCCCTAATCCTAACCCGTACGCTAACAATAACCCATACCCTAACACGTACGCTCACCCTAAACCGTTGTCGTACCCTAACCTGTCCCCTAAATCCTCCCCTAACCCTAAACCTAACCCTAACCCTAAACCTAACACTTACCCGAAGCCTTACCCTAACCCGTCCCCTAATCCTAACCCGTACCCTAACACTAACCCGTACCCTAACACGTACGCTCACCCTAAACCGTTGTCGTACCCTAACCTGTCCCCTAAACCCTCCCCGTCCCCTAACCCTAACTCTAACCCTAACCCTAAGCCTTACCCAAAGCCTTACCCTAACCCGTCCCCTATTCATAACCCGTACGCTAACACTAACCCGTACCCTTACATGTACGCTCACTCTAAACGGTTGTCGTACCATAACCTGTCCCCTAAACCGTCCCCGTCCCCTAAACCTAACCGTAACCCTAAACCTTACCCGAAGCCTTACCCTAACCCGTCACCTAAACCTAACCCGTACGCTAACACTAACCCGTACGCTAACACGTACGCTCACCCTAAACCGTTGTCGTACCCTACCCTGTCCCCTACACCGTCCCCGTCCGCTAAACCTAACCCTAAGCCTAATCCTAACCCTAACACTTACCCAAAGCCTTACCCTAACGCGTCCCCTATTCCTAACCCGTACGCTAACACTAACCCGTACCCTAACATGTACGCCCACCCTAAACCGCTGTCGTACCCTAACCTGTCCCCTAAACCGTCCCCGTCACCCAACCCTAACCCTAACCCTAACCCTAACCCTTACCCGAAGCCTTACACTAACCCGTCCCCTAATCCGTACCCGTACGCTAACACTAACCCGTACCCTAACACGTACGCTCACCCTAAACTGTTGTCGTACCCTAACCTGTCGCCTACATCGTCCCCGACCCCTAACCCTAACCCTAACCCTAACGCTAACCCTTACACGAAGCCTTACACTAACCCGACCCCTAAACCTAACCCGTACCCTAACACGTACGCTCATCCTAAACCATTGTCGTACACTAACCTGTCCCCTAAACCGTCCCCGTCCCCTAACCCTAACCCTAACCCTAACCCTAACCCTTACCCGAAGCCTTACCCTAACCCGTCCCCTAATCCTAACCCGTATGCTAACACTAACCCATACCCTAACACGTACGCTCACCCTAAACCGTTGTCATACGCTAACCTGTCCCCTAAACCGTCCCCATCCCCTAACCCTAACCCTAACCCTAACCCTAACCCTTACCCGAAGCCTTACCCTAACCCGTCCCCTAATCCTAACCCGTACGCTAACACTAACCCGTACCCTAACACGTACGCTCACCCTAAACCGTTGTCGTACCCTAACCTGTCCCCTAAACAGTCCCCGTCCCCTAAACCTAACCATAACCCTAAACCTAACACTTACCCGAAGCCTTATGCTAACCCGTCCCATAATCCTAAACCGTACACTAACACTAACCCATACCCTAACACGTACGCTCACCCTAAAACTTTGTCGTACACTAACCTCTCCCCTAAACCGTCCCCGTCCATTAACCCTAACCCTAACCCTAACCCTTACCCGAAGCCTTACCCTAACCCTCACCTAATCCTAACCCGTACGCTAACACTAACCCATACCCTAACATGTACGCTCACCCTAAACCGTTGTCGTACCCTAACCTGTCCCCTAAACTGTCCCCAGCCCCTAATGCTAACCCTAAGCCTAACCCTAACCCTAACCCTTACCCGAAGCCTTACCCTAACCCGTCCCCTAATCCTAAACCGTTCGCTAACACTAACCCGTACCCTAACACGTAAGCTCACCCTATACCGTTTTCGTACCCTAACCTGTCCCCTAAACTGTCCCCGTCCCCTAACCCTAACCCTAACCCTAACACTAACCCTAACCCTTACCCGAAGCCTTACCCTATCCCGTCCCATAAACCTAACCCGTACGCTAACACTACCCCGTACCCTAACACGTATGCTCACCCTAAACGGTTGTGATACCCTAACCTGTCCCCTAAACCGTCCCCATCCCCTAACCCTAACCCTAACCCTAACCCTAACCCTTAGCCGAAGCCTTACACTAACTCATCCGCTAATCCTAAACCGTACGCTAACACTAACCCGTACCCTAACACGTACGCTCACCCTAAACCATTGTCGTACCCTAACCTGTCCCCTAAATCCTCCCCGTCCCCTATCCCTAACCCTAACCCTAACCCTAACCCTTACCCAAAGCCTTACCCTAACCCGTCCCCTATTCCTAACCCGTACGCTAACACTAACCCGTACCCTTACATGTACGCTCACTCTAAACCGTTGTCGTACCATAACCTGTCCCCTAAACCGTCCCCGTCCCCTAAACCTAACCGTAACCCTAACCCTTACCCGAAGCCTTACCCTAACCCGTCCCCTAAACCTAACCCGTACGCTAACACTAACCCGTACACTAACACGTACGCTCACCCTAAACCGTTGTCGTACCCTAACCTGTCCCATACACCGTCCCCGTCCCCGTCCCCTAACCCTAACCCAAAACCTTACCCTAACCCTTACCCGAAGCCTTACCCTAACCCGTCCCCTAATCCTAACCCGTACGCTAACACTAACCCGTACCCTAACACGTACGCTCACACTAAAGCGATGTCGTAACCTAACCTGTCCCCTAAACCGTCCCCGTCCCCTAACCCTAACCCTAACCCTAACCATAACGCTTACCCGAAGCCTTACCCTAACACGTCCCCTAATCCTAACCCGTATGCTAACACTAACCCGTACCCTAACACGTACGCTCACCCTAAACGGTTGTCGTACGCTAACCTGTCCCCTAAACCGTCCCCGTCCCCTAACCCTAACACTAACCCTAACCCTAACCCTAACCCTAACCCTTACCCGAAGCCTAACCCTAACCCGTCCCCTAATGCTAACCCGTACGCTAACACTAACCCGTACGCTAACACATACGCACACCCTACACCGTTGTCGTACCCTAACCTGTCCCCTAAACCGTCCCCGTGCCCTAACCCTAACCCTAACCCTAACGCTAACCCTTACCCGAAGCCTTACCCTAACCCGTCCCCTAAACCTAACCCGTACGCTAACACTAACCCGTACACTAACACGTACGCTCACCCTAAACCGTTGTCGTACCCTAACCTGTCCCATACACCGTCCCCGTCCCCGTCCCCTAACCCTAACACAAAACCTTACCCTAAACCTTACCCGAAGCCTTACCCTAACCCGTACCCTAATCCTAACCCGTACGCTAACACTAACCCGTACCCTAACACGTACGCTCACACTAAAGCGATGTCGTAAACTAACCTGTCCCCTAAACCGTCCCCGTCCCCTAACCCTAACCCTAACCCTAACCATAACGCTTACCCGAAGCCTTACCCTAACCCGTCCCCTAATCCTAACCCGTACGCTAACACTAACCCGTACCCTAACACGTACGCTCACCCTAAACGGTTGTCGTACGCTAACCTGTCCCCTAAACCGTCCCCGTCCCCTAACCCTAACCCTAACCCTAACCCTAACCCTTACCCGAAGCCTAACCCTAACCCGTACGCTAACACTAACCCGTACGCTAACACATACGCACACCCTAAACCGTTGTCGTACCCTAACCTGTCCCCTAAACCGTCCCCGTGCCCTAACCCTAACCCTAACCCTAACGCTAACACTTACCCGAAGCCTTACCCTAACCCGTCCCATAATCCTAACCCGTACACTAACACTAACGTGTACCCTAACAAGTACGCTCACCCTAAACCGTTGTCGTACCCTAACCTGTCCCCTAAACCGTCCCTGTCCCCTAACCCTAACCCTAACCCTAACCCTAACCCTTACCCGAAGCCTTACCATAACCCGTCCCCTAATCCTAACCCGTATGCTAACACTAACCCATACCCCAACATGTACGCTCACCCTAAACCGTTGGCGTACCCTAACCTGTCCCCTAAACCCTCCCCGTCCCCTAACCCTAAACCTAACCCTAACACTTACCCGAAGCCTTACCCTAACCTGTCCCCTAATCCTAACCCGTACGCTAACACTAACCCATACCCTAACACGTACGCTCACCCTAAACCGTTGTTGTACCCTAACCTGTCCCCTAAACCCTCCCTGTCCCCTAACCCTAACCCTAACCCAAACCCTAACGCTAAGCCTTACCCGAAGCCTTACACTAACCTGTCCTCTAATCCTAACACGTGCGCTAACACTAACCCATACCCTAACACGTACGCTTACCCTAAACCGTTGTCGTACACTAAACTGTCCCCTAAACCGTCCCCGTCCCCTAACCCTAACCCTAACCCTAACCATAACGCTAACCCTTACCCGAAGCCTTACCCTAAACCGTCCTCTAAACCTAACCCGTACGCTAACTCTAACCCATACCCTGACACGTACGCTCACCCTAAACCGTTGTCGTACACTAACCTGTCCCCTAAACCGTCCCCGTCCCCTAACCCTAACCCTAACCCTAACCCTAACCCTTACCCGAAGCCTTACCCTAACCCGTCCCCTAATCCTAACCCGTACGCTAACACTAACCCATACCTTAACACGTACGCTCACCCTAAACCGTTGTCATACGCTAACCTGTCCCCTAAACCGTCCCCGTCCCCTAACCCTAACCCTAAACCTAACCCTAACCCTTACCCGAAGCCTTACCCTAACCCGTCCCCTAATCCTAACCCGTACGCTAACACTAACCCGTATCCTAACACGTACGCCCACCCTAAACCGTTGTCGTACCCTAACCTGTCCCCTAAACCGTCCCCGTCCCCTAAACCTAACCATAACCCTAACCCTAACACTTACCCGAAGCCTTATGCTAACCCGTCCCATAATCCTAAACCGTACACTAACACTAACCCATATCCTAACACGTACGCTCACCCTAAAACTTTGTCGTACACTAACCTCTCCCCCAAACCGTCCCCGTCCATTAACCCTAACCCTAACCTTAACCCTTAGCCGAAGCCTTACCCTAACCCTCACCTAATCCTAACCCGTACGCTAACACTAACCCATACCCTAACATGTACGCTCACCCTAAACCGTTGTCGTACCCTAACCTGTCCCCTAAACTGTCCCCAGCCCCTAACGCTAACCCTAAGCCTAACCCTAACCCTAACCCTTACCCGAAGCCTTACCCTAACCCGTCCCCTAATCCTAAACCGTTCGCTAACACTAACCCGTACCCTAACACGTAAGCTCACCCTATTCCGTTTTCGTACCCTAACCTGTCCCCTAAACTGTCCCCGTCCCCTGACCCTAACCCTAACCCTAACACTAACCCTAACCCTTACCCGAAGCCTTACCCTATCCCGTCCCCTAAACCTAACCCGTACGCTAACACTAACCCGTACCCTAACACGTATGCTCACCCTAAACGGTTGTGATACCCTAACCTGTCCCCTAAACCGTCCCCATCCGCTAACCCTAACCCTAACCCTAACCCTAACCCTTACCCGAAGCCTTACACTAACACATCCGCTAATCCTAAACCGTACGCTAACACTAACATATTCCCTAACACGTACGCTCACCCTAAACCGTTGTCGTACCCTAACCTGTCCCCTAAACCGTCCCCGTCCCCTAACCCTAACCCTAACCCTAACCCTAACCCTTACCCGAAGCCTTACCCTAACCCGTCCCCTAATCCTAACCCGTACGCTAACACTAACCCGTACCCTAACACGTACGCTCACCCTAAACCGTTGTCGTACCCTAACCTGTCCCCTAAACCCTCCCCGTCCCCTATCCCTAACCCTAACCCTAAACCTTACCCAAAGCCTTACCCTAACCCGTCCCCTATTCCTAACCCGTACGCTAACACTAACCCGTTCCCTTACATGTACGCTCACTCTAAACCGTTGTCGTACCATAACCTGTCCCCTAAACCGTCCCCGTCCCCTAAACCTAACCGTAACCCTAACCCTTACCCGAAGCCTTACCCTAACCCGTCCCCTAAACCTAACCCGTACGCTAACACTAACCCGTACACTAACACGTACGCTCACCCTAAACCGTTGTCGTACCCTAACCTGTCCCATACACCGTCCCCGTCCCCGTCCCCTAACCCTAACCCAAAACCTTACCCTAACCCTTACCCGAAGCCTTACCCTAACCCGTCCCCTAATCTTAACCCGTACGCTAACACTAACCCGTACCCTAACACGTACGCTCACACTAAAGCGATGTCGTAACCTAACCTGTCCCCTAAACCGTCCCTGTCCCCTAACCCTAACCCTAACCCTAACCATAACGCTTACCCGAAGCCTTACCCTAACCCGTCCCCTAATCCTAACCCGTATGCTAACACTAACCCGTACCCTAACACGTACGCTCACCCTAAACGGTTGTCGTATGCTAACCTGTCCCCTAAACCGTCCCCGTCCCCTAACCCTAACACTAACCCTAACCCTAAACCTAACCCTAACCCTAACCCTAACCCTTACCCGAAGCCTAACCCTAACCCGTCCCCTAATGCTAACCCGTACGCTAACACTAAACCGTACGCTAACACATACGCACACCCTACACCGTTGTCGTACCCTAACCTGTCCCCTAAACCGTCCCCGTGCCCTAACCCTAACCCTAACCCTAATGCTAACCCTTACCCGAAGCCTTACCCTAACCCGTCCCCTAATCCTAACCCGTACACTAACACTAACGTGTACCCTAACAAGTACGCTCACCCTTAACCGTTGTCGTACCCTAACCTGTCCCCTAAACCGTCCCTGTCCCCTAACACTAACCATAACCCTAACCCTAACACTTACCCGAAGCCTTACCATAACCCGTCCCCTAATCCTAACCCGTACGCTAACACTAACCTGTACCCTAACACGTACGCTCACCCTAAACCATTGTCATACACTAACCTGTCCCCTAAACCCTCCCCGTCCCCTAACCCTAACCCTAACCCTATCGCTAAACCTTACCCGAAGCCTTACCCTAACCCGTCCCCTAATCCTAACCCGTACGCTAACACTAAACCGTACCCTAACAGGTACGCTCACCCTAAACCGTTGTCGTACCCTAACCTGTCACCTAAACCGTCCCCGTCCCCTAACCCTAAAACTAAACCTAACCCTAACCCTAACACTAACCCTAAACCTTACCGAAAGCCTTACCCTAACCCGTCCCCTAATCCTAACCCGTACGCTAACCCTAAACCCTACCCTAACACATACGCTCACCCTAAACCGTTGTCATACCCTAACCTGTCCCCTAAACCGTCCCCATCCCCTAACCCTAACCCTAACCCTAACCCTAACCCTTACCCGAAGCCTTACGCTAACCCGTCCCTTAATCCTAACCCGTATGATAACACTAAACCGTACCCTAACACGTACGCTCACCCTAAACTGTTGTCATAACCTAACCTGTCCCCTACACCGTCCCCTTCCCATACCCCAACCCTAACCCTAACCATAACCCTAACCCTTACCTGAAGCCTTACCCTAACCCGTCCCCTAATCCTAACCCGTATGCTAACACTAACCCATACCCCAGCACTTACGCTCACCCTAAACCGTTGTCGTACCCTAACCTGTCCCCTAAACCCTCCCCGTCCCCTAAGCCTAACCCTAACCCTAACCCTTACCCGAAGCCTTACCCTAACCCGTCCCCTTATCCTAACCCGTACGCTAACACTAACCCATACCCTAACACGTACGCTCATCCTAAACCGTTGTTGTACCCTAACCTGTCCCCTAAACCCTCCCTGTCCCCTAACCCTAACCCTAACCCAAACCCTAACGCTAAGCCTTACCCGAAGCCTTACACTAACCTGTCCTCTAATCCTAACACGTGCGCTAACACTAACCCATACCCTAACACGTACGCTTACCCTAAACCGTTGTCGTACACTAAACTGTCCCCTAAACCGTCCCCGTCCCCTAACCCTAACCCTAACCCTAACCATAACGCTAACCCTTACCCGAAGCCTTACCCTAAACCGTCCTCTAATCCTAAACCGTACGCTAACTCTAACCCGTACCCTGACACGTACGCTCACCCTAAACCGTTGTCGTACACTAACCTGTCCGCTAAACCGTCACCGTCCCCTAACCCTAACCCTAACCCTAACCCTAACCCTAACCCTTACCCGAAGCCTTACCCTAACCCGTCCCCTAATCCTAACCTGTACGCTAACAATAACCAGTACCCTAACACGTACGCTCACCCTAAACCGTTGTCATACCCTAACCTATCCCCTAAACCGTCCCCGTCCCCGTCCCCTAACCCTAACCCTAACCCTAAGCCTTACCCAAAGACTTACCCTAACCCGTCCCCTAATCCTAAGCCGTACGCTAACACTAACCCATACCCTAACACTTACACTCACCCTAAAACGTTGTCGTACCCTAACCTGTCCCCTAAACCGTCCCCGTCCCATAACCCTAACCCTAACCCTAACCATAACCCTAACCCTTACCCGAAGCCTTACCCTAACCCGTCCCTAATCCTAACCCGTACGCTAACACTAACCCGTACCCCAACACGTATGCTCACCCTAAACCGTTATCGTACCCTAACATTTCCCCTAAACCCTCCCCATCCCCTAACCCTAACCCTAACGCTAACCCTTACCCGAAGCCTTACCCTAACCCGTCGCCTAATCCTAACCCGTACGCTAACACTAACCCGTACCCTAACAGTTACGCTCACCCTAAACCGTTGTCGGACCCTAACCTGTCCCCTAAACCGTCCCCGTCCCCTAACCGTAATACTAACCCTAACCCTAACCCTAACCCTAACCCTTACCCGAAGCCTTACCCTAACCCGTCCCCTAATCCTAACCCGTACGCTAACACTAACCCATACCCTAACACATACGCTCACCCTAAACCTTTGTCGTACCCTAACCTGTCCCCTAAACCGTCACCGTCCCCTAACCCTAACCCTAAATCTAACCCTAACCGTAACCCTAACACTTACCCGAAGCCTTTCCCTAACCCGACCCATAATCCTAACCCGTACGCTAACACTAACCCGTACCCTAACACGTATGCTCACCCTAAACCGTTGTCATACCCTAACTTGTACCCTAAACCGTCCCCGTCCCCTAACCCTAACCCTAACCCTAACCCTTACCCGAAGCCTTACCCTAACCCGTCCCCTAATCCTAACCCGTACGCTAACACTAACCCGTACCCTAACACGTACGCTCACCCTAAACCGTTGTCGTACCCTAACCTGTCCCCTAAACGGTCCCCGTCCCATAACCCTAACCCTAACCCTAACCCTAACGCTAACCCTTACCCGAAGCCTTACCCTAACCCGTACAATAATCCTAACCCATACGCTAACACTAACCCGTACCCTAACAGGTATGCTCACCCTAAACCGTTGTCGTACCCTAACCTGTCACCTAAACCGTCCCCGTCCCCTAACCCTAACACTAACCCTAACCCTAACCCTAACCCTAAACCCAACCCTTACCCGAAGCCTTACACTAACCCGTCCCCTAATCCTAACCCGTACGCTAACACTAACCCATACCCTAACACATACGCACACCCTACACCGTTGTCGTACCCTAATCTGTCCCCTAAACCGTCCCCGTCCCCTAACCCTAACCCTAACCCTAACCCTAACCCTTACCCGAAGTCTTACCCTAACCCGTCCCCTAATTCTAACCCGTACGCTAACACTCACCCGTACCCTAACACGTACGCTCACCCTAAACTGTTGTCGTACACTAACCTGTCTCCAAAACCGTCACCGTCCCCTAACCCTAACCATAACCCTAACAGTAACCCTTACCCGAGGCCTTACCCTAACCCGTCCCCTAATCCTAACACGTACGCTAACACTAACCCGTGCCCTAACACGTACGCTCACCCTAAACCGTTGTCGTACACTAACCTGTCCCCTAAACCGTCCCCGTCCCCTAACCCTAAACCTAACCCTTACCCGAAGCCTTACCCTAACCCGTCCCCTAATCCTAACCCGTACGCTAACACTAACCGATACCCTAACACGTACGCTCAGCCTAAAACGTTGTCTTAACCTAACCTGTCCCCTAAACCGTCCCCGTCCCCTAACCCTCACCCTAACCCTAATCCTAACCCTAACCCTTACCCGAAGCCTTACCCTAACTCGTCCCCTAATCATAACCCGTACGCTAACACTAACCCGTACCCTAACAGGTACGCTCACCCTAAAACGTTGTCGTACCCTAACCTGTCCCCTAAACCGTCCCCGTCCCCTAACCCTAACACTAACCCTAACCCTAACCCTTACCCGATGCCTTACCCTAACCCGTCCCCTAATCCTAAACCGTACGCTAAAACTAACCCATACGCTAAAACGTACGCTCACCCTAAACATTTGTCGGACCCTAAACTGTCCCCTAAACCGTCCCCGTCCCCTAACCCTAACCCTAACCGTAACCCTAACCCTAAACCTTACCCGAAGCCTTACCCTAACCTGTCCCCTAATCCTAACCCGTACGCTAACACTAACCCATACCATAAAAAGTACTCTCACCCTAAACCATTGTCATACCCTAACCTGTCCCCTAAACCGTCCCCATCCCCTAACCCTAACCGTAACCCTAACCCTAACACTAACCCTAACCCTAACCCCTAATGCTAACCCGTACGCTAACACTAAACAGTACCCTATCACGTACCCTCACCCTAAACTGTTGCAGTACCCTAACCTGTCCCCTAAACCGTCCCCGTCCCCTAACCTTAACCCTAACCCTAACCCTAACCCTAACCCTAACCCTACCTGAAGCTTTACCCTAACCCGTCCCCTAATCCTAACCCGTACACTAACACTAACCCGTACCCTAACACGTACACACACCCTAAACTGTTGTACCCTAACCTGTCCCCTAAACCGTCCCCGTACCCTAACCCAACCCTAACCCTAACCCTAACACTTACCCGAAGCCTTACCCTAACCCGTCCCCTAATCCTAACCCGTACGCTAACACTAACCCGTACCCTAACACGTATGCTCAACGTAAACCGTTGTCGTACCCTAACCTGTCCCCTAAACCGTGCCCGTCCCCTAATCCTAACCCTAACCCTAAGCCTAACCCTATACCTTACCCGAAGTCTTACCCTAACCCGCCCCTAATCCTAACCCGTAGGCTAACACTAACCCATACCCTAACATGTACGCTCACCCTAAACCGTTGTCGTACCCTAACCGGTCCCCTAAACCGTCCCCGTCCCCTAACTCTAACCCTAACCCTAACCTTTACCGGAAGCCTTACACTAACCCGTCCCCTAATCCTAACCCATACGCTAACACTAATCCGTACCCTAACACGTACGCTCACCCTAAACCGTTGTCGTACCCTAACCTGTCCCCTAAACCATCCCCGTCCCCTAACCCTAACCCTAACCCTAACCCGAAGACTTACCCGAAGCCTTACCCTAAACCGTCCCCTAATCCTAACCCGTACGCTAACACTAACCCATACCCTAACACGTACACTCACCCTAAATCGTTGTCGTACCCTAACTTGTCCCCTAAACCGTCCCCATCCCCTAACCCTAACGCTAACCCTAACCGTAACCCTAACCCTAACCCTAACACTTACCCGAAGCCTTACCCTAACCCGTCCCCTAATCCTAACCCGTACGCTAACACTAACCCGTACCCAACACGTACGCTCAACCTAAACCGTTTTCGTACCCTAACCTGTCCCCTAAACCCTCCCCGTCCCCTAACCCTAATCCTAACCCTAACCCTAACCTTTACCCGAATCCTTACCCTAACCCGTACCCTAATCCTAACCCGTACGCTAACACTAAACCGTACGCTAACACGTACGCTCACCCTAAACAGTTGTCGTACCCTAACCTGTCCCCTAAACCGTCTCTGTCCCCTAATCCTAACCCTAACCCTAACCCTAACCCTAAACCTTACCCGAAGCCTTACCCTAACCCGCCCCTAATCCTAACCCGTACGCTAACACTAACCCACACCGTAACACGTACGCTCACCCTAAACCGTTTTTGTACCCTAACCTGTCCCCTAAACTGTCCCCGTCCCCTAACTCTAACCCTAACCCTAACCTTTACCCGAAGCCTTACCCTAACCTGTCCCCTAATCCTAACCCGTACGCTAACACTAATCCGTACCCTAACACGTACGCTCACCCTAAACGGTTGTCGTACCCTAACCTGTTCCCTAAACCATCCCCGTCCCCTAACCCTAACCCTAACTCTAACCCTAATCCTTACCCGAAGACTTACCCTAACCCGTCCTCTAATCCTAACCCGAACGCTAACACTAACCCATACCCTAACACGTACACTCACCCTAAACCGTTGTCGTACCCTAACCTGTCCCCTAAACCGTCCCCGTACCCTAACACTAACTATAACCCTAAGCCTAACCCTAACCCTTACCCGAAGCCTTACCCTAACCCATCCCCTAATCCTAACCTGTACGCTAACACTAAACCGTTCCCCAACACGTACGCTCACCCTAAACCGTTGTCGTACCCTAACCTGTCCCCTAAACCGTCCCCATCCCCTAACCCTAACCCTAACCCTAACCCTAAACCTAACCCTTACCCGAAGCCTTACACTAACCCGACCACTAATCCTAACACCTACGCTAACACTAACCCATACCCTAACACTTACGCACACCCTAAACCGTTGTAGTACACTAACCTGTCCCCTAAAGCCTCCCCGTCCCCTAACCCTAACCCTAACCCTAACCCTAAAGCTAACGCTTACCCGAAGCCTTACCCTATCCTGTCCCCTAATCCTAACACGTACGCTAACACTAACCCGTACCCTAACACGTACGCTTACCCTAAACCGTTATCGTACCCTAAACTGTCCCCTAAACTGTCCCCGACCCCTAACCCTAACCCTAACCCTAACCCTAACCCTAACCCTTACCCGAAGCCTTACCTTAACCCGACCCCTAAACCTAACCCGTACGCTAACACTAACCCGTACCCTAACACGTACGCTCACCCTATACCGTTGTCGTACACTAACCTGTCCTCTAAACCGTCCGCGTCCCCTAACCCTAACCCTAACCCTAACCCTAACCCTAACACTTACCCGAAGCCTTACCCTAACCCGTCCCCTAATCCTAACCCGTACGCTAACACTAACCCATACCCTAACACGTACGCTCACCCTAAACCGTTGTCATACGCTAACCTGTCCCCTAAACCGTCCCCGTACCCTAACCCTAACCCTAAACCTAACCCTAAACCTTACCCGAAGCCTTACCCTAAACCGTCCCCTAATCCTAACCCGTACGCTAACACTAACCCGTACCCTAATACGTACGCTCACCCTAAACCGTTGTCGTACCCTAACCTGTCCCCTAAACACTCCCCGTCCCCTAACCCTAACCCTAACCCTAACGCTAACTCTTACCCGAAGCCTTACTCTAACCCGTCCCCTAATCCTAACCGGCACGCTAACACTAACCCGTTCCCTAACACGTACACTCACCCTAAACCGTTGTCGTACCCTAACCTGTCCCCTAAACAGTCCCCGTCCCCTAACCCTAACCCTAACCCTAACCCTTACCCTAACCCTTACCCGAAGCCTTACCCGAAACCGTCCCCTAATCCTAACCCGTACGCTAACACTAACACGTACCCTAACACGTAAGCTCACCCTAAACCGTTCTCGTACCCTAACCTGTCCCCTAAACCGTCCCCGTCCCCTAACCCTAAACCTAACCCTAACCCTTTCCCGAAGCCTTACCCTTACCTGTCCCCTAATCCTAACCTGCACGCTAACACTAAACCATACCCTAACACGTACGCTCACCGTAAACCGTAGTCATACCCTAACCTGTCCCCTAAACCGTCCCCGTCCCCTAAACCTAACCATAACCCTAACCCTAACCCTTACCCGAAGCCTTATCCTAACCCGTCCCCTAATCCTAAACCGTACACTAACACTAACCCATACCCTAACACGTTCGCTCACCCTAAAACGTTGTCGTACACTAACCTGTCCCCTAAACCGTCCCCGTCCCCGTCCCCTAACCCTAACCCTAACCCTTACCCGAAGCCTTACCCTAACCCGTCACCTAATCCTAACCCGTACACTAACACTAACCCATACCCTAACATGTACGCTCACCCTAAACCGTTCTCGTATCCTAACCTGTCCCCTAAACTGTCCCCGTCCCCTAACCCTAACCCTAAACCTAACCCTAACCCTAACCCTTACCCGAAGCCTTACCCTCACCCGTCCCCTAATCCTAAACCGTTCGCTAACACTAACCCATACCCTAACACGTACGCTCACCCTATACCGTTGTTGTACCCTAACCTGTCCCCTAAACCGTCCCCGTCCCCTAACCCTAACCCTAACCCTTACCCGAAGCCTTACACTAACCCATCCCCTAATCCTAAACCGTACGCTAACACTAACCCATACCCTAACACGTCCGCTCACCCTAAACCGTTGTCGTACCCTAACCTGTCCCCTAAACCGTCCCCGTCCCCTAACCCTAACCCTAACCCTAACCCTAACCCTAACCCTTACCAGAAGCCTTACACTAACCCGTCCCCTAATCCTAACACGTACGTTAACACTAACCCGTACCCTAACACGTTCGCTCACCCTAAACCGTTGTCGTACCCTTACCTGTCCCCTAAACCCTCCCCGTCCCCTAACCCTAACCCTTACCCGAAGCCTTACACTAACCCGTCCCCTAATCCTAACCCGTACGCTAACAATAACCCATACCCTAACACGTACGCTCACCCTAAACCGTTGTCGTACCCTAACCTGTCCCCTAAATCCTCCCCTAACCCTAAACCTAACCCTAACTCTAAACCTAACACTTACCCGAAGCCTTACCCTAACCCGTCCCCTAATCCTAACCCGTACCCTAACACTAACCCGTACCCTAACACGTACGCTCACCCTAAACCGTTGTCGTACCCTAACCTGTCCCCTAAACCCTCCCCGTCCCCTAACCCTAACTCTAACCCTAACCCTAAGCCTTACCCAAAGCCTTACCCTAACCCGTCCCCTATTCATAACCCGTACGCTAACACTAACCCGTACCCTTACATGTACGCTCACTCTAAACGGTTGTCGTACCATAACCTGTCCCCTAAACCGTCCCCGTCCCCTAAACCTAACCGTAACCCTAAACCTTACCCGAAGCCTTACCCTAACCCGTCACCTAAACCTAACCCGTACGCTAACACTAACCCGTACGCTAACACGTACGCTCACCCTAAACCATTGTCGTACCCTACCCTGTCCCCTACACCGTCCCCGTCCGCTAAACCTAACCCTAAGCCTAATCCTAACCCTAACACTTACCCAAAGCCTTACCCTAACGCGTCCCCTATTCCTAACCCGTACGCTAACACTAACCCGTACCCTAACATGTACGCCCACCCTAAACCGCTGTCGTACCCTAACCTGTCCCCTAAACCGTCCCCGTCACCCAACCCTAACCCTAAGCCTAACCCTAACCCTTACCCGAAGCCTTACACTAACCCGTCCCCTAATCCGTACCCGTACGATAACACTAACCCGTACCCTAACACGTACGCTCACCCTAAACTGTTGTCGTACCCTAACCTGTCGCCTACATCGTCCCCGACCCCTAACCCTAACCCTAACCCTAACGCTAACCCTTACACGAAGCCTTACACTAACCCGACCCCTAAACCTAACCCGTACCCTAACACGTACGCTCATCCTAAACCATTGTCGTACACTAACCTGTCCCCTAAACCGTCCCCGTCCCCTAACCCTAACCCTAACCCTAACCCTAACCCTTACCCGAAGCCTTACCCTAACCCGTCCCCTAATCCTAACCCGTATGCTAACACTAACCCATACCCTAACACGTACGCTCACCCTAAACCGTTGTCATACGCTAACCTGTCCCCTAAACCGTCCCCATCCCCTAACCCTAACCCTAACCCTAACCCTTACCCGAAGCCTTACCCTAACCCGTCCCCTAATCCTAACCCGTACGCTAACACTAACCCGTACCCTAACACGTAGGCTCACCCTAAACCGTTGTCGTACCCTAACCTGTCCCCTAAACAGTCCCCGTCCCCTAAACCTAACCATAACCCTAAACCTAACACTTACCCGAAGCCTTATGCTAACCCGTCCCATAATCCTAAACCGTACACTAACACTAACCCATACCCTAACACGTACGCTCACCCTAAAACTTTGTCGTACACTAACCTCTCCCCTAAACCGTCCCCGTCCATTAACCCTAACCCTAACCCTAACCCTTACCCGAAGCCTTACCCTAACCCTCACCTAATCCTAACCCGTACGCTAACACTAACCCATACCCTAACATGTACGCTCACCCTAAACCGTTGTCGTACCCTAACCTGTCCCCTAAACTGTCCCCAGCCCCTAATGCTAACCCTAAGCCTAACCCTAACCCTAACCCTTACCCGAAGCCTTACCCTAACCCGTCCCCTAATCCTAAACCGTTCGCTAACACTAACCCGTACCCTAACACGTAAGCTCACCCTATACCGTTTTCGTACCCTAACCTGTCCCCTAAACTGTCCCCGTCCCCTAACCCTAACCCTAACCCTAACACTAACCCTAACCCTTACCCGAAGCCTTACCCTATCCCGTCCCATAAACCTAACCCGTACGCTAACACTACCCCGTACCCTAACACGTATGCTCACCCTAAACGGTTGTGATACCCTAACCTGTCCCCTAAACCGTCCCCATCCCCTAACCCTAACCCTAACCCTAACCCTAAACCTTAGCCGAAGCCTTACACTAACTCATCCGCTAATCCTAAACCGTACGCTAACACTAACCCGTACCCTAACACGTACGCTCACCCTAAACCGTTGTCGTACCCTAACCTGTCCCCTAAATCCTCCCCGTCCCCTATCCCTAACCCTAACCCTAACCCTAACCCTTACCCAAAGCCTTACCCTAACCCGTCCCCTATTCCTAACCCGTACGCTAACACTAACCCGTACCCTTACATGTACGCTCACTCTAAACCGTTGTCGTACCATAACCTGTCCCCTAAACCGTCCCCGTCCCCTAAACCTAACCGTAACCCTAACCCTTACCCGAAGCCTTACCCTAACCCGTCCCCTAAACCTAACCCGTACGCTAACACTAACCCGTACACTAACACGTACGCTCACCCTAAACCGTTGTCGTACCCTAACCTGTCCCATACACCGTCCCCGTCCCCGTCCCCTAACCCTAACCCAAAACCTTACCCTAACCCTTACCCGAAGCCTTACCCTAACCCGTCCCCTAATCCTAACCCGTACGCTAACACTAACCCGTACCCTAACACGTACGCTCACACTAAAGCGATGTCGTAACCTAACCTGTCCCCTAAACCGTCCCCGTCCCCTAACCCTAACCCTAACCCTAACCATAACGCTTACCCGAAGCCTTACCCTAACACGTCCCCTAATCCTAACCCGTATGCTAACACTAACCCGTACCCTAACACGTACGCTCACCCTAAACGGTTGTCGTACGCTAACCTGTCCCCTAAACCGTCCCCGTCCCCTAACCCTAACACTAACCCTAACCCTAACCCTAACCCTAACCCTTACCCGAAGCCTAACCCTAACCCGTCCCCTAATGCTAACCCGTACGCTAACACTAACCCGTACGCTAACACATACGCACACCCTACACCGTTGTCGTACCCTAACCTGTCCCCTAAACCGTCCCCGTGCCCTAACCCTAACCCTAACCCTAACGCTAACCCTTACCCGAAGCCTTACCCTAACCCGTCCCCTAAACCTAACCCGTACGCTAACACTAACCCGTACACTAACACGTACGCTCACCCTAAACCGTTGTCGTACCCTAACCTGTCCCATACACCGTCCCCGTCCCCGTCCCCTAACCCTAACACAAAACCTTACCCTAAACCTTACCCGAACCCTTACCCTAACCCGTACCCTAATCCTAACCCGTACGCTAACACTAACCCGTACCCTAACACGTACGCTCACACTAAAGCGATGTCGTAAACTAACCTGTCCCCTAAACCGTCCCCGTCCCCTAACCCTAACCCTAACCCTAACCATAACGCTTACCCGAAGCCTTACCCTAACCCGTCCCCTAATCCTAACCCGTACGCTAACACTAACCCGTACCCTAACACGTACGCTCACCCTAAACGGTTGTCGTACGCTAACCTGTCCCCTAAACCGTCCCCGTCCCCTAACCCTAACCCTAACCCTAACCCTAACCCTTACCCGAAGCCTAACCCTAACCCGTACGCTAACACTAACCCGTACGCTAACACATACGCACACCCTAAACCGTTGTCGTACCCTAACCTGTCCCCTAAACCGTCCCCGTGCCCTAACCCTAACCCTAACCCTAACGCTAACACTTACCCGAAGCCTTACCCTAACCCGTCCCATAATCCTAACCCGTACACTAACACTAACGTGTACCCTAACAAGTACGCTCACCCTAAACCGTTGTCGTACCCTAACCTGTCCCCTAAACCGTCCCTGTCCCCTAACCCTAACCCTAACCCTAACCCTAACCCTTACCCGAAGCCTTACCATAACCCGTCCCCTAATCCTAACCCGTATGCTAACACTAACCCATACCCCAACATGTACGCTCACCCTAAACCGTTGGCGTACCCTAACCTGTCCCCTAAACCCTCCCCGTCCCCTAACCCTAAACCTAACCCTAACACTTACCCGAAGCCTTACCCTAACCTGTCCCCTAATCCTAACCCGTACGCTAACACTAACCCATACCCTAACACGTACGCTCACCCTAAACCGTTGTTGTACCCTAACCTGTCCCCTAAACCCTCCCTGTCCCCTAACCCTCACCCTAACCCAAACCCTAACGCTAAGCCTTACCCGAAGCCTTCCACTAACCTGTCCTCTAATCCTAACACGTGCGCTAACACTAACCCATACCCTAACACG
Source organism: Phocoena phocoena (assembly GCF_963924675.1). Taxonomy (NCBI): domain Eukaryota; kingdom Metazoa; phylum Chordata; class Mammalia; order Artiodactyla; family Phocoenidae; genus Phocoena; species Phocoena phocoena. The sequence goes on along the minus strand of NW_027077764.1, from coordinate 299,903 downwards.
TACGCTTACCCTAAACCGTTGTCGTACACTAAACTGTCCCCTAAACCGTCCCCGTCCCCTAACCCTAACCCTAACCCTAACCATAACGCTAACCCTTACCCGAAGCCTTACCCTAAACCGTCCTCTAATCCTAACCCGTACGCTAACTCTAACCCATACCCTGACACGTACGCTCACCCTAAACCGTTGTCGTACACTAACCTGTCCCCTAAACCGTCCCCGTCCCCTAACCCTAACCCTAACCCTAACCCTAACCCTTACCCGAAGCCTTACCCTAACCCGTCCCCTAATCCTAACCCGTACGCTAACACTAACCCATACCCTAACACGTACGCTCACCCTAAACCGTTGTCATACGCTAACCTGTCCCCTAAACCGTCCCCGTCCCCTAACCCTAACCCTAAACCTAACCCTAACCCTTACCCGAAGCCTTACCCTAACCCGTCCCCTAATCCTAACCCGTACGCTAACACTAACCCGTATCCTAACACGTACGCCCACCCTAAACCGTTGTCGTACCCTAACCTGTCCCCTAAACCGTCCCCGTCCCCTAAACCTAACCATAACCCTAACCCTAACACTTACCCGAAGCCTTATGCTAACCCGTCACATAATCCTAAACCGTACACTAACACTAACCCATATCCTAACACGTACGCTCACCCTAAAACTTTGTCGTACACTAACCTCTCCCCCAAACCGTCCCCGTCCATTAACCCTAACCCTAACCTTAACCCTTAGCCGAAGCCTTACCCTAACCCTCACCTAATCCTAACCCGTACGCTAACACTAACCCATACCCTAACATGTACGCTCACCCTAAACCGTTGTCGTACCCTAACCTGTCCCCTAAACTGTCCCCAGCCCCTAACGCTAACCCTAAGCCTAACCCTAACCCTAACCCTTACCCGAAGCCTTACCCTAACCCGTCCCCTAATCCTAAACCGTTCGCTAACACTAACCCGTACCCTAACACGTAAGCTCACCCTATTCCGTTTTCGTACCCTAACCTGTCCCCTAAACTGTCCCCGTCCCCTGACCCTAACCCTAACCCTAACACTAACCCTAACCCTTACCCGAAGCCTTACCCTATCCCGTCCCCTAAACCTAACCCGTACGCTAACACTAACCCGTACCCTAACACGTATGCTCACCCTAAACGGTTGTGATACCCTAACCTGTCCCCTAAACCGTCCCCATCCGCTAACCCTAACCCTAACCCTAACCCTAACCCTTACCCGAAGCCTTACACTAACACATCCGCTAATCCTAAACCGTACGCTAACACTAACCCATTCCCTAACACGTACGCTCACCCTAAACCGTTGTCGTACCCTAACCTGTCCCCTAAACCGTCCCCGTCCCCTAACCCTAACCCTAACCCTAACCCTAACCCTTACCCGAAGCCTTACCCTAACCCGTCCCCTAATCCTAACCCGTACGCTAACACTAACCCGTACCCTAACACGTACGCTCACCCTAAACCGTTGTCGTACCCTAACCTGTCCCCTAAACCCTCCCCGTCCCCTATCCCTAACCCTAACCCTAAACCTTACCCAAAGCCTTACCCTAACCCGTCCCCTATTCCTAACCCGTACGCTAACACTAACCCGTTCCCTTACATGTACGCTCACTCTAAACCGTTGTCGTACCATAACCTGTCCCCTAAACCGTCCCCGTCCCCTAAACCTAACCGTAACCCTAACCCTTACCCGAAGCCTTACCCTAACCCGTCCCCTAAACCTAACCCGTACGCTAACACTAACCCGTACACTAACACGTACGCTCACCCTAAACCGTTGTCGTACCCTAACCTGTCCCATACACCGTCCCCGTCCCCGTCCCCTAACCCTAACCCAAAACCTTACCCTAACCCTTACCCGAAGCCTTACCCTAACCCGTCCCCTAATCCTAACCCGTACGCTAACACTAACCCGTACCCTAACACGTACGCTCACACTAAAGCGATGTCGTAACCTAACCTGTCCCCTAAACCGTCCCTGTCCCCTAACCCTAACCCTAACCCTAACCATAACGCTTACCCGAAGCCTTACCCTAACCCGTCCCCTAATCCTAACCCGTATGCTAACACTAACCCGTACCCTAACACGTACGCTCACCCTAAACGGTTGTCGTATGCTAACCTGTCCCCTAAACCGTCCCCGTCCCCTAACCCTAACACTAACCCTAACCCTAAACCTAACCCTAACCCTAACCCTAACCCTTACCCGAAGCCTAACCCTAACCCGTCCCCTAATGCTAACCCGTACGCTAACACTAAACCGTACGCTAACACATACGCACACCCTACACCGTTGTCGTACCCTAACCTGTCCCCTAAACCGTCCCCGTGCCCTAACCCTAACCCTAACCCTAACGCTAACCCTTACCCGAAGCCTTACCCTAACCCGTCCCCTAATCCTAACCCGTACACTAACACTAACGTGTACCCTAACAAGTACGCTCACCCTTAACCGTTGTCGTACCCTAACCTGTCCCCTAAACCGTCCCTGTCCCCTAACACTAACCATAACCCTAACCCTAACACTTACCCGAAGCCTTACCATAACCCGTCCCCTAATCCTAACCCGTACGCTAACACTAACCTGTACCCTAACACGTACGCTCACCCTAAACCATTGTCATACACTAACCTGTCCCCTAAACCCTCCCAGTCCCCTAACCCTAACCCTAACCCTATCGCTAAACCTTACCCGAAGCCTTACCCTAACCCGTCCCCTAATCCTAACCCGTACGCTAACACTAAACCGTACCCTAACAGGTACGCTCACCCTAAACCGTTGTCGTACCCTAACCTGTCACCTAAACCGTCCCCGTCCTCTAACCCTAAAACTAAACCTAACCCTAACCCTAACACTAACCCTAAACCTTACCGAAAGCCTTACCCTAACCCGTCCCCTAATCCTAACCCGTACGCTAACCCTAAACCCTACCCTAACACATACGCTCACCCTAAACCGTTGTCATACCCTAACCTGTCCCCTAAACCGTCCCCATCCCCTAACCCTAACCCTAACCCTAACCCTAACCCTTACCCGAAGCCTTACGCTAACCCGTCCCTTAATCCTAACCCGTATGATAACACTAAACCGTACCCTAACACGTACGCTCACCCTAAACTGTTGTCATAACCTAACCTGTCCCCTACACCGTCCCCGTCCCATACCCCAACCCTAACCCTAACCATAACCCTAACCCTTACCTGAAGCCTTACCCTAACCCGTCCCCTAATCCTAACCCGTATGCTAACACTAACCCATACCCCAACACGTACGCTCACCCTAAACCGTTGTCGTACCCTAACCTGTCCCCTAAACCCTCCCCGTCCCCTAAGCCTAACCCTAACCCTAACCCTTACCCGAAGCCTTACCCTAACCCGTCCCCTTATCCTAACCCGTACGCTAACACTAACCCATACCCTAACACGTACGCTCATCCTAAACCGTTGTTGTACCCTAACCTGTCCCCTAAACCCTCCCTGTCCCCTAACCCTAACCCTAACCCAAACCCTAACGCTAAGCCTTACCCGAAGCCTTACACTAACCTGTCCTCTAATCCTAACACGTGCGCTAACACTAACCCATACCCTAACACGTACGCTTACCCTAAACCGTTGTCGTACACTAAACTGTCCCCTAAACCGTCCCCGTCCCCTAACCCTAACCCTAACCCTAACCATAACGCTAACCCTTACCCGAAGCCTTACCCTAAACCGTCCTCTAATCCTAAACCGTACGCTAACTCTAACCCGTACCCTGACACGTACGCTCACCCTAAACCGTTGTTGTACACTAACCTGTCCCCTAAACCGTCACCGTCCCCTAACCCTAACCCTAACCCTAACCCTAACCCTAACCCTTACCCGAAGCCTTACCCTAACCCGTCCCCTAATCCTAACCTGTACGCTAACAATAACCAGTACCCTAACACGTACGCTCACCCTAAACCGTTGTCATACCCTAACCTATCCCCTAAACCGTCCCCGTCCCCGTCCCCTAACCCTAACCCTAACCCTAAGCCTTACCCAAAGACTTACCCTAACCCGTCCCCTAATCCTAAGCCGTACGCTAACACTAACCCATACCCTAACACTTACACTCACCCTAAAACGTTGTCGTACCCTAACCTGTCCCCTAAACCGTCCCCGTCCCATAACCCTAACCCTAACCCTAACCATAACCCTAACCCTTACCCGAAGCCTTACCCTAACCCGTCCCTAATCCTAACCCGTACGCTAACACTAACCCGTACCCCAACACGTATGCTCACCCTAAACCGTTATCGTACCCTAACATTTCCCCTAAACCCTCCCCATCCCCTAACCCTAACCCTAACGCTAACCCTTACCCGAAGCCTTACCCTAACCCGTCGCCTAATCCTAACCCGTACGCTAACACTAACCCGTACCCTAACAGTTACGCTCACCCTAAACCGTTGTCGGACCCTAACCTGTCCCCTAAACCGTCCCCGTCCCCTAACCGTAATACTAACCCTAACCCTAACCCTAACCCTAACCCTTACCCGAAGCCTTACCCTAACCCGTCCCCTAATCCTAACCCGTACGCTAACACTAACCCATACCCTAACACATACGCTCACCCTAAACCTTTGTCGTACCCTAACCTGTCCCCTAAACCGTCACCGTCCCCTAACCCTAACCCTAAATCTAACCCTAACCGTAACCCTAACACTTACCCGAAGCCTTTCCCTAACCCGACCCATAATCCTAACCCGTACGCTAACACTAACCCGTACCCTAACACGTACGCTCACCCTAAACCGTTGTCATACCCTAACTTGTACCCTAAACCGTCCCCGTCCCCTAACCCTAACCCTAACCCTAACCCTTACCCGAAGCCTTACCCTAACCCGTCCCCTAATCCTAACCCGTACGCTAACACTAACCCGTACCCTAACACGTACGCTCACCCTAAACCGTTGTCGTACCCTAACCTGTCCCCTAAACCGTCCCCGTCCCATAACCCTAACCCTAACCCTAACCCTAACGCTAACCCTTACCCGAAGCCTTAACCTAACCCGTACAATAATCCTAACCCATACGCTAACACTAACCCGTACCCTAACAGGTATGCTCACCCTAAACCGTTGTCGTACCCTAACCTGTCACCTAAACCGTCCCCGTCCCCTAACCCTAACACTAACCCTAACCCTAACCCTAACCCTAAACCCAACCCTTACCCGAAGCCTTACACTAACCCGTCCCCTAATCCTAACCCGTACGCTAACACTAACCCATACCCTAACACATACGCACACCCTACACCGTTGTCGTACCCTAATCTGTCCCCTAAACCGTCCCCGTCCCCTAACCCTAACCCTAACCCTAACCCTAACCCTTACCCGAAGTCTTACCCTAACCCGTCCCCTAATCCTAACCCGTACGCTAACACTCACCCGTACCCTAACACGTACGCTCACCCTAAACTGTTGTCGTACACTAACCTGTCTCCAAAACCGTCACCGTCCCCTAACCCTAACCATAACCCTAACAGTAACCCTTACCCGAGGCCTTACCCTAACCCGTCCCCTAATCCTAACACGTACGCTAACACTAACCCGTGCCCTAACACGTACGCTCACCCTAAACCGTTGTCGTACACTAACCTGTCCCCTAAACCGTCCCCGTCCCCTAACCCTAAACCTAACCCTTACCCGAAGCCTTACCCTAACCCGTCCCCTAATCCTAACCCGTACGCTAACACTAACCGATACCCTAACACGTACGCTCAGCCTAAAACGTTGTCTTAACCTAACCTGTCCCCTAAACCGTCCCCGTCCCCTAACCCTCACCCTAACCCTAATCCTAACCCTAACCCTTACCCGAAGCCTTACCCTAACTCGTCCCCTAATCATAACCCGTACGCTAACACTAACCCGTACCCTAACAGGTACGCTCACCCTAAAACGTTGTCGTACCCTAACCTGTCCCCTAAACCGTCCCCGTCCCCTAACCCTAACACTAACCCTAACCCTAACCCTTACCCGATGCCTTACCCTAACCCGTCCCCTAATCCTAACCCGTACGCTAAAACTAACCCATACGCTAAAACGTACGCTCACCCTAAACATTTGTCGGACCCTAAACTGTCCCCTAAACCGTCCCCGTCCCCTAACCCTAACCCTAACCGTAACCCTAACCCTAAACCTTACCCGAAGCCTTACCCTAACCTGTCCCCTAATCCTAACCCGTACGCTAACACTAACCCATACCATAAAAAGTACGCTCACCCTAAACCATTGTCATACCCTAACCTGTCCCCTAAACCGTCCCCATCCCCTAACCCTAACCGTAACCCTAACCCTAACACTAACCCTAACCCTAACCCCTAATGCTAACCCGTACGCTAACACTAAACAGTACCCTATCACGTACCCTCACCCTAAACTGTTGCAGTACCCTAACCTGTCCCCTAAACCGTCCCCGTCCCCTAACCTTAACCCTAACCCTAACCCTTACCCGAAGCCTTACCCTAACCCTTCCCCTAATCCTAACCCGTACGCTAACACTAACCCGTACCCTAACACGTACGCACACCCTGAACCGTTGTTGTACCCTAACATGTTCCCTAAACCGTCCCCGTCCCCTAACCCTAACCCTAACACTAACCTTTACCCGAAGCCTTACCTTAACCCGTCCCCTAATCCTAATCCGTACGCTAACACTAATCCATACCCTGACACGTACGCTCACCCTAAACCGTTGTCGTACCCTAACCTGTCCCCTAAACTGTCCCCGTCCCCTAACCCTAACCCTAAGCCTTACCCGAAGCCTTAACCTAACCCGTCCCCTATTCCTAACCCGTACGCTAACACTAACCCATACCCTAACACGTACGCTCACCCTAAACCGTTGTCGTACCCTAACCTGTCCTCTAAACCGTCCCCGTCCCCTAACCCTAACCCTAACCCTAACCCTAACCCTTACCCGAAGCCTTACCCTAACCCGTCCCCTAATCCTAACCCGTACGCTAACATTAACCCGTACCCCAACACGTACGCTCACCCTAAACCGTTGTCGTACGCTAACCTGTCCCCTAAACCGTCCCCGTCCCCTAACACTAACCCTAAATCTAACCCTACCACTAACCCTAACCCTTACCCGAAGCCTTACCCTAAACCGTCCCCTAATCCTAACCCGTACGCTAACACTAACCCATACCCTAACACGTACGCTCACCCTAAACAGTTGTCGTACACTAACCTGTCCCCTAAACCCTCCCCGTCCCCTAACCCTAACCCTAAACCTAACCCTAACGCTAACCCTTACCCGAAGCCTTACCCTAACCTGTCCCCTAATCCTAACACGTACGCTAACACTAACCTATACCCTAACACGTACGCTCACCCTAAACCGTTGTCGTACCCTAACCTGTCCCCTAAACCCTCCCCGTCCCCTAACCCTAACCCTAACCCTAACGCTAACCCTTACCCGAAGCCTTGCACTAACCCGTCCCCTAATCCTAACCCGTAGGCTAACTCTAACCCGTACACTAACAGTTACGCTCACCCTAAACCATTGTCGTACCCTAACCTGTCCCCTAAACCGTACCCGTCCCCTAACCTTAACACTAACCCTAACCCTAACCCTAACACTAACACTTACCCGAAGCCTTACCCTAACCCGTCCCCTAATCCTAACCCGTACGCTAACACTAACCCGTACCCTAACACGTACGCTCCTCCGAAACAGTTGTCGTACCCTAAACTGTCCCCTAAACCGTCCCCGTCCCCTAACGCTAACCCTAACCCTAACCCTAACACTAACTCTTACCCGAAGCCTTACCCTAACCCGTCCCCTAATCCTAACCCGTACGCTAACACTAAACCGTACCCTAACACGTACGCTCAACCTAAACCGTGGTCGTACCCTAATCTGTCCCCTAAACCCTCCCCGTCCCCTAACCCTAACACTAACCGTAACCCTAACCCTAACGCTAACACTTACCCGAAACCTTACACTAACCCGTCCCCTAATCCTAACCCGTACGCTAACACTAACCCGTACCCTAACAGTTACGCTCACCCTAAACCGTTGTCGTACACTAACCTGTCCCCTAAACCGTCCCCGTCCCCTAAACCTAACACTAACCCTAACCCTAAACCTAACCCTATCCCTTACCCGAAGCCTTACCCTAACCCGTCCCCTAATCCTAACCCGTACGCTAACACTAACCCGTACCCTAACACATACGCTCACCCTAAAACGTTGTCGTACCCTAACCTGTCCCCTAAACCGTCACCGTCCCCTAACCCTAACCCTAACCCTAACCCTAACCCTTACCCGAAGCCTTACCGTAACCCGTCCCCTAATGCTAACCCGTACGCTAACACGAACCCGTACCCTAACACGTACGCTCACCATACAATGTTGTCATACCCTAACCTGTGCCCTAAACCGTCCCCGTCCCCTAACCCTAACCCTAACCCTATCCCTTACTCGAAGCCTTACCCTAACCCGTCCCCTAATCCTAACCCGTACGCTAACACTAATCCGTACCCTAACTCGTACGCTCACCCTAAACCGTTGTCGTACCCTAACCTGTCCCCTAAACCGTCCCCATCCCCTAACCCTAACCCTAACCCTAAACCTTACCCGAAGCCTTACCCTAACCCGTCCCATAATCCTAACTCATACGCTAACACTAATCCGTACCCTAACACGTACGCTCACCCTAAACCGTTGTCGTACCCTAACCTCTCCCCTAAACCGTCATCGTCCCCTACCCCTAACCCTAACCCTAACCCTAACCCTAACCCTAAGCCTTACCCGAAGCCTTACCCTAACCCGTCCCCTAATCCTAACCCGTACGCTAACACTAACCCATACCCTAACACGTACACTCACCCTAAACAGTTGTCGTACCCTAACCTGTCCCCTAAACTGTCCCCATCCCCTAACCCTAACCCTAACCCTAACCCTAACCCTAACCCTTACCCGAAGCCTTACCCTAACCGGTCCCCTAATCCTAACCCGTACGCTAACACTAACCCGTACCCCAACACGTACGCTCACCCTAAACCGTTGTCGTACCCTAACCTGTCCCCTAAACCGTCCCTGTCCCCTAACCCTAACCCTAACCCTAACCCTAACCCTTACCCGAAGCCTTACCCTAACCCGTCCCCTAATCCTAACCCGTACGCTAACACTAACCCATACCCTAACACGTACGCTCACCCTAAACCGTTGTCGTACCTTAACATATCCCCTAAACCCTCCCCGTCCCCTAACCCTAACCCCAACCGTAACCCTAACCCTAACCCTTACCCGAAGCCTTACCCTAACCCGTCCCCTAATCCTAACCCGTACGCTAACACTAACCCGTACCCTAACACGTACGCTCACCCTAAACCGTTGTCGTAACCTTAACTGTCCCCTAAAACGTCCCCGTCCCCTAACACTAACCCCAACCGTAACCCTAACCCTAACCCTTACCCGAAGCCTTACCCTAAGCCGTCCCCTAATCCTAACCCGTACGCTAACACTAACCCGTGGCCTAACACGTACGCTCACCCTAAACCGTTGTCGTACCCTAACCTGTCCCCTAAACCGTCCCCGTCCCCTAACCCTAACCCTAACCCTAACCCTTACCCGAAGCCTTACCCTAACCCGTCCCCTAATCCTAACCGGTACGCTAACATTAACCCGTACCCCAACACGTACGCTCACCCTAAACCGTTGTCGTACGCTAACCTGTCCCCTAAACCGTCCCCGTCCCCTAACACTAACCCTAACCCTAACCCTAACCCTAACCCTTACCCGAAGCCTTACCCTAACCCGTCCCCAATCCTAACCCGTACGCTAACACTAACCCATACCCTATCACGTACGCTCACCCTAAACAGTTGTCGTACACTAACCTGTCCCCTAAACCCTCCCCGTCCCCTAACCCTAACCCTAACCCTAACCCTAACCCTAACCCTAACCTTAACACTAACCCTAACCCTAACCCTAACACTAACACTTACCCGAAGCCTTACCCTAACCCGTCCCCTAATCCTAACCCGTACGCTAACACTAACCCGTACCCTAACACGTACGCTCCTCCGAAACCGTTGTCGTACCCTAAACTGTCCCCTAAACCGTCCCCGTCCCCTAACGCTAACCCTAACCCTAACCCTAACACTAACTCTTACCCGAAGCCTTACCCTAACCCGTCCCCTAATCCTAACCCGTACGCTAACACTAACCCGTACCCTAACACGTACGCTCAACCTAAACCGTGGTCGTACCCTAATCTGTCCCCTAAACCCTCCCCGTCCCCTAACCCTAACACTAACCGTAACCCTAACCCTAACGCTAACACTTACCCGAAACCTTACACTAACCCGTCCCCTAATCCTAACCCGTACGCTAACACTAACCCGTACCCTAACAGTTACGCTCACCCTAAACCGTTGTCGTACACTAACCTGTCCCCTAAACCGTCCCCGTCCCCTAAACCTAACACTAACCCTAACCCTAAACCTAACCCTATCCCTTACCCGAAGCCTTACCCTAACCCGTCCCCTAATCCTAACCCGTACGCTAACACTAACCCGTACCCTAACACATACGCTCACCCTAAAACGTTGTCGTACCCTAACCTGTCCCCTAAACCGTCACCGTCCCCTAACCCTAACCCTAACCCTAACCCTAACCCTTACCCGAAGCCTTACCGTAACCCGTCCCCTAATGCTAACCCGTACGCTAACACGAACCCGTACCCTAACACGTACGCTCACCATACAATGTTGTCATACCCTAACCTGTGCCCTAAACCGTCCCCGTCCCCTAACCCTAACCCTAACCCTATCCCTTACTCGAAGCCTTACCCTAACCCGTCCCCTAATCCTAACCCGTACGCTAACACTAATCCGTACCCTAACTCGTACGCTCACCCTAAACCGTTGTCGTACCCTAACCTGTCCCCTAAACCGTCCCCATCCCCTAACCCTAACCCTAACCCTAAACCTTACCCGAAGCCTTACCCTAACCCGTCCCATAATCCTAACTCATACGCTAACACTAATCCGTACCCTAACACGTACGCTCACCCTAAACCGTTGTCGTACCCTAACCTCTCCCCTAAACCGTCACCGTCCCCTAGCCCTAACCCTAACCCTAACCCTAACCCTAACCCTAAGCCTTACCCGAAGCCTTACCCTAACCCGTCCCCTAATCCTAACCCGTACGCTAACACTAACCCATACCCTAACACGTACACTCACCCTAAACAGTTGTCGTACCCTAACCTGTCCCCTAAACTGTCCCCATCCCCTAACCCTAACCCTAACCCTAACCCTAACCCTAACCCTTACCCGAAGCCTTACCCTAACCGGTCCCCTAATCCTAACCCGTACGCTAACACTAACCCGTACCCCAACACGTACGCTCACCCTAAACCGTTGTCGTACCCTAACCTGTCCCCTAAACCGTCCCTGTCCCCTAACCCTAACCCTAACCCTAACCCTAACCCTTACCCGAAGCCTTACCCTAACCCGTCCCCTAATCCTAACCCGTACGCTAACACTAACCCATACCCTAACACGTACGCTCACCCTAAACCGTTGTCGTACCTTAACATATCCCCTAAACCCTCCCCGTCCCCTAACCCTAACCCCAACCGTAACCCTAACCCTAACCCTTACCCGAAGCCTTACCCTAACCCGTCCCCTAATCCTAACCCGTACGCTAACACTAACCCGTACCCTAACACGTACGCTCACCCTAAACCGTTGTCGTAACCTTAACTGTCCCCTAAAACGTCCCCGTCCCCTAACACTAACCCCAACCGTAACCCTAACCCTAACCCTTACCCGAAGCCTTACCCTAAGCCGTCCCCTAATCCTAACCCGTACGCTAACACTAACCCGTGGCCTAACACGTACGCTCACCCTAAACCGTTGTCGTACCCTAACCTGTCCCCTAAACCGTCCCCGTCCCCTAACCCTAACCCTAACCCTAACCCTTACCCGAAGCCTTACCCTAACCCGTCCCCTAATCCTAACCCGTACGCTAACATTAACCCGTACCCCAACACGTACGCTCACCCTAAACCGTTGTCGTACGCTAACCTGTCCCCTAAACCGTCCCCGTCCCCTAACACTAACCCTAACCCTAACCCTAACCCTAACCCTTACCCGAAGCCTTACCCTAACCCGTCCCCAATCCTAACCCGTACGCTAACACTAACCCATACCCTATCACGTACGCTCACCCTAAACAGTTGTCGTACACTAACCTGTCCCCTAAACCCTCCCCGTCCCCTAACCCTAACCCTAAACCTAACCCTAACGTTAACCCTTACCCGAAGCCTTACCCTAACCTGTCCCCTAATCCTAAAACGTACGCTAACACTAACCCGTACCCTAACACGTACGCTCACCCTAAATCATTATCGTACCCTAAAGTGTCCCCTAAACCGTCCCCGTCCCCTAACCCTAACCCTAACCCTAACCCTAACCCTAACCCTTACCCGAAGCCTTACCCTAACCCTTCCCCTAATCCTAACCCGTACGCTAACACTAACCCGTACCCTAACACGTACGCTCACCCTAAACCGTTGTCGTACACTAACCTGTCCCCTAAAACGTCCCCGTCCCCGTCCCCTAACCCTAACCCTAACCCAAACCCTAACCCTTACCCGAAGCCTTACCCTAACCCGTCCCCTAATCCAAACTCGTACGCTAACACTAACCCGTACCCTAACACGTACGCTCACCTTAAACTGTTGTCGTACCCTAACCTGTCACCTAAACCGTCCCCGTCCCCTAACTCTAACCCTAACCCTAACCCTAACCCTAACCCCTAAATCGTCCCCGTCCCCTAACGGTAACCATAACCCTAACCCAAACCCTAACCCTAACCCGAAGCCTTACAATAACCCGTCCCTTAATCCTAACCCGTACGCTAACACTAACCCGTAAGCTAACACGTACGCTCACCCTAAACCGTTGTCGTACCCTAACCTGTCCCCTAAACCCTCCTCGTCCCTTAACCCTAACCCTAACCCTTACGCTAAACCTTACCCGAAGCCTTACACTAACCCGTCCCCTAATCCTAACCCGTAGGCTAACTCTAACCCGTACACTAACAGTTACGCTCACCCTAAACCATTGTCGTAACCTAACCTGTCCCCTAAACCGTCCCCGTCCCCTAACCTTAACACTAACCCTAACCCTAACCCTAACACTAACACTTACCCGAAGCCGTACCCTAACCCGTCCCCTAATCCTAACCCGTACGCTAACACTAACCCGTACCCTAACATGTACGCTCACCCTAAACCGTTGTCGTACCCTAACCTGTCCCCTAAACCGTCCCCGTCCCCTAACCCTAACCCTAACCCTAACCCTAACCCTAACCCTTACCCGAAGCCTTACCCTAACCCGTCCCCTAATCCTAACCCGTACGCTAACATTAACCCGTACCCCAACACGTACGCTCACCCTAAACCGTTGTCGTACGCTAACCTGTCCTCTAAACCGTCCCCGTCCCCTAACACTAACCCTAACCCTAACCCTAACCCTAACCCTTACCCGAAGCCTTACCCTAAGCCGTCCCCTAATCCTAACCCGTACGCTAACACTAACCCATGGCCTAACACGTACGCTCACCCTAAACCGTTGTCGTACCCTAACCTGTCCCCTAAACCGTCCCCGTCCCCTAACCCTAACCCTAACACTAACCCTAACCCTTACCTGAAGCCTTACCCTAACCCGTCCCCTAAACCTAACCCGTACGCTAACACTAACCCGTACCCTAACACGTACGCTCACCCTAAACCGTTGTCGTACGCTAACCTGTCCCCTAAACCGTCCCCGTCCCCTAACCCTAACCCTAACCCTAACCCTAACCCTAATCATTACCCGAAGCCTTACCCTAACCCGTCCCCTAATCCTAACCCGTACGCTAACACTAACCCATACCCTAACACGTACGCTCACCCTGAACCGTTGTCGTACCCTAACCTGTCCCCTAAACCGTCCTGGTCCCCTAACCCTAACCCTAACCCTAAACCTAACCCTAACCCTTACCCGAAACCTTACCCTAACCCGTCCCCTAATCCTAACCCGTACGCTAACACTATCCCGTACCCTAACACGTACGCTCACCCTAAACCGTTGTCGTACCCTAACCTGTCACCTAAACCGTCCCCGTCCCCTAACCCTAACCCTAACCCTAACACTAACCCTAACCCTTACCCGAAGCCTTACCCTAACCCGTCCCCTAATCATAATCCTTACGCTAACACTAACCCGTACATTAACATGTACGCTCACACTCAACCGTTGTCATACCCTAACCTTTCCCCAAACCGTCCCCGTCCCCGTCCCCTAACCCTAACCCTAACCCTAACGCTAACCCTTACCCGAAGCCTTACCCTAACCCGTCCCCTAATCGTAACCCGTACGCTAACACTAACCCATACCCTAACACGTACGCTCACCCTAAACCGTTGTCGTACCATAACCTGTCCCATAAACCCTCCCCGTCCCCTAACCCTAACCCTAACCCTAACCCTAACGCTAACCCTTACCCGAAGCCTTACCCTAACCCGTCCCCTAATCCTAACCCGTACGCTAACACTAACCCGTACCCTAACACATACACTCACCCTAAACCGTTGTCGTACCCTAACCTTTCCCCTAAACCGTCCCCGTTCCCTAAATCTAAGCCTAACCCTAACCCTAAACCTAACCCTTACCCGAAGCCTTACCCTAACCCGTCCGCTAATCCTAACCCGTACGCTAACACTAACCCGTACCCTAACACGTACGCTCACCCTAAACGGTTGTCGACCCATAACCTCTCCCCTAAACCGTCCCCGTCCCCTAAGCCTAACCCTTACCCTAACCCTTACACAAAGCCTTACCCTAACCCGTCACCTAATCCATACCTCTACGCTAACACAAACCCGTACCCTAACACGTACGCTCACCCTAAACCGTTGTCGTCCCCTAAGCTGTCCCCTAAACCGTCCCCGTCCCCTAACCCTAACCCTAACCCTAACCCTTACCCGAAGCCTTACCCTAACCCGTCCCCTAATTCTAACCCGTACGCTAACACTAACCCGTACCCTAACACGTACGCTCACCCTAAACCGTTGTCGTACCCTGACCTGTCCCCTAAACCGTCCCGGTCCCCTAACCCTAACCCTAACCCTAACCATTACCCGAAGCCTTACCCTAACCCGTCCCATAATCATAACCCGTACGCTAACAGTAACCCGTACCCTAACACGTATGCTCACCCTAAACCGTTGTCGTAACCTAACCTGTCCCCTAAACCGTCCCCGTCCCCTAACCCTAACCCTAACCCTAACACTAACCCTAACGCTTACCCGAAGCCTTACCCTAACCCGTCCCCTAATACTAACCCGTACGGTAACACTAACCGGTACCCTAAAACGTACGCTCAACCTAAACCGTTGTCATACCCTAACCTGTCCCCTAAACCGTCCCCATCCCCTAACCCTAATCCTAACCCTTACCCGAAGCCTTACCCTAACCCGTCCCCTAATCCTAACCCGTACGCTAACACTAACCCATACCCTAACACGTACGCTCACCCAAAACTGTTGTCGTACCCTAACCTGTCCCCTAAACCGTCCCCGACCCCTAACCCTAACCCTAACCCTAACGCTAACACTTACCCGAAGCCTTACTCTAACCCGTCCCCTAATCCTAACCCGTACGCTAACACTAACCCGTACCCTAACACGTACGCTCACCCTAAACCGTTGTCGTACCCTAACCTGTCTCCTAAACCGTCCCCGTCCCCTAACACTAACCCTAACCCTAACCCTAACCCTAACCCTTACCCAAAGCCTTACCCTAACCCGTCCCCTAATCCTAACTCGTACGCTAACACTAACCCGTACCCTAACACGTACGCTCACCCTAAACCGTTTTCGTACCGTAACCTGTCCCCAAAACCGTCCCCGTCCCCTAACCCTAACCCTAACCCTAACCGTAACACTTACCCGAAGCCTTACCCTAACCCGTCCCCTAATCCTAACCCGTACGCTAACACTAACACATACCCTAACACGTACGCTCACCCTAAACCGTTGTCGTACCCTAACCTGTCCCCTAAACCCTCCCCGTCACCTTTCCCTAACCCTAACCCTAACCCTTACCCGAAGCCTTACCCTAACCCTTACCCGAAGCGTTACCCTAACCCGTCCCATAATCCTAACCCGTACGCTAACACTAAGCCGTAACCTAACACGTACGCTCACCCTAAACCATTGTCGTACCCTAACCTGTCCCCTAAACCGTCCCCGCCCCTAACCCTAACACTAACCCTAATCCTTACCCAAAGCCTTACCCTAACCCGTCCCCTAATCCTATCCCATACGCTAACACTAACCCGTACCCCAACACGTACGCTCACCCTAAACCGTTGTCGTACCCTAACCTGTACCCTAAACCGTCCCCGTCCCCTAACCCTAACCCTAAACCTAAACGTAACCCTAACACTTACCCGAAGCCTTACCCTAACCCGTCCCCTAATCCTAACCCGTACGCTAACACTAACACATACCGTAACACATACGCACAACCTAAATCGTTGTTGTACCCTAACCTGTCCCCTAAACCGTCCCCGTCCCCTAACCCTAACCCTAACCCTAATCCTTACCCGAAGCCTTACCCTAACCCGTCCCCTAATCCTAACACCTACGCTAACACTAACCCGTACCCCAAAACGTACGCTCACCCTAAAACGTTGTCGTAACCTAACCTGTCCCCTAAACCGTCCCCGTCCCCTAACGGTAACCCTAACCCTTACCCGAAGCCTTACCCTAACCCGTCCCCTAATCCTAACCCGTACGCTAAAACTAACCCATACCCTAACACGTACGCTCACCCTAAACTGTTGTCGTACCCTAACCTGTCCCCTAAACCCTCCCCGTCACCTTACCCTAACCCTAACACTAACCCTTACCCGAAGCCTTACCCTAACTCGTCACCTAATCCTAACCCGTACGCTAACACTAACCCGTACCCTAACACGTACGCTCACCCTAAACCGTTGTCGTACCCTAAGCTGTCCCCTAAACCGTCCCGGTCCCCTAACCCTAACCCTAACCCTAACCCTTACCCGAAGCCTTAAACTAACCCGTCCCCTAATCCTAACCTGTACGCTAACACTAAGCCGTACCCTAACACGTGTGCTCACCCTAAACCGTTGTCGTACCCTAACCTGTCCCCTAAATTGTCCCCGTCCCTTAACCCTAACCCTAACCCTAACCCTTACCCGAAGCCTTACCCTAACACTTACCCGAAGCCTTACCCTAACCCGTCCCCTAATCCTATCCCCTACGCTAACACTAACCCGTACCCCAACACGTACGCTCACCCTAAACCGTTGTCGTACCCTAACCTGTACCCTAAACCGTCCCCGTCCCCTAACCCTAACCCTAAACCTAACCCTTACCCAAAGCCTTACCCTAACCCGTCCCCTAATCCTAACTCGTACGCTAACACTAACCCGTACCCTAACACGTACGCTCACCCTAAACCGTTGTCGTACCGTAACCTGTCCCCTAAACCGTCCCCGTCCCCTAACCCTAACCCTAACCCTAACCGTAACACTTACCCGAAGCCTTACCCTAACCCGTCCCGTAATCCTATCCCGTACGCTAACACTAACACATACCCTAACACGTACGCTCACCCTAAACCGTTGTCGTACCCTAACCTGTCCCCTAAACCCTCCCCGTCACCTTTCCCTAACCCTAACCCTAACCCGTACCCGAAGCCTTACCCTAACTCGTCACCTAATCCTAACCCGTACGCTAACACTAACCCGTACCCTAACACGTACGCTCACGCTAAAACATTGTGGTACCCTAAGCTGTCCCCTAAACTGTCACGGTCCCCTAACCCTAACCCTAACCCTAACCCTTACCCAAAGCCTTAAACTAACCCGTCCCCTAATCCTAACCTGTACGCTAACACTAAGCCGTACCCTAAAACGTACGCTCACCCTAAACCGTTGTCGTACCCTAACCTGTCCCCTAAACCTTCCCCGTCCCTTAACCCTAACCCTAACCCTAACCCTTACCTGAAGCCTTACCCTAACCCTTACCCGAAGCGTTACCCTAACCCGTCCCATAATCCTAACCCGTACGCTAACACTAAGCCGTAACCTAACACGTACGCTCACCCTAAACCATTGTCGTACCCTAAACTGTCCCCTAAACCGTCCCCGCCCCTAACCCTAACCCTAACCCTAATCCTTACCCAAAGCCTTACCCTAACCCGTCCCCTAATCCTATCCCATACGCTAACACTAACCCGTACCCCAACACGTACGCTCACCCTAAACCGTTGTCGTACCCTAACCTGTACCCTAAACCGTCCCCGTCCCCTAACCCTAACCCTAAACCTAAACGTAACCCTAACACTTACCCGAAGCCTTACCCTAACCCGTCCCCTAATCCTAACCCGTACGCTAACACTAACACATACCGTAACACATACGCACAACCTAAATCGTTGTTGTACCCTAACCTGTCCCCTAAACCGTCCCCGTCCCCTAACCCTAACCCTAACCCTAATCCTTACCCGAAGCCTTACCCTAACCCGTCCCCTAATCCTAACACCTACGCTAACACTAACCCGCACCCCAAAACGTACGCTCACCCTAAAACGTTGTCGTAACCTAACCTGTCCCCTAAACCGTCCCCGTCCCCTAACGGTAACCCTAACCCTTACCCGAAGCCTTACCCTAACCCGTCCCCTAATCCTAACCCGTACGCTAAAACTAACCCATACCCTAACACGTACGCTCACCCTAAACTGTTGTCGTACCCTAACCTGTCCCCTAAACCCTCCCCGTCACCTTACCCTAACCCTAACACTAACCCTTACCCGAAGCCTTACCCTAACTCGTCACCTAATCCTAACCCGTACGCTAACACTAACCCGTACCCTAACACGTACGCTCAGCCTAAACCGTTGTCGTACCCTAAGCTGTCCCCTAAACCGTCCCGGTCCCCTAACCCTAACCCTAACCCTAACCCTTACCCGAAGCCTTAAACTAACCCGTCCCCTAATCCTAACCTGTACGCTAACACTAAGCCGTACCCTAACACGTATGCTCACCCTAAACCGTTGTCGTACCCTAACCTGTCCCCTAAATTGTCCCCATCCCTTAACCCTAACCCTAACCCTAACCCTTAACCGAAGCCTTACCCTAACACTTACCCGAAGCCTTACCCTAACCCGTCCCCTAATCCTATCCCCTACGCTAACACTAACCCGTACCCCAACACGTACGCTCACCCTAAACCGTTGTCGTACCCTAACCTGTACCCTAAACCGTCCCCGTCCCCTAACCCTAACCCTAACCCTAACCCTTACCCGAAGCCTTACCCTAACCCGTCCCATAATCCTAACCCGTACGCTAACACTAATCCGTACCCTAACACGTACGCTCACCCTAAACCGTTGTCGTACCCAAACCTGTCCCCTTAACCGTCACCGTCCCCTAACCCTAACCCTAACCCTAACCCTAAGCCTTACCCGAAGCCTTACCCTAATCCGTCCCCTAATCCTAACCCGTACGCTAACACTAACCCATACCCTAACACGTACACTCACCCTAAACAGTTGTCGTACCCTAACCTGTCCCCTAAACCGTCCCCGTCCCCTAACCCTAACCCTAACCCTAACCCTAACACTTACCCGAAGCCTTACCCTAACCGGTCCCCTAATCCTAACCCGTACGCTAACACTAACCCATACCCCAACACGTATGCTCACCCTAAACCGTTGTCGTACCCTAACCTGTCCCCTAAACCGTCCCAGTCCCCTAACCCTAACCCTAACCCTAACCCTTACCCGAAGCCTTACCCTAACCCGTCCCCTAATCCTAAACCGTACGCTAACACTAACCCATACCCTAACACGTACGCTCACCCTAAACTGTTGTCGTACATTAACATATCCCCTAAACCCTCCCCTTCCCCTAACCCTAACCCTAACCCTAACCCTAACGCTAACCCTAACCCTTACCCGAAGCCTTACCCTAACCCGTCCCCTAATCCTAACGCGTACGCTAACACTAACCCGTACCCTAACACGTTCGCTCCCCCTAAACCGTTGTCATACCCTAACCTGTCCCCTACACCGTCCCCGTCCCCTAACCCTAACCCTAACCCAAACCCTTACCCTATCCCTTACCCGAAGCCTTACCCTAACCCGTCCCCTAATCCTAACCCGTACGCTAACACTAACCCGTACGCTAACACGTACGCTCACACTAAAGCGTTGTCGTACCCTAACCTGTCCCCTAATCCGTCCCCGTCCCCTAACCCTAACCCTAACCCTAAACCTAACCCTTACCCGAAGCCTTACCCTAACCCGTCCCCTAATCCTAACCCGTACGCTAACACTAACCAGTACCCTAAAACTTACGCTCACCCTAAACTGTTGTCGTTCCCTAACCTGTCCCCTAAACCGTCCCCGTTCCCTAACCCTAAACCAAATCCTAACCCTAACACTAAACCTAACCCTTACCCGAAACCTTACCCTAACCCGTCCCCTAATCCTAACCCGTACGCTAACACTAACCCGTACCCTAATACGTACGCTCACCCTAAACCTTTGTCGTACCCTAACCTGTCCCCTAAAACCTCCCTGTCCCCTAACCCTAACCCTAACCCTAACACTAACCCTAACCCTTACCCGAAGCCTTACCCTAACCCGTCCCCTAATCCTAACCCGTACGCTAACACTAACCCATACCCTAACACGTACGCTCACCCTAAACCGTTGTCGTACCCTAAACTGTCCCCTAAACCGTCCCCGTCCCCTAACCCTAACCCTAACCCTAACCCTTACCCGAAGCCTTACCCTAACCCGTCCCCTAATCCTAACCCGTACGCTAACACTAACACATACCCTAACACGTACGCTCACCCTAAACCGTTGTCGTACTTTAACATATCCCCTAAACCCTCCCCTTCCCCTAACCCTAACCCTTACACGAAGCCTTACCCTAACCCGTCCCCTAATCCTAACCCGTACGCTAACACTTACCCGTACCCTAACACGTACGCTCACCCTAAACCGTTGTCGTAACCTAAACTGTCGCCTAAAACGTCCCCGTCCCCTAACACTAACCCCAACCGTAACCCTAACCCTAACCCTTACCCGAAGCCTTACCCTAACCCGTCCCCTAATCCTAACCCGTACGCTAACACTAACCCGTAGCCTAACACGTACGCTCACCCTAAACCGTTGTCGTACCCTAACGTGTCCCCTAAACCGTCCCCGTCCCCTAACCCTAACCCTAACCCTAACCCTTACCCGAAGCCTTACCCTAACCCGTCCCCTAAACCTAACCCGTACGCTAACACTAACCCGTACCCTAACACATACGCTCACCCTAAACCGTTGTCGTACACTAACCTGTCCCCTAAACCGTCCCCGTCCCCTAACCTTAACCCTAACCCTAACCCTAACCCTAATCATTAACCGAAGCCTTACCCTAACCCGTCCCCTAATCCTAACCCGTACGCTAACACTAACCCGTACCCTAAGACGTCCGCTCCCCCTAAACCGTTGTCGTACCCTAACCTGTCCCCTACACCGTCACCGTCCCCTAACCCTAACCCTAACCTAAACCCTTACCCTATCCCTTACCCGAAGCCTTACCCTAACCCGTCCCCTAATCCTAACCCGTACGCTAACACTAACCCGTACCCTAACACGTACGCTCACACTAAAGTGTTGTCGTACCCGAACCTGTCCCCTAATCCGTCCCCGTCCCCTAACCCTAACCCTAACCCTAACCCTAACCCTAAACCTAACCCTAACCCTAACACTAAACCTAACCCTTACCCGAAACCTTACCCTAACCCGTCCCCTAATCCTAACCCGTACGCTAACACTAACCCGTACCCTAATACGTACGCTCACCCTAAATCTTTGTCGTACCCTAACCTGTCCCCTAAAACCTCCCCATCCCCTAACCCTAACCCTAACCCTAACACTAACCCTAACCCTTACCCGAAGCCTTACCCTAACCCGTCCCCTAATCCTAACCCTTACGCTAACACTAACCCATACCCTAACACGTACGCTCACCCTAAACCGTTGTCGTACCCTAACCTGTCCCCTAAACCGTCCCCGTCCCCTAACCCTAACCCTAACCCTAACCCTAACCCTTACCCGAAGCCTTACCCTAACCCGTCCCCTAAACCTAACCCGTACGCTAACACTAACCCGTACCCTAACACGTACGCTCACCCTAAACCGTTGTCGTACACTAACCTGTCCCCTAAACCGTCCCCGTCCCCTAACCTTAACCCTAACCCTAACCCAACCCTAATCATTACCCGAAGCCTTACCCTAACCCGTCCCCTAATCCTAACCAGTACGCTAACACTAACCCATACCCTAACACGTACGCTCACCCTGAACCGTTGTCGTACCCTAACCTGTCCCCTAAACCGTCCCCGTCCCCTAACCCTAACCCTAACCCTAAACCTAACCCTAACACTTACCCGAAGCCTTACCCTAACCCGTCCCCTAATCCTAACCCGTACGCTAACACTATCCTGTACCCTAACACGTACGCTCACCCTAAACTGTTGTCGTACCCTAACCTGTCCCCTAAACCGTCCCCGTCCCCTAACCCTAACCCTAACCCTAACACTAACCCTAACCCTTACCCGAAGCCTTACCCTAACCCGTCCCCTAATCATAATCCTTACGCTAACACTAACCCGTACATTAACATGTACGCTCACACTCAACCGTTGTCATACCCTAACCTGTCCCCTAAACCGTCCCCGTCCCCGTCCCCTAACCCTAACCCTAACCCTAACGCTAACCCTTACCCGAAGCCTTACCCTAACCCGTCCCCTAATCCTAACCCGTACGCTAACACTAACCCATACCCTAACACGTACGCTCACCCTAAACCGTTGTCGCACCATAACCTGTCCCATAAACCCTCCCCGTCCCCTAACTCTAACCCTAACCCTAACCCTAACGCTAACCCTTACCCGAAGCCTTACCCTAACCCGTCCCCTAATCCTAACCCGTACGCTAACACTAACCCGTACCCTAACACATACACTCACCCTAAACCGTTGTCGTACCCTAACCTTTCCCCTAAACCGTCCCCGTCCCCTAACCCTAACCCTAACCCTAACCCTAAACCTAACCCTTACCCGAAGCCTTACCCTAACCCGTCCGCTAATCCTAACCCGTACGCTAACACTAGCCCGTACCCTAACACGTACGCTCACCCTAAACGGTTGTCGACCCATAACCTGTCCCCTAAACCGTCCCCGTCCCCTAAGCCTAACCCTAACCCTAACCCTTACACAAAGCCTTACCCTAACCCGTCACCTAATCCATACCTCTACGCTAACACTAACCAGTACCCTAACACGTACGCTCACCCTAAACCGTTGTCGTCCCCTAACCTGTCCCCTAAACCGTCCCCATCCCCTAACCCTAACCCTAACCCTAACAATTACCCGAAGCCTTACCCTAACCCGTCCCCTAATTCTAACCCCTACGCTAACACTAATCCGTACCCCAACACGTACGCTCACCCTAAACCGTTGTCGGACTCTAACCTGTCCCCTAAACCGTCCCGTCCCCCAAACCTAACCCTAACCCTAACCCTAACCCTAACCCTTACCCGACGCCTTACACTAACCCGTCCCCTAAACCTAACCTGTATGCTAACACTAACCCAGACCCTAACACCTACGCTCATCCTAAAACTTTGTCGTACCCTAACCTGTCCCCTAAAACCTCCCCATCCCCTAAACCTAACGCTAACCCTAACCCTAACCCTAACCCTTACCCAAAGCCTTACCCTAACCCGTCCACTAATCCTAAACCGTACGCTAACACTAACCCGTATCCTAACACGTACGATAACCATAAATCGTTGTCGTACCCTAAACTGTCCCCTAAACCGTCCCCGTCCCCTAACCCTAACCCTAACCCTAACCCTTACCCGAAGCCTTACCCTAACCCGTCCCATAATCCTAACCCGTACGCTAACAGTAACCCGTACCCTAACACGTATGCTCACCCTAAACCGTTGTCGTAACCTAACCTGTCCCCTAAACCGTCCCCGTCCCCTAACCCTAACCCTAACCCTAACACTAACCCTAAAACTTACCCAAAGCCTTACCCTAACCCGTCCCCTAATACTAAACCGTACGCTAACACTAATCGGTACCCTAAAACGTACGCTCAACATAAACCGTTGTCATACCCTAACCTGTCCCCTAAACCGTCCCCATCCCCTAACCCTAATCCTAACCCTTACCCGAAGCCTTACCCTAACCCGTCCCCTAATCCTAACCCGTACGCTAACACTAACCCGTACCCTAACCCGTACGCTCACCCAAAACTGTTGTCGTACCCTAACCTGTCCCCTAAACCGTCCCCGACCCCTAACCCTAACCCTAACCCTAACGCTAACACTTACCCGAAGCCTTACTCTAACCCGTCCCCTAATCCTAACCCGTACGCCAACACTAACACGTACCGTAACACGTACGCTCACCCTAAACCGTTGTCGTACCCTAAACTGTCTCCTAAACCGTCCCCGTCCCCTAACACTAACCCTAACCTTAACCCTAACACTAACCTTTACCCGAAGCCTTACCCTAACCCGTAACCTAATCCTAACCCGTACGCTAACACTAACCCGTACCCTAACACGTACGCTCACCCTAAACCGTTGTCGTACCGTAGCCTGTCCCCTAAACCGTCCCCGTCCCCTAACCCTAACCCTAACCCTAACCCTAACCCTAACCCTTACCCGAAGCCTTACCCTAACCCGTCCCCTAATCCTAACCCGTACGCTAACACTAACCCATACCGTAAAACGTACGCTCAACCTAAATCGTTGTCGTACCCTAACCTGTCCCCTCAACCGTCCCCGTCCCCTAACCCTAACCCTAACCCTAATGCTTACCCGAAGCCTTACCCTAAACCGTCCCCTAATCCTAACCCCTACGCTAACACTAACCCGTACCCCAACACGTACGCTCACCCTAAACCGTTGTCGTAACCTAACCTGTCCCCTAAACCGTCCCCGTCCCCTAACGGTAACCCTAACCCTTACCCGAAGCCTTACCTTTACCCGTCCCCTAATCCTAACCCGTACGCTAAAACTAACCCATACCCTAACACGTACGCTCACCCTAAACCGCTGTCGTACCCTAAGCTGTCCCCTAAACCGTCCTGGTCCCCTAACCCTAACCCTAACACTAACCCTTACCCGAAGCCTTACCCTAACTCTTACCCGAAGCGCTACTGTAACCCGTCACCTAATCCTAACCCGTACGCTAACACTAACCCGTACCCTAACACGTACGCTCACCCTAAACCGTTGTCGTACCCTAACCTGTCCCCTAAACCGTCCCCATCCCCTAAACCTAACCCTAACCCTAATCCTTACCCGAAGCCTTACCCTAACCCTTCCCCTAATCCTATCCCCTACGCTAAAACTAACCGGTACACCAACACGTACGCTCACCCTAAACCGTTGTCGTACCCTAACCTGTACCCTAAACCGTCCCCGTCCCCTAACCCTAACCCTAACCCTTACCCGAAGCCTTACACTAACCCGTCCCATAATCCTAACCCGTACGCTAACACTAATCCGTACCCTAACACGTACACTCACCCTAAACCGTTGTCGTACCCTAACCTGTCCCCTAAACCGTCACCGTCCCCTAACCCTAACCCTAACCCTAACCCTAAGCCTTACCCGAAGCCTTACCCTAATCCGTCCCCTAATCCTAACCCGTACGCTAACACTAACCCATACCCTAACACGTACACTCACCCTAAACAGTTGTCGTACCCTAACCTGTCCCCTAAACCGTCCCCGTCCCCTAACCCTAACCCTAACCCTAACCCTAACACTTACCCGAAGCCTTACCCTAACCGGTCCCCTAATCCTAACTCGTACGCTAACACTAACCCGTACCCCAACACGGACGCTCACCCTAAACTGTTGTCGTACCCTAACCTGTCCCCTAAACCATCCCCTAACCCTAACCCTAACCCTAACCCTAACCCTAACCCTAACCCTTACCCGAAGCCTTACCCTAACCCGTCCCATATTCCTAAACCGTACGCTAACACTAACCCATACCCTAACACGTACGCTCACCCTAAACTGTTGTCGTACCTTAACATATCCCCTAAACCCTCCCCGTCCCCTAACCCTAACCCTAACCCTAACCCTAACCCTAACCCTTACCCGAAGCCTTACACTAACCCGTCCCCTAATCCTAACCCGTACGCTAACACTAACCCGTACCCTAACACGTACGCTCCTCCTAAACCGTTGTCGTACCCTAACCTGTCCCCTAAACCCTCCCCGTCCCCTAACCCTAACCCTAACCCAACCCTAACCCTAACCCTTACCCAAAACCTTACCCTAACCCGTCCCTTAATCCTAAACCGTACGCTAACACTAACCCGTATCCTAACACGTACGCTCACCGTAAACCGTTGTCGTACCCTAAACTGTCCCCTAAACCGTCACCGTCCCCTAACCCTAACCCTAACCCTAAACCTAACCCTTACCCGAAGCCTTACCCTAAACCGTCCCCGAATCCTAACCCGTACGCTAACACTAACCCGTACCCTAACACGTACGCTCACCCTAAAACGTTGTCGTACCCTGACCAGTCCCCTAAACCGTCCTGGTCCCCTAACCCTAACCCTAACCCTAACCCTTACCCAAAGCCTTACCCTAACCCGTCCCATAATCCTAACCCGTACGCTAACACTAACCCGTACCATAACACGTATGCTCACCCTAAACCGTTGTCGTAACCTAACCTGTCCCCTAAACCGTCCCCATCCCCTAACCCTAACCCTAACCCTAACACTAACCCTAACCCTTACCCGAAGCCTTACCCTAACCCGTCCCCTAATACTAACCCGTACGCTAACACTAACCGGTACCCTAAAACGTACGCTCAACCTAAACCGTTGTCATACCCTAACCTGTCCCCTAAACCGTCCCCATCCCCTAACCCTAATCCTAACCCTTACCCGAAGCCTTACCCTAACCCGTCCCCTAATCCTAACCCGTACGCTAACACTAACCCGTACCCTAACACGTACGCTCACCCAAAACTCTTGTCGTACCCTAACCTGTCCCCTAGACCGTCCCCGACCCCTAACCCTAACCCTAACCCTAACGCTAACACTTACCCGAAGCCTTACTCTAACCCGTCCCCTAATCCTAACCCGTACGCTAACACTAACCCGTACCCTAAAACGTACGCTCACCCTAAACCGTTGTCGTACCCTAACCTGTCTCCTAAACCGTCCCCGTCCCCTAACACTAACCCTAACCCTAACCCTAACCCTAACCCTTACCCAAAGCCTTACCCTAACCCGTCCCCTAATCCTAACCCGTACGCTAACACTAACCCGTACCCTAACACGTACGCTCACCCTAAACCGTTGTCGTACCGTAAACTGTCCCCTAAACCGTCCCCGTCCCCTAACCCTAACCCTAAACCTAACCCTAACCCTAACACTTACCCGAAGCCTTACCCTAACCCGTCCCCTAATCCTAACCCGTACGCTAACACTAACCCTAACCCAAAAACGTACGCTCACCCTAAACCGTTGTCGTACCCTAACCTGTCCCCTAAACCGTCCCCGTCCCTTAACCCTAAACCTAACCCTAACCCTTACCTGCAGCCTTACCCTAACCCTTACCCGAAGCGTTACCCTAACCCGTCCCATAAGCCTAACACGTACGCTAACACTAACCCGTGCCCTAACACGTACGCTCACCCTAAACCGTTGTCGTACACTAACCTGTCCCCTAAACCGTCCCCGTCCCCTAACCCTAACCCTAACCCTTACCCGAAGCCTTACCCTAACCCGTCCCCTAATCCTAACCCGTACGCTAACACTAACCCGTGCCCTAACACGTATGCTCACCCTAAACTGTTGTCGTACACTAACCTGTCCCCTACACCGTCCCCGTCCCCTAACCCTAACCCTAACCCTTACCCGAAGCCTTACCCTAACCCGTCCCCTAATCCTAACCCGTACGCTAACACTAACCGATACCCTAACACGTACGCTCAGCCTAAAACGTTGTCTTAACCTAACCTGTCCCCTAAACCGTCCCCGTCCCCTAACCCTCACCCTAACCCTAATCCTAACCCTAACCCTTACCCGAAGCCTTACCCTAACTCGTCCCCTAATCATAACCCGTACGCTAACACTAACCCGTACCCTAACAGGTACGCTCACCCTAAAACGTTGTCGTACCCTAACCTGTCCCCTAAACCGTCCCCGTCCCCTAACCCTAACACTAACCCTAACCCTAACCCTTACCCGAAGCCTTACCCTAACCCGTCCCCTAATCCTAACCCGTACGCTAACACTAACCAGTACCCTAACACTTGCGCTCACCATAAACCGTTGTCGTACACTAACCTATCCCCTAAACCGTCCCCGTCCCCTAACCCTAACCCTAACCCTATCCCTAACCCTAACCCTTACCCGATGCCTTACCCTAACCCGTCCCCTAATCCTAACCCGTACGCTAAAACTAACCCGTACGCTAAAACGTACGCTCACCCTAAACATTTGTCGGACCCTAAACTGTCCCCTAAACCGTCCCCATCCCCTAACCCTAACCCTAACCGTAACCCTAAACCTAAACCTTACCCGAAGCCTTACCCTAACCTGTCCCCTAATCTTAACCCGTACGCTAACACTAACCCATACCATAAAACGTACGCTCACCCTAAACCGTTGTCATACCCTAACCTGTCCCCTAAACCGTCCCCATCCCCTAACCCTAACCCTAACCCTAACCCTAACCCTAACCCTTACCCGAAGCCTTACCCTAACCCGTCCCCTAATCCTAACCCGTACGCTAACATTAACCCGTACCCCAACACGTATGCTCACCCTAAACCGTTGTCGTACGCTAACCTGTCCCCTAAACCGTCCCCGTCCCCTAACACTAACCCTAACCCTAACCCTAACCCTAACCCTTACCCGAAGCCTTACCCTAATCCGTCCCCTAATCCTAACCCGTACGCTAACACTAACCCATACCCTAACACGTACGCTCACCCTAAACAGTTGTCGTACACTAACCTGTCCCCTAAACCCTCCCCGTCCCCTAACCCTAACCCTAAACCTAACCCTAACGCTAACGCTTACCCGAAGCCTTACCCTAACCTGTCCCCTAATCCTAACACGTACGCTAACACTAACCCGTACCCTAACACGTACGCTCACCCTAAACCGTTGTCGTACCCTAACCTGTCCCCTAAACCCTCCCCGTCCCCTAACCCTAACCCTAACCCTAACGCTAACCCTTACCCGAAGCCTTGCACTAACCCATCCCCTAATCCTAACCCGTAGGCTAACTCTAACCCGTACACTAACAGTTACGCTCACCCTAAACCATTGTCGTACCCTAACCTGTCCCCTAAACCGTCCCCGTCCCCTAACCTTAACACTAACCCTAACCCTAACCCTAACAATAACACTTACCCGAAGCCTTACCCTAACCCGTCCCCTAATCCTAACCCGTACGCTAACACTAACCCGTACCCTAACACGTACGCTCACCCTAAACGGTTGTCGTACCCTAACCTGTCCCCTAAACCGTCCCCGTCACCTAACCCTAACACTAACCCTAACCCTAACCCTAACCCTGACCCTTACCCAAAGCCTTACCCTAACCCGTCCCCTAATCCTAACCCGTACGCTAACACTAACCCGTACCCGAACACGTACGCTCACCCTAAACAGTTGTCGTACCCTAAACTGTCCCCTAAACCGTCCCCGTCCCCTAACGCTAACCCTAACCCTAACCCTAACACTAACTCTTACCCGAAGCCTTACCCTAACCCGTCCCCTAATCCTAACCCGTACGCTAACACTAACCCGTACCCTAACACGTACGCTCAACCTAAACCGTGGTCGTACCCTAATCTGTCCCCTAAACCCTCCCCGTCCCCTAACCCTAACACTAACCGTAACCCTACCCCTAACGCTAACACTTACCCGAAACCTTACACTAACCCGTCCCCTAATCCTAACCCGTACGCTAACACTAACCCATACCCTAACAGTTACGCTCACCCTAAACCGTTGTCGTACACTAACCTGTCCCCTAAACCGTCCCCGTCCCCTAACCCTAACTCTAACCCTAACCCTAAACCTAACCCTAACCCTTACCCGAAGCCTTACCCTAACCCGTCCCCTAATCCTAACCCGTACGCTAACACTAACCCGTACCCTAACACATACGCTCACCCTAAAACGTTGTCGTACCCTAACCTGTCCCCTAAACCGTCACCGTCCCCTAACCCTAACCCTAACCCTAACCCTAACCCTTACCCGAAGCCTTACCCTAACCCGTCCCCTAATCCTAACCCGTACGCTAACACTAACCCGTACCCTAACACGTACGCTCACCCTAAACCGTTGTCGTAACCTTAACTGTCCCCTAAAATGTCCCCGTCCCCTAACACTAACCCCAACCGTAACCCTAACCCTAACCCTTACCCGAAGCCTTACCCTAAGCCGTCCCCTAATCCTAACCCGTACGCTAACACTAACCCGTGGCCTAACACGTACGCTCACCCTAAACCGTTGTCGTACCCTAACCTGTCCCCTAAACCGTCCCCGTCCCCTAACCCTAACCCTAACCCTAACCCTAACCCTTACCGGAAGCCTTACCCTAACCTGTCCCCTAATCCTAACCCGTACGCTAACATTAACCCGTACCCCAACACGTACGCTCACCCTAAACCATTGTCGTACGCTAACCTGTCCCCAAAACCGTCCCCGTCCCCTAACACTAACACTAACCCTAACCCTAACCCTAACCCTTACCCGAAGCCTTACCCTAACCCGTCCCCAATCCTAACCCTTACGCTAACACTAACCCATACCCTATCACGTACGCTCACCCTAAACAGTTGTCGTACACTAACCTGTCCCCTAAACCCTCCCCGTCCCCTAACCCTAACCCTAAACCTAACCCTAACGCTAACCCTTACCCGAAGCCTTACACTAACCTGTCCCCTAATCCTAAAACGTACGCTAACACTAACCCATACCCTAACACGTACGCTCACCCTAAATCATTATCGTACCCTAAAGTGTCCCCTAAACCGTCCCCGTCCCCTAACCCTAACCCTAACCCTAACCCTAACCCTTACCCGAAGCCTTACCCTAACCCTTCCCCTAATCCTAACCCGTACGCTAACACTAACCCGTACCCTAACACATACGCTCACCCTAAACAGTTGTCGTACACTAACCTGTCCCCTAAAACGTCCCCGTCCCCGTCCCCTAACCCTAACCCTAACCCAAACCCTAACCCTTACCCGAAGCCTTACCCTAACCCGTCCCCTAATCCAAACCCGTACGCTAACACTAACCCGTACCCTAACACGTACGCTCACCTTAAACTGTTGTCGTACCCTAACCTGTCACCTAAACCGTCCCCGTCCCCTAACTCTAACCCTAACCCTAACCCTAACCCTTACCCGAAGACTTACCCTAACCCGTCCCCTAATCCTAACCCGTACACTAACACTAACCCGTACCCTAACACGTACGCTCACCCTAAATCATTGTCGTACACTAACCTGTCCCCTAAATCGTCCCCGTCCCCTAACGGTAACCATAACCCTAACCCTAACCCTAACCCTTACCCGAAGCCTTACAATAACCCGTCCCTTAATCCTAACCCGTACGCTAACACTAACCCGTACGCTAACACGTACGCTCACCCTAAACCGTTGTCGTACCCTAACCTGTCCCCTAAACCCTCCCTGTCCCCTAACCCTAACCCTAACCCTTACGCTAACCCTTACCCGAAGCCTTACACTAACCCGTCCCCTAATCCTAACCCGTAGGCTAACTCTAACCCGTACACTAACAGTTACGCTCACCCTAAACCATTGTCGTAACCTAACCTGTCCCCTAAACCGTCCCCGTCCCCTAACCTTAACACTAACCCTAACCCAAACCCTAACACTAACACTTACCCGAAGCCTTACCCTAACCCGTTCCCTAATCCTAACTCGTACGCTAACACTAACCCGTACCCTAACACGTACGCTCACCCTAAACCGTTGTCGTACCCTAACCTGTCCCCTAAACCGTCCCCGTCCCCTAACCCTAACCCTAACCCTAACCCTAACCGTTACCCGAAGCCTTACCCTAACCCGTCCCCTAATCCTAACCCGTACGCTAACATTAACCCGTACCCCAACACGTACGCTCACCCTAAACCGTTGTCGTACGCTAACCTGTCCTCTAAACCGTCCCCGTCCCCTAACACTAACCCTAACCCTAACCCTAACCCTAACCCTTACCCGAAGCCTTACCCTAACCCGTCCCCTAATCCTAACCCGTACGCTAACACTAACCCATACCCTAACACGTACGCTCACCCTAAACAGTTGTCGTACACTAACCTGTCCCCTAAACCCTCCCCGTCCCCTAATCCTAACCCTAAACCTAACCCTAACGCTAACCCTTACCCGAAGCCTTACCCTAACCTGTCCCCTAATCCTAACACGTACGCTAACACTAACCCGTACCCTAACACGTACGCTCACCCTAAATCATTATCGTACCATAAAGTGTCCCTTAAACCGTCCCCGTCCCCTAACCCTAACCCTAACCCTAACCCTAACCCTTACCCGAAGCCTTACACTAACCCGTCCCCTAATCCTAACCCGTAGGCTAACTCTAACCCGTACACTAACAATTACGCTCACCCTAAACCATTGTCGTAACCTAACCTGTCCCCTAAACCGTCCCCGTCCCCTAACCTTAACACTAACCCTAACCCTAACCCTAACACTAACATTTACCCGAAGCCTTACACTAACCCGTCCCCTAATCCTAACCCGTACGCTAACACTAACCCGTACCCTAACACATACGCTCACCCTAAACCGTTGTCGTACCCTAACCTGTCCCCTAAACCGTCCCCGTCCCCTAACCCTAACACTAACCCTAACCCTAACCCTAACCCTGACCCTTACCCAAAGCCTTACCCTAACCGGTCTCCTAATCCTAACCCGTACGCTAACACTAACCCGTACCCTAACACGTACGCTCAGCCTAAACCGTTGTCGTACCCTAACCTGTCCCCTAAACCGTCCCCGTCCACTAAACCTAACCCTAACCCTAACCCTAACCCTAATCCTTACCCGAAGCCTTACCCTAACCCGTCCCCTAATCCTAACCCGTACGCTAACACTAACCCGTACCCGAACACGTACGCTAACCCTAAACATTTGTCGTACCCTAAACTGTACCCTAAACCGTCCCCGTCCCCTAACGCTAACCCTAACCCTAACCCTAACACTAACTCTTACCCGAAGCCTTACCCTAACCCGTCCCCTAATCCTAACCCGTACGCTAACACTAACCCGTACCCTAAAACGTACGCTCACCCTAAACCGTGATCGTACCCTAATCTGTCCCCTAAACCCTCCCCGTCCCCTAACCCTAACACTAACCGTAACCCTAACCCTAACGCTAACCCTTACCCGAAACCTTACACTAACCCGTCCCCTAATCCTAACCCGTACGCTAACACTAACCCGTACCCTAACAGTTACGCTCACCCTAAACCGTTGTCGTACACTAACCTGTCCCCTAAACCGTCCCCGTCCCCTAACCCTAACACTAACCCTAACCCTAAACCTAACCCTATCCCTTACCCGAAGCCTTACCCTAACCCGTCCCCTAATCCTAACCCGTACGCTAACACTAACCCGTACCCTAACACATACGCTCACCCTAAAACGTTGTCGTACCCTAACCTGTCCCCTAAACCGTCACCGTCCCCTAACCCTAACCCTAACCCTAACCCTTACCCGAAGCCTTACCGTAACCCGTCCCCTAATGCTAACCCGTACGCTAACACGAACCCGTACCCTAACACGTACGCTCACCATACACTGTTGTCGTACCCTAACCTGTGCCCTAAACCGTCCCCGTCCCCTAACCCTAACCCTAACCCTATCCCTTACTCGAAGCCTTTCCCTAACCCGTCCCCTAATCCTAACCCGTACGCTAACACTAACCCGTACCCTAACTCGTACGCTCACCCTAAACCGTTGTCGTACCCTAACCTGTCCCCTAAACCGTCCCCGTCCCCTAACCCTAACCCTAACCCTAAACCTTACCCGAAGCCTTACCCTAACCCGTCCCCTAATCCTAACCCGTACGCTAACACTAACCCATACCCTAACACGTACGCTCACCCTAAACCGTTGTCGTACATTAACATATCCCCTAAACCCTCCCCGTCCCCTAACCCTAACCCCAACCGTGACCCTAACCCTAACCCTTACCCGAAGCCTTACCCTAACCCGTCCCCTAATCCTAACCCGTACGCTAACACTAATCCGTACCCTAATACGTACGCTCACCCTAAACCGTTGTCGTAAACTTAACTGTCCCCTAAAACGTCCCCGTCCCCTAAAACTAACCCCAACCGTAACCCTAACCCTAACCCTTACCCGAAGCCTTACCCTAAGGCGTCCCCTAATCCTAACCCGTACGCTAACACTAACCCGTGGCCTAACACGTACGCTCACCCTAAACCGTTGTCGTACCCTAACCTGTCCCCTAAACCGTCCCCGTCCCCTAACCCTAACCCTAACACTAACCCTAACCCTTACCTGAAGCCTTACCCTAACCCGTCCCCTAAACCTAACCCGTACGCTAACACTAACCCGTACCCTAACACGTACGCTCACCGTAAACCGTTGTCGTACGCTAACCTGTCCCCTAAACCGTCCCAGTCCCCTAACCCTAACCCTAACCCTAACCCTAACCCTAATCATTACCCGAAGCCTTACCCTAACCCGTCCCCTAATCCTAACCCGTACGCTAACACTAACCCATACCCTAACACGTACGCTCACCCTGAACCGTTGTCGTACCCTAACCTGTCCCCTAAACCGTCCTGGTCCCCTAACCCTAACCCTAACCCTAAACCTAACCCTAACCCTTACCCGAAGCCTTACACTAACCCGTCCCCTAATGCTAACCCGTACGCTAACACTAACCCGTACCCTAACAGTTACGCTCACCCTAAACCGTTGTCGTACACTAACCTGTCCCCTAAACGGTCCCCGTCCCCTAACCCTAACACTAACATTAACCCTAAACCTAACCCTATCCCTTACCCGAAGCCTTACCCTAACCCGTCCCCTAATCCTAACCCGTACGCTAACACTAACCCGTACCCTAACACAAACGCTCACCCTAAAACGTTGTCGTACACTAACCTGTCCCCTAAACCGGCACCGTCCCCTAACCCTAACCCTAACCCTAACCCTAACCCTTACCCGAAGCCTTACCGTAACCCGTCCCCTAATGCTAACCCGTACGCTAACACGAACCCATACCCTAACACGTACGCTCACCATACAATGTTTTCGTACCCTAACCTGTGCCCTAAACCATCCCCGTCCCCTAACCCTAACCCTAACCCTATCCCTTACTCGAAGCCTTACACTAACCCGTCCCCTAATCCTAACCCGTACGCTAACACTAACCCGTACCCTAACTCGTACGCTCACCCTAAACCGTTGTCGTACCCTAACCTGTCCCCTAAACCGTCCCCATCCCCTAACCCTAACCCTAACCCTAAACCTTACCCGAAGCCTTACCCTAACCCGTCCCATAATCCTAACTCATACGCTAACACTAATCCGTACCCTAACACGTACGCTCACCCTAAACCGTTGTCGTACCCTAACCTGTCCCCTAAACCGTCACCGTCCCCTACCCCTAACCCTAACCCTAACCCTAAGCCTTACCCGAAGCCTTACCCTAACCCGTCCCCTAATCCTAACCCGTACGCTAACACTAACCCATACCCTAACACGTACACTCACCCTAAACAGTTGTCGTACCCTAACCTGTCCCCTAAACTGTCCCCATCCCCTAACCCTAACCCTAACCCTAACCCTAACCC
Organism: Phocoena phocoena; assembly: GCF_963924675.1. Classification (NCBI taxonomy): domain Eukaryota; kingdom Metazoa; phylum Chordata; class Mammalia; order Artiodactyla; family Phocoenidae; genus Phocoena; species Phocoena phocoena. Next base: position 263,854 of record NW_027077764.1, on the reverse strand, counting down.
TAACCCTTACCCGAAGCCTTACCCTAACCGGTCCCCTAATCCTAACCCGTACGCTAACACTAACCCGTACCCCAACACATACGCTCACCCTAAACCATTGTCGTACCCTAACCTGTCCCCTAAACCGTCCCTGTCCCCTAACCCTAACCCTAACCCTAACCCTAACCCTTACCCGAAGCCTTACCCTAACCCGTCCCCTAATCCTAACCCGTACGCTAACACTAACCCATACCCTAACACGTACGCTCACCCTAAACCGTTGTCGTACCTTAACATATCCCCTAAACCCTCCCCGTCCCCTAACCCTAACCCCAACCGTAACCCTAACCCTAACCCTTACCCGAAGCCTTACCCTAACCCGTCCCCTAATCCTAACCCTTACGCTAACACTAACCCGTACCCTAACACGTACGCTCACCCTAAACCGTTGTCGTAACCTTAACTGTCCCCTAAAACGTCCCCGTCCCCTAACACTAACCCCAACCGTAACCCTAACCCTAACTCTTACCCGAAGCCTTACCCTAAGCCGTCCCCTAATCCTAACCCGTACGCTAACACTAACCCGTGGCCTAACACGTACGCTCACCCTAAACCGTTGTCGTACCCTAACCTGTCCCCTAAACCGTCCCCGTCCCCTAACCCTAACCCTAACCCTAACCCTAACCCTTACCCGAAGCCTTATCCTAACCCGTCCCCTAATCCTAACCCGTACGCTAACATTAACCCGTACCCCAACACGTACGCTCACCCTAAACCATTGTCGTACGCTAACCTGTCACCTAAACCGTCCCCGTCCCCTAACACTAACCCTAACCCTAACCCTAACCCTAACCCTTACCCGAAGCCTTACCCTAACCCGTCCCCAATCCTAACCCGTACGCTAACACTAACCCATACCCTATCACGTACGCTCACCCTAAACAGTTGTCGTACACTAACCTGTCCCCTAAACCCTCCCCGTCCCCTAACCCTAACCCTAAACCTAACCCTAACGCTAACCCTTACCCGAAGCCTTACCCTAACCTGTCCCCTAATACTAAAACGTACGCTAACACTAACCCGTACCCTAACACGTACGCTCAACCTAAATCATTATCGTACCCTAAAGTGTCCCCTAAACCGTCCCCGTCCCCTAACCCTAACCCTAACCCTAACCCTAACCCTAACCCTTACCCGAAGCCTTACCCTAACCCTTCCCCTAATCCTAACCCGTACGCTAACACTAACCCGTACCCTAACACGTACGCTCACCCTAAACCGTTGTCGTACACTAACCTGTCCCCTAAAACGTCCCCGTCCCCGTCCCCTAACCCTAACCCTAACCCAAACCCTAACTCTTACCCGAAGCCTTACCCTAACCCGTCCCCTAATCCAAACCCGTACGCTAACACTAACCCGTACCCTAACACGTACGCTCACCTTAAACTGTTGTCGTACCCTAACCTGTCACCTAAACCATCCCCGTCCCCTAACTCTAACCCTAACCCTAACCCTAACCCTAACCCTTACCCGAAGCCTTACCCTAACCCGTCCCCTAATCCTAACCCGTACACTAACACTAACCCGTACCCTAACACGTACGCTCACCCTAAATCATTGTCGTACACTAACCTGTCCCCTAAATCGTCCCCGTCCCCTAACGGTAACCATAACCCTAACCCTAACCCTAACCCTTACCCGAAGCCTTACAATAACCCGTCCCTTAATCCTAACCCGTACGCTAACACTAACCCGTACGCTAACACGTACGCTCACCCTAAACCGTTGTCGTACCCTAACCTGTCCCCTAAACCCTCCCCGTCCCCTAACCCTAACCCTAACCCTTACCCTAACGCTTACCCGAAGCCTTACACTAACCCGTCCCCTAATCCTAACCCGTAGGCTAACTCTAACCCGTACACTAACAGTTACGCTCACCCTAAACCATTGTCGTAACCTAACCTGTCCCCTAAACCGTCCCCGTCCCCTAACCTTAACACTAACCCTAACCCTAACCCTAACACTAACACTTACCCGAAGCCTTACCCTAACCCGTCCCCTAATCCTAACCCGTACGCTAACACTAACCCGTACCCTAACACGTACGCTCACCCTAAACCGTTGTCGTACCCTAACCTGTCCCCTAAACCGTCCCCGTCCCCTAACCCTAACCTTAACCCTAACCCTAACCCTTACCCGAAGCCTTACCCTAACCCGTCCCCTAATCCTAACCCGTACGCTAACATTAACCCGTACCCCAACACGTACGCTCACCCTAAACCGTTGTCGTACGCTAACCTGCCCTCTAAACCATCCCCGTCCCCTAACACTAACCCTAACCCTAACCCTAACCCTAACCCTTACCCGAAGCCTTACCCTAACCCGTCCCCTAATCCTAACCCGTACGCTAACACTAACCCATACCCTAACACGTACGCTCAACCTAAACAGTTGTCGTACACTAACCTGTCCCCTAAACCCTCCCCGTCCCCTAATCCTAACCCTAAACCTAACCCTAACGCTAACCCTTACCCGAAGCCTTACACTAAACTGTCCCCTAATCCTAACACGTACGCTAACACTAACCCGTACCCTAACACGTACGCTCACCCTAAATCATTATCGTACCCTAAAGTGTCCCTTAAACCGTCCCCGTCCCCTAACCCTAACCCTAACCCTAACCCTAACCCTAACCCTTACCCGAAGCCTTACACTAACCCGTCCCCTAATCCTAACCCGTAGGCTAACTCTAACCCGTACACTAACAATTACGCTCACCCTAAACCATTGTCGTAACCTAACCTGTCCCCTAAACCGTCCCCGTCCCCTAACCTTAACACTAACCCTAACCCTAACCCTAACACTTACATTTACCCGAAGCCTTACCCTAACCCGTCCCCTAATCCTAACCCGTACGCTAACACTAACCCGTACCCTAACACGTACGCTCACCCTAAACCGTTGTCGTACCCTAACCTGTCCCCTAAACCGTCCCCGTCCCCTAACCCTAACACTAACCCTAACCCTAACCCTAACCCTAACCCTGACCCTTACCCAAAGCCTTACCCTAACCGGTCTCCTAATCCTAACCCGTACGCTAACACTAACACGTACCCTAACACGTACGCTCAGCCTAAACCGTTGTCGTACCCTAACCTGTCCCCTAAACCGTCCCCGTCCCCTAAACCTAACCCTAACCCTAACCCTAACCCTAATCCTTACCCGAAGCCTTACCCTAACCCGTCCCCTAATCCTAACCCGTACGCTAACACTAACCCGTACCCGAACACGTACGCTAACCCTAAACAGTTGTCGTACCCTAAACTGTCCCCTAAACCGTCCCCGTCCCCTAACACTAACCCTAACCCTAAACCTAACACTAACTCTTACCCGAAGCCTTACCCTAACCCGTCCCCTAATCCTAACCCGTACGCTAACACTAACCCGTACCCTAAAACGTACGCTCACCCTAAACCGTGATCGTACCCTAATCTGTCCCCTAAACCCTCCCCGTCCCCTAACCCTAATACTAACCGTAACCCTAACCCTAACGCTAACTCTTACCCGAAACCTTACCCTAACCCGTCCCCTAATCCTAACCCGTACGCTAACACTAACCCGTACCCTAACACATACGCTCACCCTAAAACGTTGTCGTACCCTAACCTGTCCCCTAAACCGTCACCATCCCCTAACCCTAACCCTAACCCAAACCCTTACCCGAAGCCTTACCGTAACCCGTCCCCTAATGCTAACCCGTACGCTAACACGAACCCGTACCCTAACACGTACGCTCACCATACACTGTTGTCGTACCCTAACCTGTGCCCTAAACCGTCCCCGTCCCCTAACCCTAACCCTAACCCTATCCCTTACTCGAAGCCTTTCCCTAACACGTCCCCTAATCCTAACCCGTACGCTAACACTAACCCGTACCCTAACTCGTACGCTCACCCTAAACCGTTGTCGTACCCTAACCTGTCCCCTAAACCGTCCCCGTCCCCTAACCCTAACCCTAACCCTAAACCTTACCCGAAGCCTTACCCTAACCCGTCCCCTAATCCTAACCCGTACGCTAACACTAACCCATACCCTAACACGTACGCTCACCCTAAACCGTTGTCGTACCTTAACATATCCCCTAAACCCTCCCCGTCCCCTAACCCTAACCCCAACCGTGACCCTAACCCTAACCCTTACCCGAAGCCTTACCCTAACCCGTCCCCTAATCCTAACCCGTACGCTAACACTAATCCGTACCCTAATACGTACGCTCACCCTAAACCGTTGTCGTAAACTTAACTGTCCCCTAAAACGTCCCCGTCCCCTAACACTAACCCCAACCGTAACCCTAAACCTAACCCTTACCCGAAGCCTTAACCTAAGGCGTCCCCTAATCCTAACCCGTACGCTAACACTAACCCGTACCCTAACACATACGCTCACCCTAAACCGTTGTCGTACCCTAACCTGTCCCCTAAACCGTCCCCGTCCCCTAACCCTAACACTAACCCTAACCCTAACCCTAACCCTGACCCTTACCCAAAGCCTTACCCTAACCGGTCTCCTAATCCTAACCCGTACGCTAACACTAACCCGTACCCTAACACGTACGCTCAGCCTAAACCGTTGTCGTACCCTAACCTGTCCCCTAAACCGTCCCCGTCCACTAAACCTAACCCTAACCCTAACCCTAACCCTAATCCTTACCCGAAGCCTTACCCTAACCCGTCCCCTAATCCTAACCCGTACGCTAACACTAACCCGTACCCGAACACGTACGCTAACCCTAAACATTTGTCGTACCCTAAACTGTCCCCTAAACCGTCCCCGTCCCCTAACGCTAACCCTAACCCTAACCCTAACACTAACTCTTACCCGAAGCCTTACCCTAACCCGTCCCCTAATCCTAACCCGTACGCTAACACTAACCCGTACCCTAAAACGTACGCTCACCCTAAACCGTGATCGTACCCTAATCTGTCCCCTAAACCCTCCCCGTCCCCTAACCCTAACACTAACCGTAACCCTAACCCTAACGCTAACCCTTACCCGAAACCTTACACTAACCCGTCCCCTAATCCTAACCCGTACGCTAACACTAACCCGTACCCTAACAGTTACGCTCACCCTAAACCGTTGTCGTACACTAACCTGTCCCCTAAACCGTCCCCGTCCCCTAACCCTAACACTAACCCTAACCCTAAACCTAACCCTATCCCTTACCCGAAGCCTTACCGTAACCCGTCCCCTAATCCTAACCCGTACGCTAACACTAACCCGTACCCTAACACATACGCTCACCCTAAAACGTTGTCGTACCCTAACCTGTCCCCTAAACCGTCACCGCCCCCTAACCCTAACCCTAACCCTAACCCTTACCCGAAGCCTTACCGTAACCCGTCCCCTAATGCTAACCCGTACGCTAACACGAACCCGTACCCTAACACGTACGCTCACCATACACTGTTGTCGTACCCTAACCTGTGCCCTAAACCGTCCCCGTCCCCTAACCCTAACCCTAACCCTATCCCTTACTCGAAGCCTTTCCCTAACCCGTCCCCTAATCCTAACCCGTACGCTAACACTAACCCGTACCCTAACTCGTACGCTCACCCTAAACCGTTGTCGTACCCTAACCTGTCCCCTAAACCGTCCCCGTCCCCTAACCCTAACCCTAACCCTAAACCTTACCCGAAGCCTTACCCTAACCCGTCCCCTAATCCTAACCCGTACGCTAACACTAACCCATACCCTAACACGTACGCTCACCCTAAACCGTTGTCGTACATTAACATATCCCCTAAACCCTCCCCGTCCCCTAACCCTAACCCCAACCGTGACCCTAACCCTAACCCTTACCCGAAGCCTTACCCTAACCCGTCCCCTAATCCTAACCCGTACGCTAACACTAATCCGTACCCTAATACGTACGCTCACCCTAAACCGTTGTCGTAAACTTAACTGTCCCCTAAAACGTCCCCGTCCCCTAAAACTAACCCCAACCGTAACCCTAACCCTAACCCTTACCCGAAGCCTTACCCTAAGGCGTCCCCTAATCCTAACCCGTACGCTAACACTAACCCGTGGCCTAACACGTACGCTCACCCTAAACCGTTGTCGTACCCTAACCTGTCCCCTAAACCGTCCCCGTCCCCTAACCCTAACCCTAACACTAACCCTAACCCTTACCTGAAGCCTTACCCTAACCCGTCCCCTAATCCTAACTCGTACGCTAACACTAACCCGTACCCTAACACGTACGCTCACCCTAAACCGTTGTCGTACCCTAACCTGTCCCCTAAACCGTCCCCGTCCCCTAACCCTAACCTTAACCCTAACCCTAACCCTTACCCGAAGCCTTACCCTAACCCGTCCCCTAATCCTAACCCGTACGCTAACATTAACCCGTACCCCAACACGTACGCTCACCCTAAACCGTTGTCGTACGCTAACCTGCCCTCTAAACCATCCCCGTCCCCTAACACTAACCCTAACCCTAACCCTAACCCTAACCCTTACCCGAAGCCTTACCCTAACCCGTCCCCTAATCCTAACCCGTACGCTAACACTAACCCATACCCTAACACGTACGCTCAACCTAAACAGTTGTCGTACACTAACCTGTCCCCTAAACCCTCCCCGTCCCCTAATCCTAACCCTAAACCTAACCCTAACGCTAACCCTTACCCGAAGCCTTACACTAAACTGTCCCCTAATCCTAACACGTACGCTAACACTAACCCGTACCCTAACACGTACGCTCACCCTAAATCATTATCGTACCCTAAAGTGTCCCTTAAACCGTCCCCGTCCCCTAACCCTAACCCTAACCCTAACCCTAACCCTAACCCTTACCCGAAGCCTTACACTAACCCGTCCCCTAATCCTAACCCGTAGGCTAACTCTAACCCGTACACTAACAATTACGCTCACCCTAAACCATTGTCGTAACCTAACCTGTCCCCTAAACCGTCCCCGTCCCCTAACCTTAACACTAACCCTAACCCTAACCCTAACACTTACATTTACCCGAAGCCTTACCCTAACCCGTCCCCTAATCCTAACCCGTACGCTAACACTAACCCGTACCCTAACACGTACGCTCACCCTAAACCGTTGTCGTACCCTAACCTGTCCCCTAAACCGTCCCCGTCCCCTAACCCTAACACTAACCCTAACCCTAACCCTAACCCTAACCCTGACCCTTACCCAAAGCCTTACCCTAACCGGTCTCCTAATCCTAACCCGTACGCTAACACTAACACGTACCCTAACACGTACGCTCAGCCTAAACCGTTGTCGTACCCTAACCTGTCCCCTAAACCGTCCCCGTCCCCTAAACCTAACCCTATCCCTAACCCTAACCCTAATCCTTACCCGAAGCCTTACCCTAACCCGTCCCCTAATCCTAACCCGTACGCTAACACTAACCCGTACCCGAACACGTACGCTAACCCTAAACAGTTGTCGTACCCTAAACTGTCCCCTAAACCGTCCCCGTCCCCTAACACTAACCCTAACCCTAAACCTAACACTAACTCTTACCCGAAGCCTTACCCTAACCCGTCCCCTAATCCTAACCCGTACGCTAACACTAACCCGTACCCTAAAACGTACGCTCACCCTAAACCGTGATCGTACCCTAATCTGTCCCCTAAACCCTCCCCGTCCCCTAACCCTAATACTAACCGTAACCCTAACCCTAACGCTAACTCTTACCCGAAACCTTACCCTAACCCGTCCCCTAATCCTAACCCGTACGCTAACACTAACCCGTACCCTAACACATACGCTCACCCTAAAACGTTGTCGTACCCTAACCTGTCCCCTAAACCGTCACCATCCCCTAACCCTAACCCTAACCCTAACCCTTACCCGAAGCCTTACCGTAACCCGTCCCCTAATGCTAACCCGTACGCTAACACGAACCCGTACCCTAACACGTACGCTCACCATACACTGTTGTCGTACCCTAACCTGTGCCCTAAACCGTCCCCGTCCCCTAACCCTAACCCTAACCCTATCCCTTACTCGAAGCCTTTCCCTAACACGTCCCCTAATCCTAACCCGTACGCTAACACTAACCCGTACCCTAACTCGTACGCTCACCCTAAACCGTTGTCGTACCCTAACCTGTCCCCTAAACCGTCCCCGTCCCCTAACCCTAACCCTAACCCTAAACCTTACCCGAAGCCTTACCCTAACCCGTCCCCTAATCCTAACCCGTACGCTAACACTAACCCATACCCTAACACGTACGCTCACCCTAAACCGTTGTCGTACCTTAACATATCCCCTAAACCCTCCCCGTCCCCTAACCCTAACCCCAACCGTGACCCTAACCCTAACCCTTACCCGAAGCCTTACCCTAACCCGTCCCCTAATCCTAACCCGTACGCTAACACTAATCCGTACCCTAATACGTACGCTCACCCTAAACCGTTGTCGTAAACTTAACTGTCCCCTAAAACGTCCCCGTCCCCTAACACTAACCCCAACCGTAACCCTAAACCTAACCCTTACCCGAAGCCTTACCCTAAGGCGTCCCCTAATCCTAACCCGTACGCTAACACTAACCCGTACCCTAACACATACGCTCACCCTAAACCGTTGTCGTACCCTAACCTGTCCCCTAAACCGTCCCCGTCCCCTAACCCTAACACTAACCCTAACCCTAACCCTAACCCTGACCCTTACCCAAAGCCTTACCCTAACCGGTCTCCTAATCCTAACCCGTACGCTAACACTAACCCGTACCCTAACACGTACGCTCAGCCTAAACCGTTGTCGTACCCTAACCTGTCCCCTAAACCGTCCCCGTCCACTAAACCTAACCCTAACCCTAACCCTAACCCTAATCCTTACCCGAAGCCTTACCCTAACCCGTCCCCTAATCCTAACCCGTACGCTAACACTAACCCGTACCCGAACACGTACGCTAACCCTAAACATTTGTCGTACCCTAAACTGTCCCCTAAACCGTCCCCGTCCCCTAACGCTAACCCTAACCCTAACCCTAACACTAACTCTTACCCGAAGCCTTACCCTAACCCGTCCCCTAATCCTAACCCGTACGCTAACACTAACCCGTACCCTAAAACGTACGCTCACCCTAAACCGTGATCGTACCCTAATCTGTCCCCTAAACCCTCCCCGTCCCCTAACCCTAACACTAACCGTAACCCTAACCCTAACGCTAACCCTTACCCGAAACCTTACACTAACCCGTCCCCTAATCCTAACCCGTACGCTAACACTAACCCGTACCCTAACAGTTACGCTCACCCTAAACCGTTGTCGTACACTAACCTGTCCCCTAAACCGTCCCCGTCCCCTAACCCTAACACTAACCCTAACCCTAAACCTAACCCTATCCCTTACCCGAAGCCTTACCCTAACCCGTCCCCTAATCCTAACCCGTACGCTAACACTAACCCGTACCCTAACACATACGCTCACCCTAAAACGTTGTCGTACCCTAACCTGTCCCCTAAACCGTCACCGTCCCCTAACCCTAACCCTAACCCTAACCCTTACCCGAAGCCTTACCGTAACCCGTCCCCTAATGCTAACCCGTACGCTAACACGAACCCGTACCCTAACACGTACGCTCACCATACACTGTTGTCGTACCCTAACCTGTGCCCTAAACCGTCCCCGTCCCCTAACCCTAACCCTAACCCTATCCCTTACTCGAAGCCTTTCCCTAACCCGTCCCCTAATCCTAACCCGTACGCTAACACTAACCCGTACCCTAACTCGTACGCTCACCCTAAACCGTTGTCGTACTCTAACCTGTCCCCTAAACCGTCCCCGTCCCCTAACCCTAACCCTAACCCTAAACCTTACCCGAAGCCTTACCCTAACCCGTCCCCTAATCCTAACCCGTACGCTAACACTAACCCATACCCTAACACGTACGCTCACCCTAAACCGTTGTCGTACATTAACATATCCCCTAAACCCTCCCCGTCCCCTAACCCTAACCCCAACCGTGACCCTAACCCTAACCCTTACCCGAAGCCTTACCCTAACCCGTCCCCTAATCCTAACCCGTACGCTAACACTAATCCGTACCCTAATACGTACGCTCACCCTAAACCGTTGTCGTAAACTTAACTGTCCCCTAAAACGTCCCCGTCCCCTAAAACTAACCCCAACCGTAACCCTAACCCTAACCCTTACCCGAAGCCTTACCCTAAGGCGTCCCCTAATCCTAACCCGTACGCTAACACTAACCCGTGGCCTAACACGTACGCTCACCCTAAACCGTTGTCGTACCCTAACCTGTCCCCTAAACCGTCCCCGTCCCCTAACCCTAACCCTAACACTAACCCTAACCCTTACCTGAAGCCTTACCCTAACCCGTCCCCTAAACCTAACCCGTACGCTAACACTAACCCGTACCCTAACACGTACGCTCACCGTAAACCGTTGTCGTACGCTAACCTGTCCCCTAAACCGTCCCAGTCCCCTAACCCTAACCCTAACCCTAACCCTAACCCTAATCATTACCCGAAGCCTTACCCTAACCCGTCCCCTAATCCTAACCCGTACGCTAACACTAACCCATACCCTAACACGTACGCTCACCCTGAACCGTTGTCGTACCCTAACCTGTCCCCTAAACCGTCCTGGTCCCCTAACCCTAACCCTAACCCTAAACCTAACCCTAACCCTTACCCGAAGCCTTACACTAACCCGTCCCCTAATCCTAACCCGTACGCTAACACTAACCCGTACCCTAACAGTTACGCTCACCCTAAACCGTTGTCGTACACTAACCTGTCCCCTAAACGGTCCCCGTCCCCTAACCCTAACACTAACATTAACCCTAAACCTAACCCTATCCCTTACCCGAAGCCTTACCCTAACCCGTCCCCTAATCCTAACCCGTACGCTAACACTAACCCGTACCCTAACACAAACGCTCACCCTAAAACGTTGTCGTACACTAACCTGTCCCCTAAACCGGCACCGTCCCCTAACCCTAACCCTAACCCTAACCCTAACCCTTACCCGAAGCCTTACCGTAACCCGTCCCCTAATGCTAACCCGTACGCTAACACGAACCCATACCCTAACACGTACGCTCACCATACAATGTTTTCGTACCCTAACCTGTGCCCTAAACCATCCCCATCCCCTAACCCTAACCCTAACCCTATCCCTTACTCGAAGCCTTACACTAACCCGTCCCCTAATCCTAACCCGTACGCTAACACTAACCCGTACCCTAACTCGTACGCTCACCCTAAACCGTTGTCGTACCCTAACCTGTCCCCTAAACCGTCCCCATCCCCTAACCCTAACCCTAACCCTAAACCTTACCCGAAGCCTTACCCTAACCCGTCCCATAATCCTAACTCATACGCTAACACTAATCCGTACCCTAACACGTACGCTCACCCTAAACCGTTGTCGTACCCTAACCTGTCCCCTAAACCGTCACCGTCCCCTACCCCTAACCCTAACCCTAACCCTAAGCCTTACCCGAAGCCTTACCCTAACCCGTCCCCTAATCCTAACCCGTACGCTAACACTAACCCATACCCTAACACGTACACTCACCCTAAACAGTTGTCGTACCCTAACCTGTCCCCTAAACTGTCCCCATCCCCTAACCCTAACCCTAACCCTAACCCTAACCCTAACCCTTACCCGAAGCCTTACCCTAACCGGTCCCCTAATCCTAACCCGTACGCTAACACTAACCCGTACCCCAACACATACGCTCACCCTAAACCATTGTCGTACCCTAACCTGTCCCCTAAACCGTCCCTGTCCCCTAACCCTAACCCTAACCCTAACCCTAACCCTTACCCGAAGCCTTACCCTAACCCGTCCCCTAATCCTAACCCGTACGCTAACACTAACCCATACCCTAACACGTACGCTCACCCTAAACCGTTGTCGTACCTTAACATATCCCCTAAACCCTCCCCGTCCCCTAACCCTAACCCCAACCGTAACCCTAACCCTAACCCTTACCCGAAGCCTTACCCTAACCCGTCCCCTAATCCTAACCCTTACGCTAACACTAACCCGTACCCTAACACGTACGCTCACCCTAAACCGTTGTCGTAACCTTAACTGTCCCCTAAAACGTCCCCGTCCCCTAACACTAACCCCAACCGTAACCCTAACCCTAACTCTTACCCGAAGCCTTACCCTAAGCCGTCCCCTAATCCTAACCCGTACGCTAACACTAACCCGTGGCCTAACACGTACACTCACCCTAAACCGTTGTCGTACCCTAACCTGTCCCCTAAACCGTCCCCGTCCCCTAACCCTAACCCTAACCCTAACCCTAACCCTTACCCGAAGCCTTATCCTAACCCGTCCCCTAATCCTAACCCGTACGCTAACATTAACCCGTACCCCAACACGTACGCTCACCCTAAACCATTGTCGTACGCTAACCTGTCACCTAAACCGTCCCCGTCCCCTAACACTAACCCTAACCCTAACCCTAACCCTAACCCTTACCCGAAGCCTTACCCTAACCCGTCCCCAATCCTAACCCGTACGCTAACACTAACCCATACCCTATCACGTACGCTCACCCTAAACAGTTGTCGTACACTAACCTGTCCCCTAAACCCTCCCCGTCCCCTAACCCTAACCCTAAACCTAACCCTAACGCTAACCCTTACCCGAAGCCTTACCCTAACCTGTCCCCTAATCCTAAAACGTACGCTAACACTAACCCGTACCCTAACACGTACGCTCACCCTAAATCATTATCGTACCCTAAAGTGTCCCCTAAACCGTCCCCGTCCCCTAACCCTAACCCTAACCCTAACCCTAACCCTAACCCTTACCCGAAGCCTTACCCTAACCCTTCCCTTAATCCTAACCCGTACGCTAACACTAACCCGTACCCTAACACGTACGCTCACCCTAAACCGTTGTCGTACACTAACCTGTCCCCTAAAACGTCCCCGTCCCCGTCCCCTAACCCTAACCCTAACCCAAACCCTAACTCTTACCCGAAGCCTTACCCTAACCCGTCCCCTAATCCAAACCCGTACGCTAACACTAACCCGTACCCTAACACGTACGCTCACCTTAAACTGTTGTCGTACCCTAACCTGTCACCTAAACCATCCCCGTCCCCTAACTCTAACCCTAACCCTAACCCTAACCCTAACCCTTACCTGAAGCCTTACCCTAACCCGTCCCCTAATCCTAACCCGTACACTAACACTAACCCGTACCCTAACACGTACGCTCACCCTAAATCATTGTCGTACACTAACCTGTCCCCTAAATCGTCCCCGTCCCATAACGGTAACCATAACCCTAACCCTAACCCTAACCCTTACCCGAAGCCTTACAATAACCCGTCCCTTAATCCTAACCCGTACGCTAACACTAACCCGTACGCTAACACGTACGCTCACCCTAAACCGTTGTCGTACCCTAACCTGTCCCCTAAACCCTCCCCGTCCCCTAACCCTAACCCTAACCCTTACCCTAACCCTTACCCGAAGCCTTACACTAACCCGTCCCCTAATCCTAACCCGTAGGCTAACTCTAACCCGTACACTAACAGTTACGCTCACCCTAAACCATTGTCGTAACCTAACCTGTCCCCTAAACCGTCCCCGTCCCCTAACCTTAACACTAACCCTAACCCTAACCCTAACACTAACACTTACCCGAAGCCTTACCCTAACCCGTCCCCTAATCCTAACCCGTACGCTAACACTAACCCGTACCCTAACACGTACGCTCACCCTAAACCGTTGTCGTACCCTAACCTGTCCCCTAAACCGTCCCCGTCCCCTAACCCTAACCTTAACCCTAACCCTAACCCTTACCCGAAGCCTTACCCTAACCCGTCCCCTAATCCTAACCCGTACGCTAACATTAACCCGTACCCCAACACGTACGCTCACCCTAAATCATTATCGTACCCTAAAGTGTCCCTTAAACCGTCCCCGTCCCCTAACCCTAACCCTAACCCTAACCCTAACCCTAACCCTTACCCGAAGCCTTACACTAACCCGTCCCCTAATCCTAACCCGTAGGCTAACTCTAACCCGTACACTAACAATTACGCTCACCCTAAACCATTGTCGTAACCTAACCTGTCCCCTAAACCGTCCCCGTCCCCTAACCTTAACACTAACCCTAACCCTAACCCTAACACTTACATTTACCCGAAGCCTTACCCTAACCCGTCCCCTAATCCTAACCCGTACGCTAACACTAACCCGTACCCTAACACGTACGCTCACCCTAAACCGTTGTCGTACCCTAACCTGTCCCCTAAACCGTCCCCGTCCCCTAACCCTAACACTAACCCTAACCCTAACCCTAACCCTAACCCTGACCCTTACCCAAAGCCTTACCCTAACCGGTCTCCTAATCCTAACCCGTACGCTAACACTAACACGTACCCTAACACGTACGCTCAGCCTAAACCGTTGTCGTACCCTAACCTGTCCCCTAAACCGTCCCCGTCCCCTAAACCTAACCCTAACCCTAACCCTAACCCTAATCCTTACCCGAAGCCTTACCCTAACCCGTCCCCTAATCCTAACCCGTACGCTAACACTAACCCGTACCCGAACACGTACGCTAACCCTAAACAGTTGTCGTACCCTAAACTGTCCCCTAAACCGTCCCCGTCCCCTAACACTAACCCTAACCCTAAACCTAACACTAACTCTTACCCGAAGCCTTACCCTAACCCGTCCCCTAATCCTAACCCGTACGCTAAGACTAACCCGTACCCTAAAACGTACGCTAACCCTAAACCGTGATCGTACCCTAATCTGTCCCCTAAACCCTCCCCGTCCCCTAACCCTAATACTAACCGTAACCCTAACCCTAACGCTAACTCTTACCCGAAACCTTACCCTAACCCGTCCCCTAATCCTAACCCGTACGCTAACACTAACCCGTACCCTAACACATACGCTCACCCTAAAACGTTGTCGTACCCTAACCTGTCCCCTAAACCGTCACCATCCCCTAACCCTAACCCTAACCCTAACCCTTACCCGAAGCCTTACCGTAACCCGTCCCCTAATGCTAACCCGTACGCTAACACGAACCCGTACCCTAACACGTACGCTCACCATACACTGTTGTCGTACCCTAACCTGTGCCCTAAACCGTCCCCGTCCCCTAACCCTAACCCTAACCCTATCCCTTACTCGAAGCCTTTCCCTAACACGTCCCCTAATCCTAACCCGTACGCTAACACTAACCCGTACCCTAACTCGTACGCTCACCCTAAACCGTTGTCGTACCCTAACCTGTCCCCTAAACCGTCCCCGTCCCCTAACCCTAACCCTAACCCTAAACCTTACCCGAAGCCTTACCCTAACCCGTCCCCTAATCCTAACCCGTACGCTAACACTAACCCATACCCTAACACGTACGCTCACCCTAAACCGTTGTCGTACCTTAACATATCCCCTAAACCCTCCCCGTCCCCTAACCCTAACCCCAACCGTGACCCTAACCCTAACCCTTACCCGAAGCCTTACCCTAACCCGTCCCCTAATCCTAACCCGTACGCTAACACTAATCCGTACCCTAATACGTACGCTCACCCTAAACCGTTGTCGTAAACTTAACTGTCCCCTAAAACGTCCCCGTCCCCTAACACTAACCCCAACCGTAACCCTAAACCTAACCCTTACCCGAAGCCTTACCCTAAGGCGTCCCCTAATCCTAACCCGTACGCTAACACTAACCCGTGGCCTAACACGTACGCTCACCCTAAACCGTTGTCGTACCCTAACCTGTCCCCTAAACCGTCCCCGTCCCCTAACCCTAACCCTAACACTAACCCTAACCCTTACCTGAAGCCTTACCCTAACCCGTCCCCTAAACCTAACCCGTACGCTAACACTAACCCGTACCCTAACACGTACGCTCACCCTAAACCGTTGTCGAACGATAACCTGTCCCCTAAACCGTCCCCGTCCCCTAACCCTAACCCTAACCCTAACCCTAACCCTAATCATTACCCGAAGCCTTACCCTAACCCGTCCCCTAATCCTAACCCGTACGCTAACACTAACCCATACCCTAACACGTATGCTCACCCTGAACCGTTGTCGTACCCTAACCTGTCCCCTAAACCGTCCTGGTCCCCTAACACTAACCCTAACCCTAAACCTAACCCTAACCCTTACCCGAAGCCTTACCCTAACCCGTCCCCTAATCCTAACCCGTACGCTAACACTATCCCGTACCCTAACACGTACGCTCACCCTAAACCGTTGTCGTACCCTAACCTGTCCCCTAAACCGTCCCCGTCCCCTAACCCTAAACTTAACCCTAACACTAACCCTAACCCTTACCCGAAGCCTTACCCTAACCCGTCCCCTAATCATAATCCTTACGCTAACACTAACCCGTACATTAACATGTACGCTCACACTCAACCGTTGTCATACCCTAACCTTTCCCCAAACCGTCCCCATCCCCGTCCCCTAACCCTAACCCTAACCCTAACGCTAACCCTTACCCGAAGCCTTACCCTAACCCGTCCCCTAATCCTAACCCGTACGCTAACACTAACCCATACCCTAACACGTACGCTCACCCTAAACCGTTGTCGTACCATAACCTGTCCCATAAACCCTCCCCGTCCCCTAACCCTAACCCTAACCCTAACCCTAACGCTAACCCTTACCCGAAGCCTTACCCTAACCCGTCCCCTAATCCTAACCCGTACGCTAACACTAACCCGTACCCTAACACATACACTCACCCTAAACCTTTGTCGTACCCTAACCTTTCCCCTAAACCGTCCCCGTTCCCTAACCCTAAGCCTAACCCTAACCCTAAACCTAACCCTTACCCGAAGCCTTACCCTAACCCGTCCGCTAATCCTAACCCGTACGCTAACACTAACCCGTACCCTAACACGTACGCTCACCCTAAACGGTTGTCGACCCATAACCTGTCCCCTAAACCGTCCCCATCCCCTAAGCCTAACCCTAACCCTAACCCTTACCCGAAGCCTTACCCTAACCCGTCCCATAATCCTAACCCGTACGCTAACAGTAACCCGTACCCTAACACGTATGCTCACCCTAAACCGTTGTCGTAACCTAACCTGTCCCCTAAACCGTCCCCGTCCCCTAACCCTAACCCTAACCCTAACACTCACCCTAACGCTTACCCGAAGCCTTACCCTAACCCGTCCCCTAATACTAACCCGTACGGTAACACTAACCGGTACCCTAAAACGTACGCTCAACCTAAACCGTTGTCATACCCTAACCTGTCCCCTAAACCGTCCCCATCCCCTAACCCTAATCCTAACCCTTACCCGAAGCCTTACCCTAACCCGTCCCCTAATCCTAACCCGTACGCTAACACTAACCCGTACCCTAACACGTACGCTCACCCAAAACTGTTTTCGTACCCTAACCTGTCCCCTAAACCGTCCCCGACCCCTAACCCTAACCCTAACCCTAACGCTAACACTTACCCGAAGCCTTACTCTAACCCGTCCCCTAATCCTAACCCGTACGCTAACACTAACCCGTACCCTAACACGTACGCTCACCCTAAACCATTGTCGTACCCTAACCTGTCTCCTAAACCGTCCCCGTCCCCTAACACTAACCCTAACCCTAACCCTAACCCTAACCCTTACCCAAAGCCTTACCCTAACCCGTCCCCTAATCCTAACTCGTACGCTAACACTAACCCGTACCCTAACACGTACGCTCACCCTAAACCGTTGTCGTACCCTAACCTGTCTCCTAAACCGTCCCCGTCCCCTAACACTAACCCTAACCCTAACCCTAACCCTAACCCTAAACCGAAGCCTTACCCTAACCCGTCCCCTAATCCTAACCCGTACGCTAACACTAACCCGTACCCTAACACGTACGCTCACGCTAAAACATTGTGGTACCCTAAGCTGTCCCCTAAACTGTCACGGTCCCCTAACCCTAACCCTAACCCTAACCCTTACCCGAAGCCTTAAACTAACCCGCCCCCTAATCCTAACCTGTACGCTAACACTAAGCCCTACCCTAAAACGTACGCTCACCCTAAACCGTTGTCGTACCCTAACCTGTCCCCTAAACCTTCCCCGTCCCTTAACCCTAACCCTAACCCTAACCCTTACCTGAAGCCTTACCCTAACCCTTACCCGAAGCGTTACCCTAACGCGTCCCATAATCCTAACCCGTACGCTAACACTAAGCCGTAACCTAACACGTACGCTCACCCTAAACCATTGTCGTACCCTAACCTGTCCCCTAAACCATCCCCGCCCCTAACCCTAACCCTAACCCTAATCCTTACCCAAAGCCTTACCCTAACCCGTCCGCTAATCCTATCCCATACGCTAACACTAACCCGTACCCCAACACGTACGCTCACCCTAAACCGTTGTCGTACCCTAACCTGTACCCTAAACCGTCCCCGTCCCCTAACCCTAACCCTAAACCTAAACGTAACCCTAACATTTACCCGAAGCCTTACCCTAACCCGTCCCCTAATCCTAACCCGTACGCTAACACTAACACATACCGTAACACATACGCACAACCTAAATCGTTGTCGTACCCTAACCTGTCCCCTAAACCGTCCCCGTCCCCTAACCCTAACCCTAACCCTAACCCTAATCCTTACCCGAAGCCTTACCCTAACCCGTCCCCTAATCCTAACACCTACGCTAACACTAACCCGTACCCCAAAACGTACGCTCACCCTAAAACCTTGTCGTAACCTAACCTGTCCCCTAAACCGTCCCCGTCCCCTAACGGTAACCCTAACCCTTACCCGAAGCCTTACCCTAACCCGTCCCCTAATCCTAACCCGTACGCTAAAACTAACCCATACTCTAACACGTACGCTCACCCTAAACTGTTGTCGTAACCTAACCTGTCCCCTAAACCCTCCCCGTCACCTTACCCTAACCCTAACACTAACCCTTACCCGAAGCCTTACCCTAACTCGTCACCTAATCCTAACCCGTACGCTAACACTAACCCGTACCCTAACACGTACGCTCACCCTAAATCGTTGTCGTACCCTAAGCTGTCCCCTAAACCGTCCCGGTCCCCTAACCCTAACCCTAACCCTAACCCTTACCCGAAGCCTTAAACTAACCCGTTCCCTAATCCTAACCTGTACGCTAACACTAAGCCGTACCCTAACACGTATGCTCACCCTAAACCGTTGTCGTACCCTAACCTGTCCCCTAACTTGTCCCCGTCCCTTAACCCTAACCCTAACCCTAACCCTTACCCGAAGCCTTACCCTAACACTTACCCGAAGCCTTACCCTAACCCGTCCCCTAATCCTATCCCCTACGCTAACACTAACACGTACCCCAACACGTACGCTCACCCTAAACCGTTGTCGTACCCTAACCTGTACCCTAAACCGTCCCCGTCACCTAACCCTAACCCTAACCCTAACCCTTACCCGAAGCCTTACCCTAACCCGTCCCATAATCCTAACCTGTACGCTAACACTAATCCGTACCCTAACATGTACGCTCACCCTAAACCGTTGTCGTACCCTAACCTGTCCCCTTAACCGTCACCGTCCCCTAACCCTAACCCTAACCCTAACCCTAAGCCTTACCCGAAGCCTTACCCTAATCCGTCCCCTAATCCTAACCCGTACGCTAACACTAACCCATACCCTAACACGTACACTCACCCTAAACAGTTGTCGTACACTAACCTGTCCCCTACACCGTACCCGTCCCCTAACCCTAACCCTAACCCAAACCCTTACCCTATCCCTTACCCGAAGCCTTACCCTAACCC
This sequence comes from Phocoena phocoena, assembly GCF_963924675.1. Lineage (NCBI taxonomy): Eukaryota > Metazoa > Chordata > Mammalia > Artiodactyla > Phocoenidae > Phocoena > Phocoena phocoena. The sequence continues at coordinate 244,100 of NW_027077764.1, read as the reverse complement.
GTCCCCTAATCCTAACCCGTACGCTAACACTAACCCGTACCCTAACACGTACGCTCACACTAAAGCGTTGTCGTACCCTAACCTGTCCCCTAATCCGTCCCCGTCCCCTAACCCTAACCCTAACCCTAACCCTAACCCTTACCCGAAGCCTTACCCTAACCCGTCCCCTAATCCTAACCCGTACGCTAACACTAACCAGTACCCTAAAACGTACGCTCACCCTAAACTGTTGTCGTTCCCTTACCTGTCCCCTAAACCGTCCCCGTCCCCTAACCCTAAACCTAACCCTAACCCTAACACTAAACCTAACCCTTACCCGAAACCTTACCCTAACCCGTCCCCTAATCCTAACCCGTACGCTGACACTAACCCGTACCCTAATATGTACGCTCACCCTAAACCTTTGTCGTACCCTAACCTGTCCCCTAAAACCTCCCCGTCCCCTAACCCTAACCCTAACCCTAACACTAACCCTAACCCTTACCCGAAGCCTTACCCTAACCCGTCCCCTAATCCTAACCCGTACGCTAACACTAACCCATACCCTAACACGTACGCTCACCCTAAACCGTTGTCGTACCCTAAACTGTCCCCTAAACCGTCCCCGTCCCCTAACCCTAACCCTAACCCTAACCCTTACCCGAAGCCTTACCCTAAACCGTCCCCTAATCCTAACCCGTACGCTAACACTAACACATACCCTAACACGTACGCTCACCCTAAACCGTTGTCGTACTTTAACATATCCCCTAAACCCTCCCCTTCCCCTAACCCTAACCCCAACCGTAACCCTAACCCTAACCCTTACTCGAAGCCTTACCCTAACCCGTCCCCTAATCCTAACCCGTACGCTAACACTTACCCATACCCTAACACGTACGCTCACCCTAAACCGTTGTCGTAACCTAAACTGTCGCCTAAAACGTCCCCGTCCCCTAACACTAACCCCAACCGTAACCCTAACCCTAACCCTTACCCGAAGCCTTACCCTAACCCGTCCCCTAATCCTAACCCGTACGCTAACACTAACCCGTAGCCTAACACGTACGCTCACCCTAAACCGTTGTCGTACCATAACGTGTCCCCTAAACCGTCCCCGTTCCCTAACCCTAACCCTAACCCTAACCCTTACCCGAAGCCTTACCCTAACCCGTCCCCTAAACCTAACCCGTACGCTAACACTAACCCGTACCCTAACACGTACGCTCACCCTAAACCGTTGTCGTACACTAACCTGTCCCCTAAACCGTCCCCGTCCCCTAACCTTAACCCTAACCCTAACCCTAACCCTAATCATTACCCGAAGCCTTACCCTAACCCGTCCCCTAATCCTAACCCGTACGCTAACACTAACCCGTATCCTAACACGTTCTCTCCCCCTAAACCGTTGTCGTACCCTAACCTGTCCCCTACACCGTCACCGTCCCCTAACACTAACCCTAACCCAAACCCTTACCCTATCCCTTACCCGAAGCCTTACCCTAACCCGTCCCCTAATCCTAACCCGTACGCTAACACTAACCCGTACCCTAACACGTACGCTCACACTAAAGCGTTGTCGTACCCTAACCTGTCCCCTAATCCGTCCCCGTCCCCTAACCCTAACTCTAACCCTAACTCTAACCCTTACCCGAAGCCTTTCCCTAACCCGTCCCCGAATCCTAACCCGTACGCTAACACTAACCAGTACCCTAAAACGTACGCTCACCCTAAACTGTTGTCGTACCCTAACCTGTCCCCTAAACCGTCCCCGTCCCCTAACCCTAAACCTAACCCTAACCCTAACACTAAACCTAACCCTTACCCGAAACCTTACCCTAACCCGTCCCCTAATCCTAACCCGTACGCTAACACTAACCCGTACCCTAATACGTACGCTCACCCTAAATCTTTGTCGTACCCTAACCTGTCCCCTAAAACCTCCCCGTCCCCTAACCCTAACCCTAACCTTAACACTAACCCTAACCCTTACCCGAAGCCTTACCCTAACCCGTCCCCTAATCCTAACCCGTACGCTAACACTAACCCATACCCTAACACGTACGCTCACCCTAAACCGTTGTCGTACCCTAAACTGTCCCCTAAACCGTCCCCGTCCCCTAACCCTAACCCTAACCCTTACCCGAAGCCTTACCCTAACCCGTCCCCTAATCCTAACCCGTACGCTAACACTAACACATACCCTAACACGTGCGCTCACCCTAAACCGTTGTCGTACCTTAACATATCCCCTAAACCCTCCCCTTCCCCTAACCCTAACCCCAACCGTAACCCTAACCCTAACCCTTACTCGAAGCCTTACCCTAACCCGTCCCCTAATCCTAACCCGTACGCCAACACTAACACGTACCGTAACACGTACGCTCACCCTAAACCGTTGTCGTACCCTAAACTGTCTCCTAAACCGTCCCCGTCCCCTAACACTAACCCTAACCTTAACCCTAACACTAACCTTTACCCGAAGCCGTACCCTAATCCGTCCCCTAATCCTAACCCGTACACTAACACTAACCCGTAGCCTAACACGTACGCTCACCCTAAACCGTTGTCGTACCCTAACCTGTCCCCTAAACCGTCCCCGTCCCCTAACCCTAACCCTAATCCTAATGCTTACCCGAAGCCTTACCCTAAACCGTCCCCTAATCCTAACCCCTACGCTAACACTAACCCGTACCCCAACACGTACGCTCACCCTAAACCGTTGTCGTAACCTAACCTGTCCCCTAAACCGTCCCCGTCCCCTAACGGTAACCCTAACCCTTACCCGAAGCCTTACCTTTACCCGTCCCCTAATCCTAACCCGTACGCTAAAACTAACCCATACCCTAACACGTACGCTCACCCTAAACCGCTGTCGTACCCTAAGCTGTCCCCTAAACCGTCCTGGTCCCCTAACCCTAACCCTAACACTAACCCTTACCCGAAGCCTTACCCTAACTCTTACCCGAAGCGCTACTGTAACCCGTCACCTAATCCTAACCCGTACGCTAACACTAACCCGTACCCTAACACGTACGCTCACCCTAAACCGTTGTCGTACCCTAACCTGTCCCCTAAACCGTCCCCATCCCCTAAACCTAACCCTAACCCTAATCCTTACCCGAAGCCTTACCCTAACCCTTCCCCTAATCCTATCCCCTACGCTAAAACTAACCGGTACACCAACACGTACGCTCACCCTAAACCGTTGTCGTACCCTAACCTGTACCCTAAACCGTCCCCGTCCCCTAACCCTAACCCTAACCCTTACCCGAAGCCTTACACTAACCCGTCCCATAATCCTAACCCGTACGCTAACACTAATCCGTACCCTAACACGTACGCTCACCCTAAACCGTTGTCGTACCCTAACCTGTCCCCTAAACCGTCACCGTCCCCTAACCCTAACCCTAACCCTAACCCTAAGCCTTACCCGAAGCCTTACCCTAATCCGTCCCCTAATCCTAACCCGTACGCTAACACTAACCCATACCCTAACACGTACACTCACCCTAAACAGTTGTCGTACCCTAACCTGTCCCCTAAACCGTCCCCGTCCCCTAACCCTAACCCTAACCCTAACCCTAACACTTACCCGAAGCCTTACCCTAACCGGTCCCCTAATCCTAACTCGTACGCTAACACTAACCCGTACCCCAACACGGACGCTCACCCTAAACTGTTGTCGTACCCTAACCTGTCCCCTAAACCGTCCCCGTCCCCTAACCCTAACCCTAACCCTAACCCTAACCCTTACCCGAAGCCTTACCCTAACCCGTCCCATATTCCTAAACCGTACGCTAACACTAACCCATACCCTAACACGTACGCTCACCCTAAACTGTTGTCGTACCTTAACATATCCCCTAAACCCTCCCCGTCCCCTAACCCTAACCCTAACCCTAACCCTAACCCTAACCCTTACCCGAAGCCTTACACTAACCCGTCCCCTAATCCTAACCCGTACGCTAACACTAACCCGTACCCTAACACGTACGCTCCTCCTAAACCGTTGTCGTACCCTAACCTGTCCCCTAAACCCTCCCCGTCCCCTAACCCTAACCCTAACCCAACCCTAACCCTAACCCTTACCCAAAACCTTACCCTAACCCGTCCCTTAATCCTAAACCGTACGCTAACACTAACCCGTATCCTAACACGTACGCTCACCGTAAACCGTTGTCGTACCCTAAACTGTCCCCTAAACCGTCCCCGTCCCCTAACCCTAACCCTAACCCTAAACCTAACCCTTACCCGAAGCCTTACCCTAAACCGTCCCCGAATCCTAACCCGTACGCTAACACTAACCCGTACCCTAACACGTACGCTCACCCTAAAACGTTGTCGTACCCTGACCAGTCCCCTAAACCGTCCTGGTCCCCTAACCCTAACCCTAACCCTAACCCTTACCCAAAGCCTTACCCTAACCCGTCCCATAATCCTAACCCGTACGCTAACACTAACCCGTACCATAACACGTATGCTCACCCTAAACCGTTGTCGTAACCTAACCTGTCCCCTAAACCGTCCCCATCCCCTAACCCTAACCCTAACCCTAACACTAACCCTAACCCTTACCCGAAGCCTTACCCTAACCCGTCCCCTAATACTAACCCGTACGCTAACACTAACCGGTACCCTAAAACGTACGCTCAACCTAAACCGTTGTCATACCCTAACCTGTCCCCTAAACCGTCCCCATCCCCTAACCCTAATCCTAACCCTTACCCGAAGCCTTACCCTAACCCGTCCCCTAATCCTAACCCGTACGCTAACACTAACCCGTACCCTAACACGTACGCTCACCCAAAACTCTTGTCGTACCCTAACCTGTCCCCTAGACCGTCCCCGACCCCTAACCCTAACCCTAACCCTAACGCTAACACTTACCCGAAGCCTTACTCTAACCCGTCCCCTAATCCTAACCCGTACGCTAACACTAACCCGTACCCTAAAACGTACGCTCACCCTAAACCGTTGTCGTACCCTAACCTGTCTCCTAAACCGTCCCCGTCCCCTAACACTAACCCTAACCCTAACCCTAACCCTAACCCTTACCCAAAGCCTTACCCTAACCCGTCCCCTAATCCTAACCCGTACGCTAACACTAACCCGTACCCTAACACGTACGCTCACCCTAAACCGTTGTCGTACCGTAAACTGTCCCCTAAACCGTCCCCGTCCCCTAACCCTAACCCTAAACCTAACCCTAACCCTAACACTTACCCGAAGCCTTACCCTAACCCGTCCCCTAATCCTAACCCGTACGCTAACACTAACCCTAACCCAAAAACGTACGCTCACCCTAAACCGTTGTCGTACCCTAACCTGTCCCCTAAACCGTCCCCGTCCCTTAACCCTAAACCTAACCCTAACCCTTACCTGCAGCCTTACCCTAACCCTTACCCGAAGCGTTACCCTAACCCGTCCCATAAGCCTAACACGTACGCTAACACTAACCCGTGCCCTAACACGTACGCTCACCCTAAACCGTTGTCGTACACTAACCTGTCCCCTAAACCGTCCCCGTCCCCTAACCCTAACCCTAACCCTTACCCGAAGCCTTACCCTAACCCGTCCCCTAATCCTAACCCGTACGCTAACACTAACCCGTGCCCTAACACGTACGCTCACCCTAAACTGTTGTCGTACACTAACCTGTCCCCTACACCGTCCCCGTCCCCTAACCCTAACCCTAACCCTTACCCGAAGCCTTACCCTAACCCGTCCCCTAATCCTAACCCGTACGCTAACACTAACCGATACCCTAACACGTACGCTCAGCCTAAAACGTTGTCTTAACCTAACCTGTCCCCTAAACCGTCCCCGTCCCCTAACCCTCACCCTAACCCTAATCCTAACCCTAACCCTTACCCGAAGCCTTACCCTAACTCGTCCCCTAATCATAACCCGTACGCTAACACTAACCCGTACCCTAACAGGTACGCTCACCCTAAAACGTTGTCGTACCCTAACCTGTCCCCTAAACCGTCCCCGTCCCCTAACCCTAACACTAACCCTAACCCTAACCCTTACCCGAAGCCTTACCCTAACCCGTCCCCTAATCCTAACCCGTACGCTAACACTAACCAGTACCCTAACACTTGCGCTCACCATAAACCGTTGTCGTACACTAACCTATCCCCTAAACCGTCCCCGTCCCCTAACCCTAACCCTAACCCTATCCCTAACCCTAACCCTTACCCGATGCCTTACCCTAACCCGTCCCCTAATCCTAACCCGTACGCTAAAACTAACCCGTACGCTAAAACGTACGCTCACCCTAAACATTTGTCGGACCCTAAACTGTCCCCTAAACCGTCCCCATCCCCTAACCCTAACCCTAACCGTAACCCTAAACCTAAACCTTACCCGAAGCCTTACCCTAACCTGTCCCCTAATCTTAACCCGTACGCTAACACTAACCCATACCATAAAACGTACGCTCACCCTAAACCGTTGTCATACCCTAACCTGTCCCCTAACCGTCCCCATCCCCTAACCCTAACCCTAACCCTAACCCTAACCCTAACCCTTACCCGAAGCCTTACCCTAACCCGTCCCCTAATCCTAACCCGTACGCTAACATTAACCCGTACCCCAACACGTATGCTCACCCTAAACCGTTGTCGTACGCTAACCTGTCCCCTAAACCGTCCCCGTCCCCTAACACTAACCCTAACCCTAACCCTAACCCTAACCCTTACCCGAAGCCTTACCATAAACCGTCCCCTAATCCTAACCCGTACGCTAACACTAACCCATACCCTAACAGGTACGCTCACCCTAAACAGTTGTCGTACACTAACCTGTCCCCTAAACCCTCCCCGTCCCCTAACCCTAACCCTAAACCTAACCCTAACGCTAACGCTTACCCGAAGCCTTACCCTAACCTGTCCCCTAATCCTAACACGTACGCTAACACTAACCCGTACCCTAACACGTACGCTCACCCTAAACCGTTGTCGTACCCTAACCTGTCCCCTAAACCCTCCCCGTCCCCTAACCCTAACCCTAACCCTAACGCTAACCCTTACCCGAAGCCTTGCACTAACCCATCCCCTAATCCTAACCCGTAGGCTAACTCTAACCCGTACACTAACAGTTACGCTCACCCTAAACCATTGTCGTACCCTAACCTGTCCCCTAAACCGTCCCCATCCCCTAACCTTAACACTAACCCTAACCCTAACCCTAACAATAACACTTACCCGAAGCCTTACCCTAACCCGTCCCCTAATCCTAACCCGTACGCTAACACTAACCCGTACCCTAACACGTACGCTCACCCTAAACGGTTGTCGTACCCTAACCTGTCCCCTAAACCGTCCCCGTCACCTAACCCTAACACTAACCCTAACCCTAACCCTAACCCTAACCCTGACCCTTACCCAAAGCCTTACCCTAACCCGTCCCCTAATCCTAACCCGTACGCTAACACTAACCCGTACCCGAACACGTACGCTCACCCTAAACAGTTGTCGTACCCTAAACTGTCCCCTAAACCGTCCCCGTCCCCTAACGCTAACCCTAACCCTAACCCTAACACTAACTCTTACCCGAAGCCTTACCCTAACCCGTCCCCTAATCCTAACCCGTACGCTAACACTAACCCGTACCCTAACACGTACGCTCAACCTAAACCGTGGTCGTACCCTAATCTGTCCCCTAAACCCTCCCCGTCCCCTAACCCTAACACTAACCGTAACCCTACCCCTAACGCTAACACTTACCCGAAACCTTACACTAACCCGTCCCCTAATCCTAACCAGTACGCTAACACTAACCCATACCCTAACAGTTACGCTCACCCTAAACCGTTGTCGTACACTAACCTGTCCCCTAAACCGTCCCCGTCCCCTAACCCTAACTCTAACCCTAACCCTAAACCTAACCCTAACCCTTACCCGAAGCCTTACCCTAACCCGTCCCCTAATCCTAACCCGTACGCTAACACTAACCCGTACCCTAACACATACGCTCACCCTAAAACGTTGTCGTACCCTAACCTGTCCCCTAAACCGTCACCGTCCCCTAACCCTAACCCTAACACTAACCCTAACCCTTACCCGAAGCCTTACCCTAACCCGTCCCCTAATCCTAACCCGTACGCTAACACTAACCCGTACCCTAACACGTACGCTCACCCTAAACCGTTGTCGTAACCTTAACTGTCCCCTAAAACGTCCCCGTCCCCTAACACTAACCCCAACCGTAACCCTAACCCTAACCCTTACCCGAAGCCTTACCCTAAGCCGTCCCCTAATCCTAACCCGTACGCTAACACTAACCCGTGGCCTAACACGTACGCTCACCCTAAACCGTTGTCGTACCCTAACCTGTCCCCTAAACCGTCCCCGTCCCCTAACCCTAACCCTAACCCTAACCCTAACCCTTACCGGAAGCCTTACCCTAACCCGTCCCCTAATCCTAACCCGTACGCTAACATTAACCCGTACCCCAACACGTACGCTCACCCTAAACCATTGTCGTACGCTAACCTGTCCCCAAAACCGTCCCCGTCCCCTAACACTAACACTAACCCTAACCCTAACCCTAACCCTTACCCGAAGCCTTACCCTAACCCGTCCCCAATCCTAACCCTTACGCTAACACTAACCCATACCCTATCACGTACGCTCACCCTAAACAGTTGTCGTACACTAACCTGTCCCCTAAACCCTCCCCGTCCCCTAACCCTAACCCTAAACCTAACCCTAACGCTAACCCTTACCCGAAGCCTTACACTAACCTGTCCCCTAATCCTAAAACGTACGCTAACACTAACCCATACCCTAACACGTACGCTCACCCTAAATCATTATCGTACCCTAAAGTGTCCCCTAAACCGTCCCCGTCCCCTAACCCTAACCCTAACCCTTACCCGAAGCCTTACCCTAACCCTTCCCCTAATCCTAACCCGTACGCTAACACTAACCCGTACCCTAACACGTACGCTCACCCTAAACAGTTGTCGTACACTAACCTGTCCCCTAAAACGTCCCCGTCCCCGTCCCCTAACCCTAACCCTAACCCAAACCCTAACCCTTACCCGAAGCCTTACCCTAACCCGTCCCCTAATCCAAACCCGTACGCTAACACTAACCCGTACCCTAACACGTACGCTCACCTTAAACTGTTGTCGTACCCTAACCTGTCACCTAAACGGTCCCCGTCCCCTAACTCTAACCCTAACCCTAACCCTAACCCTTACCCGAAGACTTACCCTAACCCGTCCCCTAATCCTAACCCGTACACTAACACTAACCCGTACCCTAACACGTACGCTCACCCTAAATCATTGTCGTACACTAACCTGTCCCCTAAATCGTCCCCGTCCCCTAACGGTAACCATAACCCTAACCCTAACCCTAACCCTTACCCGAAGCCTTACAATAACCCGTCCCTTAATCCTAACCCGTACGCTAACACTAACCCGTACGCTAACACGTACGCTCACCCTAAACCGTTGTCGTACCCTAACCTGTCCCCTAAACCCTCCCTGTCCCCTAACCCTAACCCTAACCCTTACGCTAACCCTTACCCGAAGCCTTACACTAACCCGTCCCCTAATCCTAACCCGTAGGCTAACTCTAACCCGTACACTAACAGTTACGCTCACCCTAAACCATTGTCGTAACCTAACCTGTCCCCTAAACCGTCCCCGTCCCCTAACCTTAACACTAACCCTAACCCAAACCCTAACACTAACACTTACCCGAAGCCTTACCCTAACCCGTCCCCTAATCCTAACTCGTACGCTAACACTAACCCGTACCCTAACACGTACGCTCACCCTAAACCGTTGTCGTACCCTAACCTGTCCCCTAAACCGTCCCCGTCCCCTAACCCTAACCCTAACCCTAACCCTAACCCTTACCCGAAGCCTTACCCTAACCCGTCCCCTAATCCTAACCCGTACGCTAACATTAAACCGTACCCCAACACGTACGCTCACCCTAAACCGTTGTCGTACGCTAACCTGTCCTCTAAACCGTCCCCGTCCCCTAACACTAACCCTAACCCTAACCCTAACCCTAACCCTTACCCGAAGCCTTACCCTAACCCGTCCCCTAATCCTAACCCGTACGCTAACACTAACCCATACCCTAACACGTACGCTCACCCTAAACAGTTGTCGTACACTAACCTGTCCCCTAAACCCTCCCCGTCCCCTAATCCTGACCCTAAACCTAACCCTAACGCTAACCCTTACCCGAAGCCTTACCCTAACCTGTCCCCTAATCCTAACACGTACGCTAACACTAACCCGTACCCTAACACGTACGCTCACCCTAAATCATTATCGTACCCTAAAGTGTCCCTTAAACCGTCCCCGTCCCCTAACCCTAACCCTAACCCTAACCCTAACCCTAACCCTTACCCGAAGCCTTACACTAACCCGTCCCCTAATCCTAACCCGTAGGCTAACTCTAACCCGTACACTAACAATTACGCTCACCCTAAACCATTGTCGTAACCTAACCTGTCCCCTAAACCGTCCCCGTCCCCTAACCTTAACACTAACCCTAACCCTAACCCTAACACTAACATTTACCCGAAGCCTTACACTAACCCGTCCCCTAATCCTAACCCGTACGCTAACACTAACCCGTACCCTAACACATACGCTCACCCTAAACCGTTGTCGTACCCTAACCTGTCCCCTAAACCGTCCCCGTCCCCTAACCCTAACACTAACCCTAACCCTAACCCTAACCCTGACCCTTACCCAAAGCCTTACCCTAACCGGTCTCCTAATCCTAACCCGTACGCTAACACTAACCCGTACCCTAACACGTACGCTCAGCCTAAACCGTTGTCGTACCCTAACCTGTCCCCTAAACCGTCCCCGTCCACTAAACCTAACCCTAACCCTAACCCTAACCCTAATCCTTACCCGAAGCCTTACCCTAACCCGTCCCCTAATCCTAACCCGTACGCTAACACTAACCCGTACCCGAACACGTACGCTAACCCTAAACATTTGTCGTACCCTAAACTGTCCCCTAAACCGTCCCCGTCCCCTAACGCTAACCCTAACCCTAACCCTAACACTAACTCTTACCCGAAGCCTTACCCTAACCCGTCCCCTAATCCTAACCCGTACGCTAACACTAACCCGTACCCTAAAACGTACGCTCACCCTAAACCGTGATCGTACCCTAATCTGTCCCCTAAACCCTCCCCGTCCCCTAACCCTAACACTAACCGTAACCCTAACCCTAACGCTAACCCTTACCCGAAACCTTACACTAACCCGTCCCCTAATCCTAACCCGTACGCTAACACTAACCCGTACCCTAACAGTTACGCTCACCCTAAACCGTTGTCGTACACTAACCTGTCCCCTAAACCGTCCCCGTCCCCTAACCCTAACACTAACCCTAACCCTAAACCTAACCCTATCCCTTACCCGAAGCCTTACCCTAACCCGTCCCCTAATCCTAACCCGTACGCTAACACTAACCCGTACCCTAACACATACGCTCACCCTAAAACGTTGTCGTACCCTAACCTGTCCCCTAAACCGTCACCGTCCCCTAACCCTAACCCTAACCCTAACCCTTACCCGAAGCCTTACCGTAACCCGTCCCCTAATGCTAACCCGTACGCTAACACGAACCCGTACCCTAACACGTACGCTCACCATACACTGTTGTCGTACCCTAACCTGTGCCCTAAACCGTCCCCGTCCCCTAACCCTAACCCTAACCCTATCCCTTACTCGAAGCCTTTCCCTAACCCGTCCCCTAATCCTAACCCGTACGCTAACACTAACCCGTACCCTAACTCGTACGCTCACCCTAAACCGTTGTCGTACCCTAACCTGTCCCCTAAACCGTCCCCGTCCCCTAACCCTAACCCTAACCCTAAACCTTACCCGAAGCCTTACCCTAACCCGTCCCCTAATCCTAACCCGTACGCTAACACTAACCCATACCCTAACACGTACGCTCACCCTAAACCGTTGTCGTACATTAACATATCCCCTAAACCCTCCCCGTCCCCTAACCCTAACCCCAACCGTGACCCTAACCCTAACCCTTACCCGAAGCCTTACCCTAACCCGTCCCCTAATCCTAACCCGTACGCTAACACTAATCCGTACCCTAATACGTACGCTCACCCTAAACCGTTGTCGTAAACTTAACTGTCCCCTAAAACGTCCCCGTCCCCTAAAACTAACCCCAACCGTAACCCTAACCCTAACCCTTACCCGAAGTCTTACCCTAAGGCGTCCCCTAATCCTAACCCGTACGCTAACACTAACCCGTGGCCTAACACGTACGCTCACCCTAAACCGTTGTCGTACCCTAACCTGTCCCCTAAACCGTCCCCGTCCCCTAACCCTAACCCTAACACTAACCCTAACCCTTACCTGAAGCCTTACCCTAACCCGTCCCCTAAACCTAACCCGTACGATAACACTAACCCGTACCCTAACACGTACGCTCACCGTAAACCGTTGTCGTACGCTAACCTGTCCCCTAAACCGTCCCAGTCCCCTAACCCTAACCCTAACCCTAACCCTAACCCTAATCATTACCCGAAGCCTTACCCTAACCCGTCCCCTAATCCTAACCCGTACGCTAACACTAACCCATACCCTAACACGTACGCTCACCCTGAACCGTTGTCGTACCCTAACCTGTCCCCTAAACCGTCCTGGTCCCCTAACCCTAACCCTAACCCTAAACCTAACCCTAAACCTTACCCGAAGCCTTACACTAACCCGTCCCCTAATCCTAACCCGTACGCTAACACTAACCCGTACCCTAACAGTTACGCTCACCCTAAACCGTTGTCGTACACTAACCTGTCCCCTAAACGGTCCCCGTCCCCTAACCCTAACACTAACATTAACCCTAAACCTAACCCTATCCCTTACCCGAAGCCTTACCCTAACCCGTCCCCTAATCCTAACCCGTACGCTAACACTAACCCGTACCCTAACACAAACGCTCACCCTAAAACGTTGTCGTACACTAACCTGTCCCCTAAACCGGCACCGTCCCCTAACCCTAACCCTAACCCTAACCCTAACCCTTACCCGAAGCCTTACCGTAACCCGTCCCCTAATGCTAACCCGTACGCTAACACGAACCCATACCCTAACACGTACGCTCACCATACAATGTTTTCGTACCCTAACCTGTGCCCTAAACCATCCCCGTCCCCTAACCCTAACCCTAACCCTATCCCTTACTCGAAGCCTTACACTAACCCGTCCCCTAATCCTAACCCGTACGCTAACAATAACCCGTACCCTAACTCGTACGCTCACCCTAAACCGTTGTCGTACCCTAACCTGTCCCCTAAACCGTCCCCATCCCCTAACCCTAACCCTAACCCTAAACCTTACCCGAAGCCTTACCCTAACCCGTCCCATAATCCTAACTCATACGCTAACACTAATCCGTACCCTAACACGTACGCTCACCCTAAACCGTTGTCGTACCCTAACCTGTCCCCTAAACCGTCACCGTCCCCTACCCCTAACCCTAACCCTAACCCTAAGCCTTACCCGAAGCCTTACCCTAACCCGTCCCCTAATCCTAACCCGTACGCTAACACTAACCCATACCCTAACACGTACACTCACCCTAAACAGTTGTCGTACCCTAACCTGTCCCCTAAACTGTCCCCATCCCCTAACCCTAACCCTAACCCTAACCCTAACCCTAACCCTTACCCGAAGCCTTACCCTAACCGGTCCCCTAATCCTAACCCGTACGCTAACACTAACCCGTACCCCAACACGTACGCTCACCCTAAACCGTTGTCGTACCCTAACCTGTCCCCTAAACCGTCCCTGTCCCCTAACCCTAACCCTAACCCTAACCCTAACCCTTACCCGAAGCCTTACCCTAACCCGTCCCCTAATCCTAACCCGTACGCTAACACTAACCCATACCCTAACACGTACGCTCACCCTAAACCGTTGTCGTACCTTAACATATCCCCTAAACCCTCCCCGTCCCCTAACCCTAACCCCAACCGTAACCCTAACCCTAACCCTTACCCGAAGCCTTACCCTAACCCGTCCCCTAATCCTAACCCTTACGCTAACACTAACCCGTACCCTAACACGTACGCTCACCCTAAACCGTTGTCGTAACCTTAACTGTCCCCTAAAACGTCCCCGTCCCCTAACACTAACCCCAACCGTAACCCTAACCCTAACTCTTACCCGAAGCCTTACCCTAAGCCGTCCCCTAATCCTAACCCGTACGCTAACACTAACCCGTGGCCTAACACGTACGCTCACCCTAAACCGTTGTCGTACCCTAACCTGTCCCCTAAACCGTCCCCGTCCCCTAACCCTAACCCTAACCCTAACCCTAACCCTTACCCGAAGCCTTATCCTAACCCGTCCCCTAATCCTAACCCGTACGCTAACATTAACCCGTACCCCAACACGTACGCTCACCCTAAACCATTGTCGTACGCTAACCTGTCACCTAAACCGTCCCCGTCCCCTAACACTAACCCTAACCCTAACCCTAACCCTAACCCTTACCCGAAGCCTTACCCTAACCCGTCCCCAATCCTAACCCGTACGCTAACACTAACCCATACCCTATCACGTACGCTCACCCTAAACAGTTGTCGTACACTAACCTGTCCCCTAAACCCTCCCCGTCCCCTAACCCTAACCCTAAACCTAACCCTAACGCTAACCCTTACCCGAAGCCTTACCCTAACCTGTCCCCTAATCCTAAAACGTACGCTAACACTAACCCGTACCCTAACACGTACGCTCACCCTAAATCATTATCGTACCCTAAAGTGTCCCCTAAACCGTCCCCGTCCCCTAACCCTAACCCTAACCCTAACCCTAACCCTAACCCTTACCCGAAGCCTTACCCTAACCCTTCCCCTAATCCTAACCCGTACGCTAACACTAACCCGTACCCTAACACGTACGCTCACCCTAAACCGTTGTCGTACACTAACCTGTACCCTAAAACGTCCCCGTCCCCGTCCCCTAACCCTAACCCTAACCCAAACCCTAACTCTTACCCGAAGCCTTACCCTAACCCGTCCCCTAATCCAAACCCGTACGCTAACACTAACCCGTACCCTAACACGTACGCTCACCTTAAACTGTTGTCGTACCCTAACCTGTCACCTAAACCATCCCCGTCCCCTAACTCTAACCCTAACCCTAACCCTAACCCTAACCCTTACCCGAAGCCTTACCCTAACCCGTCCCCTAATCCTAACCCGTACACTAACACTAACCCGTACCCTAACACGTACGCTCACCCTAAATCATTGTCGTACACTAACCTGTCCCCTAAATCGTCCCCGTCCCCTAACGGTAACCATAACCCTAACCCTAACCCTAACCCTTACCCGAAGCCTTACAATAACCCGTCCCTTAATCCTAACCCGTACGCTAACACTAAACCATACCCTATCACGTACGCTCACCCTAAACAGTTGTCGTACACTAACCTGTCCCCTAAACCCTCCCCGTCCCCTAACCCTAACCCTAAACCTAACCCTAACGCTAACCCTTACCCGAAGCCTTACCCTAACCTGTCCCCTAATCCTAAAACGTACGCTAACACTAACCCGTACCCTAACACGTACGCTCACCCTAAATCATTATCGTACCCTAAAGTGTCCCCTAAACCGTCCCCGTCCCCTAACCCTAACCCTAACCCTAACCCTAACCCTAACCCTTACCCGAAGCCTTACCCTAACCCTTCCCCTAATCCTAACCCGTACGCTAACACTAACCCGTACCCTAACACGTACGCTCACCCTAAACCGTTGTCGTACACTAACCTGTCCCCTAAAACGTCCCCGTCCCCGTCCCCTAACCCTAACCCTAACCCAAACCCTAACTCTTACCCGAAGCCTTACCCTAACCCGTCCCCTAATCCAAACCCGTACGCTAACACTAACCCGTACCCTAACACGTACGCTCACCTTAAACTGTTGTCGTACCCTAACCTGTCACCTAAACCATCCCCGTCCCCTAACTCTAACCCTAACCCTAACCCTAACCCTAACCCTTACCCGAAGCCTTACCCTAACCCGTCCCCTAATCCTAACCCGTACACTAACACTAACCCGTACCCTAACACGTACGCTCACCCTAAATCATTGTCGTACACTAACCTGTCCCCTAAATCGTCCCCGTCCCCTAACGGTAACCATAACCCTAACCCTAACCCTAACCCTTACCCGAAGCCTTACAATAACCCGTCCCTTAATCCTAACCCGTACGCTAACACTAACCCGTACGCTAACACGTACGCTCACCCTAAACCGTTGTCGTACCCTAACCTGTCCCCTAAACCCTCCCCGTCCCCTAACCCTAACCCTAACCCTTACGCTAACCCTTACCCGAAGCCTTACACTAACCCGTCCCCTAATCCTAACCCGTAGGCTAACTCTAACCCGTACACTAACAGTTACGCTCACCCTAAACCATTGTCGTAACCTAACCTGTCCCCTAAACCGTCCCCGTCCCCTAACCTTAACACTAACCCTAACCCTAACCCTAACACTAACACTTACCCGAAGCCTTACCCTAACCCGTCCCCTAATCCTAACCCGTACGCTAACACTAACCCGTACCCTAACACGTACGCTCACCCTAAACCGTTGTCGTACCCTAACCTGTCCCCTAAACCGTCCCCGTCCCCTAACCCTAACCTTAACCCTAACCCTAACCCTTACCCGAAGCCTTACCCTAACCCGTCCCCTAATCCTAACCCGTACGCTAACATTAACCCGTACCCCAACACGTACGCTCACCCTAAACCGTTGTCGTACGCTAACCTGCCCTCTAAACCATCCCCGTCCCCTAACACTAACCCTAACCCTAACCCTAACCCTAACCCTTACCCGAAGCCTTACCCTAACCCGTCCCCTAATCCTAACCCGTACGCTAACACTAACCCATACCCTAACACGTACGCTCAACCTAAACAGTTGTCGTACACTAACCTGTCCCCTAAACCCTCCCCGTCCCCTAATCCTAACCCTAAACCTAACCCTAACGCTAACCCTTACCCGAAGCCTTACACTAAACTGTCCCCTAATCCTAACACGTACGCTAACACTAACCCGTACCCTAACACGTACGCTCACCCTAAATCATTATCGTACCCTAAAGTGTCCCTTAAACCGTCCCCGTCCCCTAACACTAACCCTAACCCTAACCCTAACCCTAACCCTTACCCGAAGCCTTACACTAACCCGTCCCCTAATCCTAACCCGTAGGCTAACTCTAACCCGTACACTAACAATTACGCTCACCCTAAACCATTGTCGTAACCTAACCTGTCCCCTAAACCGTCCCCGTCCCCTAACCTTAACACTAACCCTAACCCTAACCCTAACACTTACATTTACCCGAAGCCTTACCCTAACCCGTCCCCTAATCCTAACCCGTACGCTAACACTAACCCGTACCCTAACACGTACGCTCACCCTAAACCGTTGTCGTACCCTAACCTGTCCCCTAAACCGTCCCCGTCCCCTAACCCTAACACTAACCCTAACCCTAACCCTAACCCTAACCCTGACCCTTACCCAAAGCCTTACCCTAACCGGTCTCCTAATCCTAACCCGTACGCTAACACTAACCCGTACCCTAACACGTACGCTCACCCTAAACGGTTGTCGACCCATAACCTGTCCCCTAAACCGTCCCCGTCCCCTAAGCCTAACCCTAACCCTAACCCTTACCCGAAGCCTTACCCTAACCCGTCCCATAATCCTAACCCGTACGCTAACAGTAACCCGTACCCTAACACGTATGCTCACCCTAAACCGTTGTCGTAACCTAACCTGTCCCCTAAACCGTCCCCGTCCCCTAACCCTAACCCTAACCCTAACACTCACCCTAACGCTTACCCGAAGCCTTACCCTAACCCGTCCCCTAATACTAACCCGTACGGTAACACTAACCGGTACCCTAAAACGTACGCTCAACCTAAACCGTTGTCATACCCTAACCTGTCCCCTAAACCGTCCCCATCCCCTAACCCTAATCCTAACCCTTACCCGAAGCCTTACCCTAACCCGTCCCCTAATCCTAACCCGTACGCTAACACTAACCCGTACCCTAACACGTACGCTCACCCAAAACTGTTTTCGTACCCTAACCTGTCCCCTAAACCGTCCCCGACCCCTAACCCTAACCCTAACCCTAACGCTAACACTTACCCGAAGCCTTACTCTAACCCGTCCCCTAATCCTAAGCCGTACGCTAACACTAACCCGTACCCTAACACGTACGCTCACCCTAAACCGTTGTCGTACCCTAACCTGTCTCCTAAACCGTCCCCGTCCCCTAACACTAACCCTAACCCTAACCCTAACCCTAACCCTTACCCAAAGCCTTACCCTAACCCGTCCCCTAATCCTAACTCGTACGCTAACACTAACCCGTACCCTAACACGTACGCTCACCCTAAACCGTTGTCGTACCCTAACCTGTCTCCTAAACCGTCCCCGTCCCCTAACACTAACCCTAACCCTAACCCTAACCCTAACCCTAAACCGAAGCCTTACCCTAACCCGTCCCCTAATCCTAACCCGTACGCTAACACTAACCCGTACCCTAACACGTACGCTCACGCTAAAACATTGTGGTACCCTAAGCTGTCCCCTAAACTGTCACGGTCCCCTAACCCTAACCCTAACCCTAACCCTTACCCGAAGCCTTAAACTAACCCGTCCCCTAATCCTAACCTGTACGCTAACACTAAGCCCTACCCTAAAACGTACGCTCACCCTAAACCGTTGTTGTACCCTAACCTGTCCCCTAAACCTTCCCCGTCCCTTAACCCTAACCCTAACCCTAACCCTTACCTGAAGCCTTACCCTAACCCTTACCCGAAGCGTTACCCTAACGCGTCCCATAATCCTAACCCGTACGCTAACACTAAGCCGTAACCTAACACGTACGCTCACCCTAAACCATTGTCGTACCCTAACCTGTCCCCTAAACCATCCCCGCCCCTAACCCTAACCCTAACCCTAATCCTTACCCAAAGCCTTACCCTAACCCGTCCGCTAATCCTATCCCATACGCTAACACTAACCCGTACCCCAACACGTACGCTCACCCTAAACCGTTGTCGTACCCTAACCTGTACCCTAAACCGTCCCCGTCCCCTAACCCTAACCCTAAACCTAAACGTAACCCTAACATTTACCCGAAGCCTTACCCTAACCCGTCCCCTAATCCTAACCCGTACGCTAACACTAACACATACCGTAACACATACGCACAACCTAAATCGTTGTCGTACCCTAACCTGTCCCCTAAACCGTCCCCGTCCCCTAACCCTAACCCTAACCCTAATCCTTACCCGAAGCCTTACCCTAACCCGTCCCCTAATCCTAACACCTACGCTAACACTAAACCGTACCCCAAAACGTACGCTCACCCTAAAACGTTGTCGTAACCTAACCTGTCCCCTAAACCGTCCCCGTCCCCTAACGGTAACCCTAACCCTTACCCGAAGCCTTACCCTAACCCGTCCCCTAATCCTAACCCGTACGCTAAAACTAACCCATACTCTAACACGTACGCTCACCCTAAACTGTTGTCGTACCCTAACCTGTCCCCTAAACCCTCCCCGTCACCTTACCCTAACCCTAACACTAACCCTTACCCGAAGCCTTACCCTAACTCGTCACCTAATCCTAACCCGTACGCTAACACTAACCCGTACCCTAACACGTACGCTCACCCTAAACCGTTGTCGTACCCTAAGCTGTCCCCTAAACCGTCCCGGTCCCCTAACCCTAACCCTAACCCTAACCCTTACCCGAAGCCTTACCCTAACCCGTCCCCTAATCCTAACCCGTACGCTAACACTAACCCATACCCTAACACGTACGCTCACCCTAAACCGTTGTCGTACCTTAACATATCCCCTAAACCCTCCCCGTCCCCTAACCCTAACCCCAACCGTAACCCTAACCCTAACCCTTACCCGAAGCCTTACCCTAACCCGTCCCCTAATCCTAACCCTTACGCTAACACTAACCCGTACCCTAACACGTACGCTCACCCTAAACCGTTGTCGTAACCTTAACTGTCCCCTAAAACGTCCCCGTCCCCTAACACTAACCCCAACCATAATCCTAACCCTAACTCTTACCCGAAGCCTTACCCTAAGCCGTCCCCTAATCCTAACCCGTACGCTAACACTAACCCGTGGCCTAACACGTACGCTCACCCTAAACCGTTGTCGTACCCTAACCTGTCCCCTAAACCGTCCCCGTCCCCTAACCCTAACCCTAACCCTAACCCTAACCCTTACCCGAAGCCTTATCCTAACCCGTCCCCTAATCCTAACCCGTACGCTAACATTAACCCGTACCCCAACACGTACGCTCACCCTAAACCATTGTCGTACGCTAACCTGTCACCTAAACCGTCCCCGTCCCCTAACACTAACCCTAACCCTAACCCTAACCCTAACCCTTACCCGAAGCCTTACCCTAACCCGTCCCCAATCCTAACCCGTACGCTAACACTAACCCATACCCTATCACGTACGCTCACCCTAAACAGTTGTCGTACACTAACCTGTCCCCTAAACCCTCCCCGTCCCCTAACCCTAACCCTAAACCTAACCCTAACGCTAACCCTTACCCGAAGCCTTACCCTAACCTGTCCCCTAATCCTAAAACGTACGCTAACACTAACCCGTACCCTAACACGTACGCTCACCCTAAATCATTATCGTACCCTAAAGTGTCCCCTAAACCGTCCCCGTCCCCTAACCCTAACCCTAACCCTAACCCTAACCCTTACCCGAAGCCTTACCCTAACCCTTCCCCTAATCCTAACCCGTACGCTAACACTAACCCGTACCCTAACACGTACGCTCACCCTAAACCGTTGTCGTACACTAACCTGTCCCCTAAAACGTCCCCGTCCCCGTCCCCTAACCCTAACCCTAACCCAAACCCTAACTCTTACCCGAAGCCTTACCCTAACCCGTCCCCTAATCCAAACCCGTACGCTAACACTAACCCGTACCCTAACACGTACGCTCATCTTAAACTGTTGTCGTACCCTAACCTGTCACCTAAACCATCCCCGTCCCCTAACTCTAACCCTAACCCTAACCCTAACCCTAACCCTTACCCGAAGCCTTACCCTAACCCGTCCCCTAATCCTAACCCGTACACTAACACTAACCCGTACCCTAACACGTACGCTCACCCTAAATCATTGTCGTACACTAACCTGTCCCCTAAATCGTCCCCGTCCCCTAACGGTAACCATAACCCTAACCCTAACCCTAACCCTTACCCGAAGCCTTACAATAACCCGTCCCTTAATCCTAACCCGTACGCTAACACTAACCCGTACGCTAACACGTACGCTCACCCTAAACCGTTGTCGTACCCTAACCTGTCCCCTAAACCCTCCCCGTCCCCTAACCCTAACCCTAACCCTTACGCTAACCCTTACCCGAAGCCTTACACTAACCCGTCCCCTAATCCTAACCCGTAGGCTAACTCTAACCCGTACACTAACAGTTACGCTCACCCTAAACCATTGTCGTAACCTAACCTGTCCCCTAAACCGTCCCCGTCCCCTAACCTTAACACTAACCCTAACCCTAACCCTAACACTAACACTTACCCGAAGCCTTACCCTAACCCGTCCCCTAATCCTAACCCGTACGCTAACACTAACCCGTACCCTAACACGTACGCTCACCCTAAACCGTTGTCGTACCCTAACCTGTCCCCTAAACCGTCCCCGTCCCCTAACCCTAACCTTAACCCTAACCCTAACCCTTACCCGAAGCCTTACCCTAACCCGTCCCCTAATCCTAACCCGTACGCTAACATTAACCCGTACCCCAACACGTACGCTCACCCTAAACCGTTGTCGTACGCTAACCTGCCCTCTAAACCATCCCCGTCCCCTAACACTAACCCTAACCCTAACCCTAACCCTAACCCTTACTGAAGCCTTACCCTAACCCGTCCCCTAATCCTAACCCGTACGCTAACACTAACCCATACCCTAACACGTACGCTCAACCTAAACAGTTGTCGTACACTAACCTGTCCCCTAAACCCTCCCCGTCCCCTAATCCTAACCCTAAACCTAACCCTAACGCTAACCCTTACCCGAAGCCTTACACTAAACTGTCCCCTAATCCTAACACGTACGCTAACACTAACCCGTACCCTAACACGTACGCTCACCCTAAATCATTATCGTACCCTAAAGTGTCCCTTAAACCGTCCCCGTCCCCTAACACTAACCCTAACCCTAACCCTAACCCTAACCCTTACCCGAAGCCTTACACTAACCCGTCCCCTAATCCTAACCCGTAGGCTAACTCTAACCCGTACACTAACAATTACGCTCACCCTAAACCATTGTCGTAACCTAACCTGTCCCCTAAACCGTCCCCGTCCCCTAACCTTAACACTAACCCTAACCCTAACCCTAACACTTACATTTACCCGAAGCCTTACCCTAACCCGTCCCCTAATCCTAACCCGTACGCTAACACTAACCCGTACCCTAACACGTACGCTCACCCTAAACCGTTGTCGTACCCTAACCTGTCCCCTAAACCGTCCCCGTCCCCTAACCCTAACACTAACCCTAACCCTAACCCTAACCCTAACCCTGACCCTTACCCAAAGCCTTACCCTAACCGGTCTCCTAATCCTAACCCGTACGCTAACACTAACACGTACCCTAACACGTACGCTCAGCCTAAACCGTTGTCGTACACTAACCTGTCCCCTAAACCGTCCCCGTCCCCTAAACCTAACCCTAACCCTAACCCTAACACTAATCCTTACCCGAAGCCTTACCCTAACCCGTACCCTAATCCTAACCCGTACGCTAACACTAACCCGTACCCGAACACGTACGCTAACCCTAAACAGTTGTCGTACCCTAAACTGTCCCCTAAACCGTCCCCGTCCCCTAACACTAACCCTAACCCTAAACCTAACACTAACTCTTACCCGAAGCCTTACCCTAACCCGTCCCCTAATCCTAACCCGTACGCTAACACTAACCCGTACCCTAAAACGTACGCTCACCCTAAACCGTGATCGTACCCTAATCTGTCCCCTAAACCCTCCCCGTCCCCTAACCCTAATACTAACCGTAACACTAACCCTAACGCTAACCCTTACCCGAAACCTTACACTAACCCGTCCCCTAATCCTAACCCGTACGCTAACACTAACCCGTACCCTAACAGTTACGCTCACCCTAAACCGTTGTCGTACACTAACCTGTCCCCTAAACCGTCCCCGTCCCCTAACCCTAACACTAACCCTAAACCTAAACCTAACACTATCCCTTACCCGAAGCCTTACCCTAACCCGTCCCCTAATCCTAACCCGTACGCTAACACTAACCCGTACCCTAACACATACGCTCACCCTAAAACGTTGTCGTACCCTAACCTGTCCCCTAAACCGTCACCGTCCCCTAACCCTAACCCTAACCCTAACCCTTACCCGAAGCCTTACCGTAACCCGTCCCCTAATGCTAACCCGTACGCTAACACGAACCCGTACCCTAACACGTACGCTCACCATACACTGTTGTCGTACCCTAACCTGTGCCCTAAACCGTCCCCGTCCCCTAACCCTAACCCTAACCCTATCCCTTACTCGAAGCCTTTCCCTAACACGTCCCCTAATCCTAACCCGTACGCTAACACTAACCCGTACCCTAACTCGTACGCTCACCCTAAACCGTTGTCGTACCCTAACCTGTCCCCTAAACCGTCCCCGTCCCCTAACCCTAACCCTAACCCTAAACCTTACCCGAAGCCTTACCCTAACCCGTCCCCTAATCCTAACCCGTACGCTAACACTAACCCATACCCTAACACGTACGCTCACCCTAAACCGTTGTCGTACCTTAACATATCCCCTAAACCCTCCCCGTCCCCTAACCCTAACCCCAACCGTGACCCTAACCCTAACCCTTACCCGAAGCCTTACCCTAACCCGTCCCCTAATCCTAACCCGTACGCTAACACTAATCCGTACCCTAATACGTACGCTCACCCTAAACCGTTGTCGTAAACTTAACTGTCCCCTAAAACGTCCCCGTCCCCTAACACTAACCCCAACCGTAACCCTAAACCTAACCCTTACCCGAAGCCTTACCCTAAGGCGTCCCCTTATCCTAACCCGTACGCTAACACTAACCCGTGGCCTAACACGTACGCTCACCCTAAACCGTTGTCGTACCCTAACCTGTCCCCTAAACCGTCCCCGTCCCCTAACCCTAACCCTAACACTAACCCTAACCCTTACCTGAAGCCTTACCCTAACCCGTCCCCTAAACCTAACCCGTACGCTAACACTAACCCGTACCCTAACACGTACGCTCACCCTAAACCGTTGTCGAACGCTAACCTGTCCCCTAAACCGTCCCCGTCCCCTAACCCTAACCCTAACCCTAACCCTAACCCTAATCATTACCCGAAGCCTTACCCTAACCCGTCCCCTAATCCTAACCCGTACGCTAACACTAACCCATACCCTAACACGTATGCTCACCCTGAACCGTTGTCGTACCCTAACCTGTCCCCTAAACCGTCCTGGTCCCCTAACACTAACCCTAACCCTAAACCTAACCCTAACCCTTACCCGAAGCCTTACCCTAACCCGTCCCCTAATCCTAACCCGTACGCTAACACTATCCCGTACCCTAACACGTACGCTCACCCTAAACCGTTGTCGTACCCTAACCTGTCCCCTAAACCGTCCCCGTCCCCTAACCCTAAACTTAACCCTAACACTAACCCTAACCCTTACCCGAAGCCTTACCCTAACCCGTCCCCTAATCATAATCCTTACGCTAACACTAACCCGTACATTAACATGTACGCTCACACTCAACCGTTGTCATACCCTAACCTTTCCCCAAACCGTCCCCATCCCCGTCCCCTAACCCTAACCCTAACCCTAACGCTAACCCTTACCCGAAGCCTTACCCTAACCCGTCCCCTAATCCTAACCCGTACGCTAACACTAACCCATACCCTAACACGTACGCTCACCCTAAACCGTTGTCGTACCATAACCTGTCCCATAAACCCTCCCCGTCCCCTAACCCTAACCCTAACCCTAACCCTTACGCTAACCCTTACCCGAAGCCTTACCCTAACCCGTCCCCTAATCCTAACCCGTACGCTAACACTAACCCGTACCCTAACACATACACTCACCCTAAACCTTTGTCGTACCCTAACCTTTCCCCTAAACCGTCCCCGTTCCCTAACCCTAAGCCTAACCCTAACCCTAAACCTAACCCTTACCCGAAGCCTTACCCTAACCCGTCCGCTAATCCTAACCCGTACGCTAACACTAACCCGTACCCTAACACGTACGCTCACCCTAAACGGTTGTCGACCCATAACCTGTCCCCTAAACCGTCCCCGTCCCCTAAGCCTAACCCTAACCCTAACCCTTACCCGAAGCCTTACCCTAACCCGTCCCATAATCCTAACCCGTACGCTAACAGTAACCCGTACCCTAACACGTATGCTCACCCTAAACCGTTGTCGTAACCTAACCTGTCCCCTAAACCGTCCCCGTCCCCTAACCCTAACCCTAACCCTAACACTCACCCTAACGCTTACCCGAAGCCTTACCCTAACCCGTCCCCTAATACTAACCCGTACGGTAACACTAACCGGTACCCTAAAACGTACGCTCAACCTAAACCGTTGTCATACCCTAACCTGTCCCCTAAACCGTCCCCATCCCCTAACCCTAATCCTAACCCTTACCCGAAGCCTTACCCTAACCCGTCCCCTAATCCTAACCCGTACGCTAACACTAACCCGTACCCTAACACGTACGCTCACCCAAAACTGTTTTCGTACCCTAACCTGTCCCCTAAACCGTCCCCGACCCCTAACCCTAACCCTAACCCTAACGCTAACACTTACCCGAAGCCTTACTCTAACCCGTCCCCTAATCCTAACCCGTACGCTAACACTAACCCGTACCCTAACACGTACGCTCACCCTAAACCGTTGTCGTACCCTAACCTGTCTCCTAAACCGTCCCCGTCCCCTAACACTAACCCTAACCCTAACCCTAACCCTAACCCTTACCCAAAGCCTTACCCTAACCCGTCCCCTAATCCTAACTCGTACGCTAACACTAACCCGTACCCTAACACGTACGCTCACCCTAAACCGTTGTCGTACCCTAACCTGTCTCCTAAACCGTCCCCGTCCCCTAACACTAACCCTAACCCTAACCCTAACCCTAACCCTAAACCGAAGCCTTACCCTAACCCGTCCCCTAATCCTAACCCGTACGCTAACACTAACCCGTACCCTAACACGTACGCTCACGCTAAAACATTGTGGTACCCTAAGCTGTCCCCTAAACTGTCACGGTCCCCTAACCCTAACCCTAACCCTAACCCTTACCCGAAGCCTTAAACTAACCCGTCCCCTAATCCTAACCTGTACGCTAACACTAAGCCCTACCCTAAAACGTACGCTCACCCTAAACCGTTGTCGTACCCTAACCTGTCCCCTAAACCTTCCCCGTCCCTTAACCCTAACCCTAACCCTAACCCTTACCTGAAGCCTTACCCTAACCCTTACCCGAAGCGTTACCCTAACGCGTCCCATAATCCTAACCCGTACGCTAACACTAAGCCGTAACCTAACACGTACGCTCACCCTAAACCATTGTCGTACCCTAACCTGTCCCCTAAACCATCCCCGCCCCTAACCCTAACCCTAACCCTAATCCTTACCCAAAGCCTTACCCTAACCCGTCCGCTAATCCTATCCCATACGCTAACACTAACCCGTACCCCAACACGTACGCTCACCCTAAACCGTTGTCGTACCCTAACCTGTACCCTAAACCGTCCCCGTCCCCTAACCCTAACCCTAAACCTAAACGTAACCCTAACATTTACCCGAAGCCTTACCCTAACCCGTCCCCTAATCCTAACCCGTACGCTAACACTAACACATACCGTAACACATACGCACAACCTAAATCGTTGTCGTACCCTAACCTGTCCCCTAAACCGTCCCCGTCCCCTAACCCTAACCCTAACCCTAATCCTTACCCGAAGCCTTACCCTAACCCGTCCCCTAATCCTAACACCTACGCTAACACTAAACCGTACCCCAAAACGTACGCTCACCCTAAAACGTTGTCGTAACCTAACCTGTCCCCTAAACCGTCCCCGTCCCCTAACGGTAACCCTAACCCTTACCCGAAGCCTTACCCTAACCCGTCCCCTAATCCTAACCCGTACGCTAAAACTAACCCATACTCTAACACGTACACTCACCCTAAACTGTTGTCGTACCCTAACCTGTCCCCTAAACCCTCCCCGTCACCTTACCCTAACCCTAACACTAACCCTTACCCGAAGCCTTACCCTAACTCGTCACCTAATCCTAACCCGTACGCTAACACTAACCCGTACCCTAACACGTACGCTCACCCTAAACCGTTGTCGTACCCTAAGCTGTCCCCTAAACCGTCCCGGTCCCCTAACCCTAACCCTAACCCTAACCCTTACCCGAAGCCTTAAACTAACCCGTTCCCTAATCCTAACCTGTACGCTAACACTAAGCCGTACCCTAACACGTATGCTCACCCTAAACCGTTGTCGTACCCTAACCTGTCCCCTAACTTGTCCCCGTCCCTTAACCCTAACCCTAACCCTAACCCTTACCCGAAGCCTTACCCTAACACTTACCCGAAGCCTTACCCTAACCCGTCCCCTAATCCTATCCCCTACGCTAACACTAACACGTACCCCAACACGTACGCTCACCCTAAACCGTTGTCGTACCCTAACCTGTACCCTAAACCGTCCCCGTCACCTAACCCTAACCCTAACCCTAACCCTTACCCGAAGCCTTACCCTAACCCGTCCCATAATCCTAACCTGTACGCTAACACTAATCCGTACCCTAACATGTACGCTCACCCTAAACCGTTGTCGTACCCTATCCTGTCCCCTTAACCGTCACCGTCCCCTAACCCTAACCCTAACCCTAACACTAAGCCTTACCCGAAGCCTTACCCTAATCCGTCCCCTAATCCTAACCCGTACGCTAACACTAACCCATACCCTAACACGTACACTCACCCTAAACAGTTGTCGTACCCTAACCTGTCCCCTACACCGTACCCGTCCCCTAACCCTAACCCTAACCCAAACCCTTACCCTATCCCTTACCTGAAGCCTTACCCTAACCCGTCCCCTAATCCTAACCCGTACGCTAACACTAACCCGTACCCTAACACGTACGCTCACACTAAAGCGTTGTCGTACCCTAACCTGTCCCCTAATCCGTCCCCGTCCCCTAACCCTAACCCTAACCCTAACCCTAACCCTTACCCGAAGCCTTACCCTAACCCGTCCCCTAATCCTAACCCGTACGCTAACACTAACCAGTACCCTAAAACGTACGCTCACCCTAAACTGTTGTCGTTCCCTTACCTGTCCCCTAAACCGTCCCCGTCCCCTAACCCTAAACCTAACCCTAACCCTAACACTAAACCTAACCCTTACCCGAAACCTTACCCTAACCCGTCCCCTAATCCTAACCCGTACGCTAACACTAACCCGTACCCTAATATGTACGCTCACCCTAAACCTTTGTCGTACCCTAACCTGTCCCCTAAAACCTCCCCGTCCCCTAACCCTAACCCTAACCCTAACACTAACCCTAACCCTTACCCGAAGCCTTACCCTAACCCGTCCCCTAATCCTAACCCGTACGCTAACACTAACCCATACCCTAACACGTACGCTCACCCTAAACCGTTGTCGTACCCTAAACTGTCCCCTAAACCGTCCCCGTCCCCTAACCCTAACCCTAACCCTAACCCTTACCCGAAGCCTTACCCTAAACCGTCCCGTAATCCTA
The DNA here is from genome assembly GCF_963924675.1 of Phocoena phocoena. NCBI lineage: Eukaryota > Metazoa > Chordata > Mammalia > Artiodactyla > Phocoenidae > Phocoena > Phocoena phocoena. The sequence continues at coordinate 215,193 of NW_027077764.1, read as the reverse complement.
ACCCGTACGCTAACACTAACACATACCCTAACACGTACGCTCACCCTAAACCGTTGTCGTACTTTAACATATCCCCTAAACCCTCCCCTTCCCCTAACCCTAACCCCAACCGTAACCCTAACCCTAACCCTTACTCGAAGCCTTACCCTAACCCGTCCCCTAATCCTAACCCGTACGCTAACACTTACCCGTACCCTAACACGTACGCTCACCCTAAACCGTTGTCGTAACCTAAACTGTCGCCTAAAACGTCCCCGTCCCCTAACACTAACCCCAACCGTAACCCTAACCCTAACCCTTACCCGAAGCCTTACCCTAACCCGTCCCCTAATCCTAACCCGTACGCTAACACTAACCCGTAGCCTAACACGTACGCTCACCCTAAACCGTTGTCGTACCATAACGTGTCCCCTAAACCGTCCCCGTTCCCTAACCCTAACCCTAACCCTAACCCTTACCTGAAGCCTTACCCTAACCCGTCCCCTAAACCTAACCCGTACGCTAACACTAACCCGTACCCTAACACGTACGCTCACCCTAAACCGTTGTCGTACACTAACCTGTCCCCTAAACCGTCCCCGTCCCCTAACCTTAACCCTAACCCTAACCCTAACCCTAATCATTACCAGAAGCCTTACCCTAACCCGTCCCCTAATCCTAACCCGTACGCTAACACTAACCCGTATCCTAACACGTTCTCTCCCCCTAAACCGTTGTCGTACCCTAACCTGTCCCCTACACCGTCACCATCCCCTAACCCTAACCCTAACCCAAACCCTTACCCTATCCCTTACCCGAAGCCTTACCCTAACCCGTCCCCTAATCCTAACCCGTACGCTAACACTAACCCGTACCCTAACACGTACGCTCACACTAAAGCGTTGTCGTACCCTAACCTGTCCCCTAATCCGTCCCCGTCCCCTAACCCTAACTCTAACCCTAACTCTAACCCTTACCCGAAGCCTTTCCCTAACCCGTCCCCGAATCCTAACCCGTACGCTAACACTAACCAGTACCCTAAAACGTACGCTCACCCTAAACTGTTGTCGTACCCTAACCTGTCCCCTAAACCGTCCCCGTCCCCTAACCCTAAACCTAACCCTAACCCTAACACTAAACCTAACCCTTACCCGAAACCTTACCCTAACCCGTCCCCTAATCCTAACCCGTACGCTAACACTAACCCGTACCCTAATACGTACGCTCACCCTAAATCTTTGTCGTACCCTAACCTGTCCCCTAAAACCTCCCCGTCCCCTAACCCTAACCCTAACCTTAACACTAACCCTAACCCTTACCCGAAGCCTTACCCTAACCCGTCCCCTAATCCTAACCCGTACGCTAACACTAACCCATACCCTAACACGTACGCTCACCCTAAACCGTTGTCGTACCCTAAACTGTCCCCTAAACCGTCCCCGTCCCCTAACCCTAACCCTAACCCTTACCCGAAGCCTTACCCTAACCCGTCCCCTAATCCTAACCCGTACGCTAACACTAACACATACCCTAACACGTACGCTCACCCTAAACCGTTGTCGTACCTTAACATATCCCCTAAACCCTCCCCTTCCCCTAACCCTAACCCCAACCGTAACCCTAACCCTAACCCTTACTCGAAGCCTTACCCTAACCCGTCCCCTAATCCTAACCCGTACGCTAACACTTACCCGTACCCTAACACGTACGCTCACCCTAAACCGTTGTCGTAACCTAAACTGTCGCCTAAAACGTCCCCGTCCCCTAACACTAACCCCAACCGTAACCCTAACCCTAACCCTTACCCGAAGCCGTACCCTAATCCGTCCCCTAATCCTAACCCGTACACTAACACTAACCCGTAGCCTAACACGTACGCTCACCCTAAACCGTTGTCGTACCCTAACCTGTCCCCTAAACCGTCCCCGTCCCCTAACCCTAACCCTAACCCTAACCCTAACCCTTACCCGAAGCCTTACCCTAACCCGTCCCCTAAACCTAACCCGTACGCTAACACTAACCCGTACCCTAACACGTACGCTCACCCTAAACCGTTGTCGTACACTAACCTGTCCCCTAAACCGTCCCCGTCCCCTAACCTTAACCCTAACCCTAACCAAACCCTAATCATTACCCGAAGCCTTACCCTAACCCGTCCCCTAATCCTAACCAGTACGCTAACACTAACCCATACCCTAACACGTACGCTCACCCTGAACCGATGTCGTACCCTAACCTGTCCCCTAAACCGTCCCCGTCCCCTAACCCTAACCCTAACCCTAAACCTAACCCTAACACTTACCCGAAGCCTTACCCTAACCCGTCCACTAATCCTAACCCGTACGCAAACACTATCCTGTACCCTAACACGTACGCTCACCCTAAACTGTTGTCGTACCCTAACCTGTCCCCTAAACCGTCCCCGTCCCCTAACCCTAACCCTAACCCTAACACTAACCCTAACCCTTACCCGAAGCCTTACCCTAACCCGTCCCCTAATCATAATCCTTACGCTAACACTAACCCGTACATTAACATGTACGCTCACACTCAACCTTTGTCATACCCTAACCTGTCCCCTAAACCGTCCCCATCCCCGTCCCCTAACCCTAACCCTAACCCTAACGCTAACCCTTACCTGAAGCCTTACCCTAACCCGTCCCCTAATCCTAACCCGTACGCTAACACTAACCCATACCCTAACACGTACGCTCACCCTAAACCGTTGTCATACCATAACCTGTCCCATAAACCCTCCCCGTCCCCTAACCCTTACCCTAACCCTAACACTAACGCTAACCCTTACCCGAAGCCTTACCCTAACCCGTCCCCTAATCCTAACCCGTACGCTAACACTAACCCGTACCCTAACACATACACTCACCCTAAACCGTTGTCGGACCCTAACCTTTCCCCTAAACCGTCCCCATCCCCTAACCCTAACCCTAACCCTAACCCTAAACCTAACCCTTACCCGAAGCCTTACCCTAACCCGTCCGCTAATGCTAACCCGTACGCTAACACTAGCCCGTACCCTAACACGTACGCTCACCCTAAACGGTTGTCGACCCATAATCTGTCCCCTAAACCGTCCCCGTCCCCTAAGCCTAACCATAACCCTAACCCTTACACAAAGCCTTACCCTAACCCGTCCCCTAATTCTAACCCCTATGCTAACACTAATCCGTACCCCAACACGTACGCTCACCCTAAACCGTTGTCGGACTCTAACCTGTCCCCTAAACCGTCCCGTCCCCCAACCCTAACCCTAACCCTAACCCTAACCCTAACCCTTACCCGACGCCTTACACTAACCCGTCCCCTAAACCTAACCTGTATGCTAACACTAACCCAGACCCTAACACCTACGCTCATCCTAAAACTTTGTCGTACCCTAACCTGTCCCCTAAAACCTCCCCATCCCCTAAACCTGACCCTAACCCTAACCCTAACCCTTACCCAAAGCCTTACCCTAACCCGTCCACTAATCCTAAACCGTACGCTAACACTAACCCGTACCCTAACACGTACGCTCACCCTAAACCGTTGTCGTACCCTGACCTGTCCCCTAAACCGTCCCGGTCCCCTAACCCTAACCCTAACCCTAACCCTTACCCGAAGCCTTACCCTAACCCGTCCCATAATCCTAACCCGTACGCTAACAGTAACCCGTACCCTAACATGTATGCTCACCCTAAACCGTTGTCGTAACCTAACCTGTCCCCTAAACCGTCCCCGTCCCCTAACCCTAACCCTAACCCTAACACTAACCCTAAAACTTACCCAAAGCCTTACCCTAACCCGTCCCCTAATACTAAACCGTACGCTAACACTAACCGGTACCCTAAAACGTACGCTCAACATAAACCGTTGTCATACCCTAACCTGTCCCCTAAACCGTCCCCATCCCCTAACCCTAATCCTAACCCTTACCCGAAGCCTTACCCTAACCCGTCCCCTAATCCTAACCCGTATGCTAACACTAACCCGTACCCTAAACCGTACGCTCACCCAAAACTGTTGTCGTACCCTAACCTGTCCGCTAAACCGTCCCCGACCCCTAACCCTAACCCTAACCCTAACGCTAACACTTACCCGAAGCCTTACTCTAACCCGGCCCCTAATCCTAACCCGTACGCCAACACTAACCCGTACCGTAACACGTACGCTCACCCTAAACCGTTGTCGTACACTAAACTGTCTCCTAAACCGTCCCCGTCCCCTAACACTAACCCTAACCCTAACCCTAACCCTAACCCTTACCCGAAGCCTTACCCTAACCCGTCCCCTAATCCTAAACCGTACGCTAACACTAACCCGTACCCTAACACGTACGCTCACCCTAAACCGTTGTCGTACCGTAACCTGTCCCCTAAACCGTCCCCGTCCCCTAACCCTAACCCTAATCCTAACCCTAACCCTAACCCTTACCCGAAGCCTTACCCTAACCCGTCCCCTAATCCTAACCCGTACGCTAACACTAACCCATACCGTAACACGTACGCTCAACCTAAATCGTTGTCGTACCCTAACCTGTCCCCTCAACCGTCCCCGTCCCCTAACCCTAACCCTAACCCTAATCCTTACCCGAAGCCTTACCCTAAACCGTCCCCTAATCCTAACCCCTACGCTAACACTAACCCGTACCCCAACACGTACGCTCACCCTAAACCGTTGTCGTAACCTAACCTGTCCCCTAAACCGTCCCCGTCCCCTAACGGTAACCCTAACCATTACCCGAAGCCTTACCTTTACCCGTCCCCTAATCCTAACCCGTACGCTAACACTAACCCATACCCTAACACGTACGCTCACCCTAAACTGTTGTTGTACCCTAACCTGTCCCCTAAACCCTCCCCGTCACCTTACCCTAACCCTAAACCTAACCCTTACCCGAAGCCTTACACTAACTCGTCACCTAATCCTAACCCGTACGCTAACACTAACCCGTACCCTAACACGTACGCTCACCCTAAACCGCTGTCGTACCCTAAGCTGTCCCCTAAACCGTCCCGGTCCCCTAACCCTAACCCTAACACTAACACTTACCCGAAGCCTTACCCTAACCCTTACCCGAAGCGTTACTGTAACCCGTCACCTAATCCTAACCCGTACGCTAACACTAACCCGTACCCTAACACGTACGCTCACCCTAAACCGTTGTCGTACCCTAATCTGTCCCCTAAACCGTCCCCATCCCCTAAACCTAACCCTAACCCTAATCCTTACCCGAAGCCTTACCCTAACCCTTCCCCTAATCCTATCCCCTACGCTAACACTAACCGGTACACCAACACGTACGCTCACCCTAAACCGTTGTCGTACCCTAACCTGTACCCTAAACCGTCCCTGTCCCCTAACCCTAACCCTAACCCTTACCCGAAGCCTTACTCTAACCTGTCCCATAATCCTAACCCGTACGCTAACACTAATCCGTACCCTAACACGTACGCTCACCCTAAACCGTTGTCGTACCATAACCTGTCCCATAAACCCTCCCCGTCCCCTAACCCTAACCCTAACCCTAACCCTAACCCTAACGCTAACCCTTACCCGAAGCCTTACCCTAACCCATCCCCTAATCCTCACCCGTACGCTAACACTAACCCGTACCCTAACACATACACTCACCCTAAACCGTTGTCGTACCCTAACCTTTCCCCTAAACCGTCCCCGTCCCCTAACCCTAACCCTAACCCTAACCCTAAACCTAACCCTTACCCGAAGCCTTACCCTAACCCGTCCGCTAATCCTAACCCGTACGCTAACACCAACCCGTACCCTAACACGTACGCTCACCCTAAACGGTTGTCGTCCCATAACCTGTCCCCTAAACCGTCCCCGTCCCCTAAACCTAACCCTAACCCTAACCCTTACACAAAGCCTTACACTAACCCGTCACCTAATCCTTACCTCTACGCTAACACTAACCCGTACCCTAACACGTACGCTCACCCTAAATCGTTGTCGTCCCCTAACCTGTCAGATAAACCCTCCCCATCCCCTAACCCTAACCCTAACCCTAACCCTTACCCGAAGCCTTACCCTAACCCGTTCCCTAATTCTAACCCCTACGCTAACACTAACCCATACCCCAACACGTACGCTCACCCTAAACCGTTCTCGGACCCTAAACTGTCCCCTAAACCGTCCCGTCCCCTAACCATAACCCTAACCCTAACCCTTACCCGACGCCTTACCCTAACCCGTCTCCTAATCCTAACCTGTATGCTAACACTAACCCACACCCTAACACGTACGCTCACCCTAAACCGTTGTCGTACCCTAAACTGTCCCCTAAACCCTCCCCGTCCCCTAACCCTAACCCTAACCCTAACCCTAACCCTTACCCAAAGCCTTACCCTAACCCGTCCCCTAATCCTAAACCGTATGCTAACACTAACCCGTATCCTAACAAGTACGCTCACCCTAAACCGTTGTTGTACCCTAACCTGTACCCTAAACCGTCCCCGTCCCCTAACCCTAACCCTAACCCGAAGCCTTACCCTAACCCGTCCCCTAATCCTAAACTGTACGCTAACACTAACCCATACCCTAACACGTACACTCACACTAAACTGTTGTCGTACCCTAAGCTGTCCCCTAAACCGTCCCCGTCCCCGAACCCTAACCCTAACCCTAACACTTACCCGAAGCCTTACCCTAACTCGTCACCTAATCCTAACCCGTACGATAACACTAACCTGTACCCTAACACGTACGCTCACCCTAAACCGTTGTCATACGCTAACCTGTCCCCTAAACCGTCCCCGACCCCTAACCCTAATCCTAACCCTAACCCTTACCCGAAGCCTTAACCTAACACGTCCCCTAATCCTAACCTGTACACTAACACTAAGCCGTACCCTAACACGTACGCTAACCCTAAACCGTTGTCGTACCCTAATCTGTCCCCTAAACCGTCCCCGTCCCCTAACTCTAACCCTTACCCGAAGCCTTACACTAACCCGTACCCTAATCCTAACCCGTACGCTAAAACTAACCCGTACCCTAACACGTACGCTCACCCTAAACCGTTGTCGTACCCTAACCTGTCCCCTAAACCGTCCCCGTAACCTAACCCTAACCCTTACCCGAAGCCTTACCCTAACCCTTACCCGAAGCCTTACCCTTACCCGTCCCCTAATCCTAACCCGTACGCTAACACTAACCCGTACCCTAACACGTACGCTCACCCTAAACCGTTGTCGTACCCTAACCTGTCCCCTAAACCGTCCCCGTCCCCTAATCCTAACCCTAACCCTAACAATAAACCTAACCCTTACCCGAAGCCTTACCCTAAACCGTCCCCTAATCCTAACCCGTACGCTAACACTAACCGGTACCCTAAAACGTACGCTCAAACTAAACCGTTGTCATACCCTAACCTGTCCCCTAAACCGTCACCATCCCCTAACCCTAAACCTAACCCTTACCCGAAGCCTTACCCTAAACCGTCCCCTAATCCTAACCCGTACGCTAACACTAACCCGTACCCTAACATGTACGCTCACCCAAAACTGTTGTCGTACCCTAACCTGTCCCCTAAACCGTCCCCGACACCTAACCCTAACCCTTACCCTAACGCTAACACTTACCCGAAGCCTTACTCTAACCCGTCCCCTAATCCTAACCCGTACGCTAACACTAACCCGTACCCTAACACGTACGCTCACCCTAAACCGTTGTCGTACCCTAACCTGTCTCCTAAACCGTCCCCGTCCCCTAACATTAACCCTAACCCTAACCCTAACCCTAACACTTACCCGAAGCCTTACCCTAACCCGTCCCCTAATCCTAACCCATACGCTAAAACTAACCCATACCCTAACACGTACGCTCACCCTAAACTGTTGTCGTACCCTAACCTGTCCCCTAAACCCTCCCCGTCACCTTTCCCTAACCCTAACCCTAACCCTTACCCGAAGCATTACCCTAACTCGTCACCTAATCCTAACCCGTACGCTAACACTAACCCGTGCCCTAACACGTACGCTCACGCTAAACCGTTGTCGTACCCTAAGCTGTCCCCGAAACCGTCACGGTCCCCTAACCCTAACCCTAACCCTAACCCTTACCCGAAGCCTTAAACTAACCCGTCCCCTAATCCTACACTGTACGCTAACACTAAGCCGTACCCTAAAACGTACGCTCACCCTAAACCGTTGTCGTACCCCAACCTGTCCCCTAAACCGTCCCCGTCCCTTAACCCTAACCCTAACCCTAACCCTTACCTGAAGCCTTACCCTAACCTTTACCCGAAGCGTTACCCTAACCCGTCCCATAATCCTAAACCGTACGCTAACACTAACCCGTAACCTAACACGTACGCTCACCCTAAACCGTTGTCGTACCCTAACCTGTCCCCTAAACCGTCCCCGTCCCCTAACCCTAACCCTAAACCTAACCCTAACCCTTACCCGAAGCCTTACACTAACCCGTCCCCTAATCCTAAACCGTACGCTAACACTAACCCGTACCCTAACACGTTCGCTCACCCTAAACCGTTGTCGTACACTAACCTGTCCCCTAAACCGTCCCCGTCCCCTAACCCTAACACTTACCCGAAGCCTTTCCCAAACCCGTCCCCTAATCCTAAACCGTACGCTAACACTAAACCATACCCTAACACGTACGCTCACCCTAAACCGTTGTCGTACCCTAACCTGTCCCCTAAACCGTCCCCGTTCCCTAACCCTAACCCTAACCCTAACCCTTAACCGAAGACTTACACTAACTCGTCCCCAAATCCTAACCCGTACGCTAACACTAATCCATACCCTAACACGTACGCTCACCATAAACAGTTGTCATACCCTAACCTCTCCCCTAAACCGTCCCCGTGCCCTAACCCTAACCCTAACCCTAACCATAACCCTTACACGAAGCCTTACGCTAACCCGTCCCCTAATCCTAACCCGTACGCTAACACTAACCCGTACCCTAACACGTACGCTCACCCTAAACCGTTGTCGTACCCTAACCTGTCCCCTAAACCGTCCCCGTCCCCTAACCCTAACCCTAACCCTAACCTAACCCTAACACTTACCCGAAGCCTTACCCTAACCCGTCCCTTAATCTTAACCCGTACCCTAACACTAAACCGTACCCTAACACGTACACTCACCCTAAACCGTTGTCGTACCCTAACCTCTCCCCTAAACCGTCCCCGTCCCCTAACCCTAACCCTAACCCTAACCCTTACCCGAAGCCTTACCCTAACCCGTCCCCTAATCCTAACCCGTACGCTAACACTAACTCATACCCTAACACGTACGCTGAACCCAAACCGTTGTCGTATCCTAACCTGTCCCCTAAACCGTCCCCGTCCCCTAACCCTATCCCTAACCCTAACGCTTACCCGAAGCCTTACACTAACCCGTCCCCTAATCCTAACCCGTACGCTAACACTAACCCGTACCCTAACACGTACGCTCACCCTAAACCGTTGTCGTACACTAACGTGTCCCCTAAACCGTCCCTGTCACCTAACCCTAACCCTAACCCTAACCCTTACCCGAAGCCTTCCCCTAACCAGTCCCCTAATCCTAACCCGTACGCTAACACTGACCCGTACCCTAACACGTACACTAACCCTAAACCGTTGTCGTACCCTAACCTGTCCCCTAAACCGTCCCCATCCCCTATCCCTAACCCTAACCCTAACCCTTACCCGAAGCCTTACCCTAACCCGTCCCCTAATCCTACCCCGTACGCTAACACTTACCCTTACCCTAACACGTACGCTCACCCTAAACCGTTGTCATACCCTAACCTCTCCCCTAAACCGTCCCCGTCCCCGTCCCCTAACCCTAACCCTAACCCTAACACTTACCCGAAGCCTTACCCTAACCCGTCCCTTAATCCTAACCCGTACGCTAACACTAACCGGTACACTAACGCGTACGCTCACCCTAAACCGTTGTCGTACTCTAACCTGTCCCCTAAACCGTCCCCGTCCCCTAAACCTAACCCTAAGCCTAACCCTAACCCTAACCCTTACCCGAAGCCTTACCCTAACCCGTCCCCTAATCCTAAACCGTACGCTAACACTAATCCGTACCCTAACACGTACGCTCACCCTAAACCCTTGTCGTACCCTAACCTGTCCCCTAAACCGTCCCCGTCCCCTAACCCTAACCTAAACCCTAACCCTAACCCTAACCCTTACCCGAAGCCTTACCCTAACCCGTCCCCTAATCCTAACCCGTACGCTAACACTAACCCGTACCCTAACACGTACGCTCACCCTAAACAGTTGTCGTACCCTAACCTGTCCCATAAACCGTCCCCGTCCCCTAACACTAACCCTAACCCTAACCCTAACCCTAACCCTTACCCGGAGCCTTACCCTAACCCGTCCCCTAATCCTAACCCGTACGCTAACACTAACCCGTACCCTAACACGTACGCTCACCCTAAACCGTTGTCGTACCATAACCTGTCCCCTAAACCGTCCCCGTCCCGTAACCCTAACCCTAACCCTAACCTAACCCAAACCATTACCCGAAGCCTTACCCTAATCCGTCCCCTAATCTTAACCCGTACGCTAACACTAAACCGTACCCTAACACGTATACTCACCCTAAACCGCTGTCGTACACTAACCTGTCTCCTAAAACGTCCCCTAACCCTAACCCTAACCCTAACCCTTACCCGAAGCCTTACCCTAACCAGTCCCCTAATCCTAACCCGTACGCTAACACTAACCCATACCCTAAAACGTACGCACACCCTAAACAGTTCTCGTACCCTAACCTGTCCCCTAAACCGTCCCCGTTCCCTAACCCTAACCCTAACCCTTACCCGAAGCCTTACCCTAACCCGTCCCCTAATCCTAACCCGTACGCTAACACTAACACGTACCCTAACACGTACGCTCACACTAAACCGTTGTCGTACCCTAACCTGTCCCCTAAACCGTCCCTGTCCCCTAACCCTAACCCTAACCCTAACCCTAACCCTTACCCGAAGCCTTCCCCTAACCCGTCTCCTAATCCTAACCCGTATGCTAACACTAACCCGTACCCTAACACGTACACTAACCCTAAACCGTTGTCGTACCCTAACCTGTCCCCTAAACCGTCCCCGTCCCCTATCCCTAACCCTAACCCTTACCCGAAGCCTTACCCTAACCCGTCCCCTAATCCTACCCCGTACGCTAACACTTACCCTTACCCTAACACGTACGCTCACCCTAAACCGCTGTCATACCGTAACCTCTCCCCTAAACCGTCCCCGTCCCCTAATCCTAACCCTAACCCTAACCCTAACCCTTACCCGAAGCCTTACCCTAACCCGTCCCCTAATCCTAACCCGTACGCTAACACTAACCCGTACACTAACACGTACGCTCACCCTAAACCGTTGTCGTACCCTAACATATCCCCTAAACCGTCCCCGTCCCCTAAACCTAACCCTAACCCTAACCCTAAACCTTACCCGAAGCCTTACCCTAACCCGTCCCCTAATCCTAACACGTACGCTAACACTAACCCATACCCTAACACGTGCACTAACCCTAAAACTTTGTCGTACCCTAACCTGTCCCCTAAACCGTCCCCGTGCCCTAACACTAACCCTAAACCTAACCCTTACCCGAAGCCTTGCCCTAACCCGTACCCTAATCCTAACCCGTACGCTAACACTAACCCGTACCCTAACACGTACGCTCACCCTAAACCTTTTTCGTACCCTAAGCTCTCCCCGAAACCGTCCCCGTCCCCTAACCCTAACCCTAACACTAACCCATAGCCTTACCCTACCTCGTCCCCTAATCCTAAACCGTACGCTAACAGTAACCCGTACCCTAACACGTACGCTCACCCTAAACCGTTGTCGTACACTAACCTGTCCCCTAAACTGTCCCCGTCCCCGTCCCCGTCCCCGTCCCCTAACCCTAACCCTAACCCTTACCCGAAGCCTTACCCTAACCCGTCCCGTAATCCTAACCCTTACGCTAACACTAACCCGTACCCTAACACATACGCTCACCCTAAACCGTTGTCGTAAACTAACCTGTCCCCTAAACCGTCCCTGTCCCCTAACCCTAACCCTAACCCTAACCCTAACACTTACACGAAGCCTTACCCTAACCCGTCCCCTAATCCTAACCCGTACGCTAACACTAATCCATACCCTAACACGTACGCTCACCCTAAACCGTTGTGGTATCCTAACCTGTCCCCTAAACCGTCCCTGTCCCCTAACTCTAACCCTAACACTTACACTTACCCGAAGCCTTCCCCTAACCTGTCCCCTAATCCTAACCTGTACGCTAACAGTAACCCGTACCCTAACACGTACGCTCACCCTAAACAGTTGTCGTACCCTAACCTATCCCCTAAACCGTCCCCGTCCCCTAACCCTAACCCTAACCCTAACCCTAACCCTAACCCTAACCCTTACCCGAAGCCTTACACTAACCCGTCCCCTAATCCTAACCCGTACACTAACACTAACCCGTACCCTAACACGTACGCTAACCCTAAACCGTTGTCGTACACTAACCTGTCCCCTAAACCGTCCCCGTCCCCTAACCCTAACCCTAACCCTAACCCTTACCCTTACCCGAAGCCTTACCCTAACCCTTCCCTTAATCCTAAACCGTACGCTAACACTAACCCGTACCCTAACACGTACGCTCACCCTAAACCGTTGTCGTACACTAACCTGGCCCCTAAACCGTCCCCGTCCCCTAAACCTAACCCTAACCCTAAACCTAACCCTAACCCTAACACTTACCCGAAGCCTTACCCTAAACCCTCCCCTAATTCTAACCCGTACGCTAACACTAACCCGTACCCTAACACATACGCTCACTCTAAACCGTTGTCGTACCCTAACCTGTCCCCTAAACCGTCCCGGTCCCCTAACCCTAACCCAACCCTAACCCTAACCCAAACCCTTACACTAACTCGTCCCCTAATCTTAACCCATACGCTAACAGTAACCCGTACCCTAACACGTACGCTCACCCTAAACCGTTGTCGTACCCTAACCTGTCCCCTACACCGTCCCCATCCCCTAACCCTATCCCTCACCCTAACCCTAACCCTAACCCTTACCCGATGCCTTACCCTAACCCGTCCCCTAATCCTAACCAGTACGCTAACACTAACCCGTACCCTAACACATACGGTCACCCTAAACCGTTGTCGTACCCTAACCTGTCCCCTAATCCGTCCCCGTCCCCGTCCCCTAACCCTAACCCTAACCCTAATCCTTACCCGAAGCCTTACCCTAACCCGTCCCCTATTCCTAACCCGTACGATAACACTAATCCGTACCCTAACACGTACGCTCACCCTAAACCGTTGTCGTACCCTAACCTGTCCCATAAACCGTCCCCGTCCCCTAACCCTAACCCTAACCCTAACACTTACCCGAAGCCTTACCCTAACCCGTCCCCTAATCCTAACCCGTACGCTAACACTAACCCGTACCCTAACACGTACGCTCACCCTAAACCGTTGTCGTACCCTAACCTGTCCCCTAAACCGTCCGCATCCCCTAACCCTAAACCTAACCCTAACCCTAACCCTTACCCGAAGCCTTACACTAACCCGTCCCCTAATCCTAACCCGTACGCTAACACTAACACGTACCCTAACACGTACGATCACCCTAAACCGTTGTCGTACCCTAACCTGTCCCCTAAACCATCCCCGTCCCCTAACCCTGACCCTAACACTAACCCTAACCCTAACCCTACCCGAAGCCTTACCCTAACCCGTCCCCTAATCCTAAACCGTACGCTAACACTAACCTGTACCCTATCACGTACGCTCACCCTAAACCGTTGTCGTACCCTAACCTGTCCCCTAAACCGTCCCCGTCCCCTAACCCTAACCCTAAACCTAACCCTTACCCGAACCCTTACCCTAACCCGTCCCCTAATCCTAAACCGTACGCTAACACTAACCCGTACCCTAACACGTACGCTCACCCTAAACTGTTGTCGTACCCTAACCTGTCCCCTAAACCTTCCCCGTCCCCTAACCCTAACCCTAACCCTAACCCTAACCCAAAGCCTTACCCTAACTCGTCCCCTAATCCTAACCCGTACGCTAAGAGTAACCCGTACCCTAACACGTACGCTCACCCTAAACCGTTGTCGTACCCTAACGTGTCCCCTAAACCGTCCCTGTCCCCTAACCCTAACACTAACCCTAACCCTAACCCTTACCCGAAGCCTTCCCCTAACCAGTCCCCTAATCCTAACCCGTACGCTAACACTAACCCGTACCCTAACACGTACACTAACCCTAAACTGTTGTCGTACCCTAACCTGTCCCGTAAACCGTCCCCGTCCCCTAACCCTAACCCTAACCCTAACCCTAACCCTAACCCTTACCATAAGCCTTACCCTAACCCGTCCCCTAATCCTAACCCGTACGCTAACACTAACCCGTACCCTCACACTTATGCTCACCCTAAACCGTTGTCGTACCCTAACCTGTCCCCTAAAACGTCCCCGTCCCCTAACCCTAACCCTAACCCTAACACTTACCCGAAGCCTTACACTAACCCGTCCCCTAATCCTAACCCCTACGCTAACACTAATCCAAACCCTAACACGTACGCTCACCCTAAACCATTGTCGTACCCTAACCTGTCCCCTAAAGCGTCCCCGTCCCCTAACCCTAACCCTAACCCTAACACTTACCCGAAGCCTTACTCTAACCCATCCCCTAATCCTAACCCATACGCTAACACTAACCCATACCCTAACACGTACGCTCACCCTAAACCGTTGTCGTACCCTAACCTGTCCCCTAAACCGTCCCCGTCCTCTAACCCTAACCCTAACGCTAACCCTAACCCTAAACCTTACCCGAAGCCTTACCCTAACCCGTCCCCTAATCCTAACCCGTACGCTAACACTAACCCGTACCCTAACACGTACGCTCACCCTAAACCGTTTTCGTACCCTAAGCTCTCCCCGAAACCGTACCCGTCCCCTAACCCTAACACTAACACTAACCCATAGCCTTACCCTACCTCGTCACCTAATCCTAAACCGTACGCTAACAGTAACCCGTACCCTAACACGTACGCTCACCCTAAACCGTTGTCGTACACTAACCTGTCCCCTAAACTGTCCCCGTACCCGTCCCCGTCCCCGTCCCCTAACCCTAACCCTAACCCTTACCCGAAGCCTTACACTAACCCGTCCCGTATTCCTAACCCTTATGCTAACACTAACCCGTTCCCTAACACATACGCTCACCCTAAACCGTTGTCGTAACCTAACCTGTCCCCTAAACCGTCCCCGTCCCCTAACCCTAACCCTAACCCTAACCCTAACACTTACACGAAGCCTTACCCTAACCCGTCCCCTAATCCTAACCCGTACGCTAACACTAATCCATACCCTAACACGTACGCTCACCCTAAACCGTTGTCGTACCCTAACCTGTCCCCTAAACCGTCCCTGTCCCCTAACTCTAACCCTAACACTAACACTTACCCGAAGCCTTCCCCTAACCTGTCCCCTAATCCTAACCTGTACGCTAACAGTAACCCGTACCCTAACACGTACGCTCACCCTAAACAGTTGTCGTACCCTAACCTATCCCCTAAACCGTCGCCGTCCCCTAACCCTAACCCTAACCCTAACCCTTACCCGAAGCCTTACACTAACCCGTCCCCTAATCCTAACCCGTACACTAACACTAACCCGTACCCTAACACGTACGCTAACCCTAAACCGTTGTCGTACACTAACCTGTCCCCTAAACCGTCCCCGTCCCCTAACCCTAACCCTAACCCTAACCCTAACCCTTACCCTTACCCGAAGCCTTACCCTAACCCTTCCCCTAATCCTAAATCGTACGCTAACACTAACCCGTACCCTAACACGTACGCTCACCCTAAACCGTTGTCGTACCCTAACCTGGCCCCTAAACCGTCCCCGTCCCCTAAACCTAACCCTAACCCTAACCCTAACCCTAACTCTTACCCGAAGCCTTACCCTAAACCCTCCCCTAATTCTAACCCGTACGCTAACACTAACCCGTACCCTAACACATACGCTCACTCTAAACCGTTGTCGTACCCTAACCTGTCCCCTAAACCGTCCCTGTCCCCTAACCCTAACCCAACCCTAACCCTAACCCAAAGCCTTACACTAACTCGTCCCCTAATCTTAACCCATACGCTAACAGTAACCCGTACCCTAACACGTACGCTCACCCTAAACCGTTGTCGTACCCTAACCTGTCCCCTACACCGTCCCCGTCCCCTAACCCTATCCCTAACCCTAACCCTAACCCTAACCCTTACCCGATGCCTTACCCTAACCCGTCCCCTAATCCTAACCAGTACGCTAACACTAACCCGTACCCTAACACGTACGCTCACCCTAAACCGTTGTCGTACCCTAACCTGTCCCATAAACCGTCCCCGTCCCCTAACCCTAACCCTAACCCTAACACTTACCCGAAGCCTTGCCCTAACCCGTCCCCTAATCCTAACCCGTACGCTAACACTAACCCGTACCCTAACACGTACGCTCACCCTAAACCGTTGTCGTACCCTAACCTGTCCCCTAAACCGTCCCCATCCCCTAACCCTAACCCTAACCCTAACCCTAAGTCTTACCCGAAGCCTTACACTAAACCGTCCCCTAATCCTAACCCGTACGCTAACACTAACACGTACCCTAACACGTACGATCACCCTAAACCGTTGTCGTACCCTAACCTGTCCCCTAAACCGTCCCCGTCCCCTAACCCTGACCCTAATACTAACCCTAACCCTAACCCTTACC
This sequence comes from Phocoena phocoena, assembly GCF_963924675.1. NCBI lineage: Eukaryota > Metazoa > Chordata > Mammalia > Artiodactyla > Phocoenidae > Phocoena > Phocoena phocoena. Next base: position 198,440 of record NW_027077764.1, on the reverse strand, counting down.
CGAAGCCTTACCCTAACCCGTCCCCTAATCCTAAACCGTACGCTAACACTAACCTGTACCCTAACACGTAGGCTCACCCTAAACCGTTGCCGTACCCTAACCTGTCCCCTAAACCGTCCCCGTCCCCTAACCCTAACCCTAAACCTAACCCTTACCCGAAGCCTTACCCTAACCCGTCCCCTAATCCTAAACCGTACGATTACACTAACCCGTACCCTAACACGTACACTCACCCTAAACTGTTGTCGTACCCTAACCTGTCCCCTAAACCGTCCCCGTCCCCTAACCCTAACCCTAACCCTAACCCTTACCCGAAGCCTTACACTAACCCGTCCCCTAATCCTAACCCGTACGCTAACACTAACACGTACCCTAACACGTACGCTCACCCTAAACCGTTGTCGTACACTAACCTGTCCCCTAAACCGTCCCCTAACCCTAATCCTAACCCTAACCCTAAACCTAACCCGAACCCTTACCCGAAGCCTTACCCTAACCCGTCCCCTAATCCTATCCCGTACGCTAACACTAACCCGTACCCTAACACGTACGCTCACCCTAAAACGTTGTCGTACCCTAACCTGTCCCCTAAACCTTCCCCGTCCCCTAACCCTAACCCTAACCCTAACCCTAACCCAAAGCCTTACCCTAACTCGTCCCCTAATCCTAACCCGTACGCTAAGAGTAACCCGTAGCCTAACACGTACGCTCACCCTAAACCGTTGTCGTACCCTAACGTGTCCCCTAAACCGTCCCTGTCCCCTAACCCTAACCCTAACCCTAACCCTAACCCTTACCCGAAGCCTTGCCCTAACCAGTCCCCTAATCCTAACCCGTACGCTAACACTAACCCGTACCCTAACACGTACACTAACCCTAAACTGTTGTCGTACCCTAACCTGTCCCCTAAACCGTCCCCGTCCCGTAACCCTAACCCTAACCCTAACCCTAACCCTAACCCTTACCATAAGCCTTACCCTAACCCGTCCCCTAATCCTAACCCGTACGCTAACACTAACCCGTACCCTAATACTTATGCTCACCCTAAACCGTTGTCGTACCCTATCCTGTCCCCTAAAACGTCCCCGTCCCCTAACCCTAACCCTAACCCTAACACTTACCCGAAGCCTTACACTAACCCGTCCCCTAATCCTAACCCCTACGCTAACACTAATCCAAACCCTAACACGTACGCTCACCCTAAACAATTGTCGTACCCTAACCTGTCCCCTAAAGCGTCCCCGTCCCCTAACCCTAACCCTAACCCTAACACTTACCCGAAGCCTTACTCTAACCCATCCCCTAATCCTAACCCGTACGCTAACACTAACCCGTACCCTAACACGTACGCTCACCCTAAACCGTTGTCGTACCCTAACCTGTCCCCTAAACCGTCCCCGTCCTCTAACACTAACCCTCACGCTAACCCTAACCCTAAACCTTACCCGAAGCCTTACCCTAACCCGTCCCCTAATCCTAAACCGTACGCTAACACTAACCCGTACCCTAACACGTACGCTCACCCTAAACCGTTGTCGTACCCTAACCAGTCCCCTGAACCGTCCCCGTCCCCTAACCCTAACCCTAAACCTAACCCTAACCCAAAGCCTTACCCTAACCCGTCCCCTAATCCTAACCCGTACGCTAACACTAACCCGTACCATAACATGTACGCTCACCCTAAACCGTTGTCGTACACGAAACTGTCCCATAAACCGTCCCCGTCCCCTAACCCTAACCCTAACCCTAACCCTAACCCTTACCCGAAGCCTTACCCTAACCCGTCCTCTAATCCTAACCCATACGCTAACACTAACCCGTACCCTAACACGTACGCTCACCCTAAACAGTTGTCGTACCCTAACCTGTCGCCTAAACCGTCCCCGTCCCCTAACCCTAAACCTACCCGAACCGTAACCCTAACACTTACCCGAACCCTTACACTAACCCGTCCCCTAATCCTAACCCGTACGCTAACACTAACCCGTACCCTAACACGTATGCTCACCCTAAACCGTTGTCATACCCTAACCGGTCCCCTAAACCGTCCCCGTCCCCTAACCTTAACCCTAACCCTAACCCTTACCCGAAGCCTTACACTAACCCTTCCCCTAATCCTAACCCGTACGCTAACACTAACCCGTACCCTAACACGTACGCTCACCCTAAACCGTTGTCGTACCCTAACCTGTCCCCTAAACCGTCCCCGTCCCCTAAACCTAACCCTAACCCTAACCCTAACCCTTACCCGAAGCCTTACCCTCACCCCTCCCCTAATTCTAAACCGTACGCTAAAACTAAACCGTACCCTAACACGTACGCTCACCCTAAACCGTTGTCGTACACTAACCTGTCCCCTAATCCGTCCCCGTCCCCGTCCCCGTCCCCTAACCCTAACCCTAACCCTAAACCTAACCCTTACCCGAAGCCTTACCCTAACCCGTCTCCTAATACTAACCCGTACGCTAACACTACCCCGTAACGTAACACGTAGGCTCACCCTAAACCGTTGTCGTACCCTAACCTGTCCCCTCAACCGTCCCCGTCCCCTAACCCTAACCCTAACCCTAACCCTAACCCTAACCCTTACCTGAAGCCTTACCCTAACCCGTCCCCTAATCCTAACCCGTACGCTAACACTAACCCGTACCCTAACACGTACGCTCACCCTAAACCGTTATCATACCCTAACCTGTCCCCTAAACCGTCCCTGTCCCCTAACCCTAACCCTAACCCTAACCCTTACCCGAAGCCTTACACTAACCCGTCCCCTAAACCTATCCCGTACGCTAACACTAACCAGTACCATAGCACGTACGCTCACCCTAAACCTTTGTCGTACCCTAACCTGTCCCCTAAACCGTCCCCGTCCCCTAACCCTAACCCTAACCCTAACCCTAACCCTAGCCCTAACACTTACCCGAAGCCTTACCCTAACCCGTCCCCTAACCCTAACCCGTACGCTAACACTAACCCGTACCCTAACACGTACGCTCAGCCTAAACCGTTGTCGTACCCTAACCTATCACCAAAACCGTCCCCGTCCCCTAACCCTAACCCTAACCCTAACCTAACCCTAACCATTACCCGAAGCCTTACCCTAACCCGTCCCCTAATCTTAACCCGTACGCTAACACTAAACCGTACCCTAACCCGTATACTCACCCTAAACCGTTGTCGTACACTAACCTGTCACCTAAAACGTCCCCTAACCCTAACCCTAACCCTAACCCTTACCCGAAACCTTACCCTAACCCGTCCCCTAATCCTAACCCGTACGCTAACACTAACCCGTACCCTAACACGTACGCTCACCCTAAACCGTTGTCATACCCTAACCTGTCCCCTAAACCGTCCCTGTCCCCTAACCCTAACCCTAACCCTAACCCTTACCCGAAGCCTTACACTAACCCGTCCCCTAAACCTATCCCGTACGCTAACACTAACCAGTACCATAGCACGTACGCTCACCCTAAACCTTTGTCGTACCCTAACCTGTCCCCTAAACCGTCCCCGTCCCCGTCCCCTAACCCTAACCCTAACCCTAACCCTAACCCTAACCCTAACACTTACCCGAAGCCTTACCCTAACCCGTCCCCTAACCCTAACCCGAACGCTAACACTAACCCGTACCCTAACACGTACGCTCACCCTAAACCGTTGTCGTAACCTAACCTATCACCAAAACCGTCCCCGTCCCCTAACCCTAACCCTAACCCTAACCTAACCCTAACCATTACCCGAAGCCTTACCCTAACCCGTCCCCTAATCTTAACCCGTACGCTAACACTAAACCGTACCCTAACCCGTATACTCACCCTAAACCGTTGTCGTACACTAACCTGTCCCCTAAAACGTCCCCTAACCCTAACCCTAACCCTAACACTTACCCGAAACCTTACCCTAACCCGTCCCCTAATCCTAACCCGTACGCTAACACTAACACATACCCTAACACGTACACACACCCTAAACCTTTCTCGTACCCTAACCTGTCCCCTAAACCGTCCCCGTTCCCTAACCCTAACCCTGACCCTTACCCGAAGCCTTACCCTAACCCGTCCCCTAATCCTACCCCGTACGCTAACACTTACCCTTACCCTAACACGTACGCTCACCCTAAACCGCTGTCATACCCTAACTTCTCCCCTAAACCGTCACCAACCCCTAACCCTAACCCTAACCCTAACCCTAACCCTTACCCGAAGCCTTACCCTAACCAGTCCCCTAATCCTAACCCGTACGCTAACACTAACCCGTACACTAACACGTACGCTCACCCTAAACCGTTGTCGTATCCTAACCTGTCCCCTAAACCGTCCCCGTCGCCTAACCCTAACCCTAACCCTAACCCTAACCCTAACCCTTACCCGAAGCCTTACACTAACCCGTCCCCTAATCCTAACCCGTACGCTAACACTAACCCGTACCCTAACACGTACGCTAACTCTAAACCGTTGTCGTACACTAACCTGTCCCCTAAGCCGTCCCCGTCCCCGTCCCCTAACCCTAACCCTAACCCTAAACCTAAACCTTACCCGAAGCCTTACCCTAACCCTTCCCCCAATCCTAAACCGTACGCTAACACTAACCCGTACCCTAACACGTACGCTCACCCTAAACCGTTGTCGTACCCTAACCTGGCCCCTAAACCGTCCCCGTCCCCTAAACCTAACCCTAACCCTAACCCTAACCCTAACCCTTACCCGAAGCCTTACCCTAAACCCTCCCCTAATTCTAACCCGTACGCTAACACTAACCCGTACCCTAACACATACGCTCACTCTAAACCGTTGTCGTACCCTAACCTGTCCCCTAAACCGTCCCTGTCCCCTAACCCTAACCCAACCCTAACCCTAACCCAAAGCCTTACACTAACTCGTTCCCTAATCCTAACCCATACGCTAACAGTAACCCGTACCCTAACACGTACGCTCACCCTAAACCGTTGTCGTACCCTAACATGTCCCCTACACCGTCCCCGTCCCCGTCCCCTAACCCTAACCCTAACCCTAACCCTTACCCGAAGCCTTACCCTAACCCGTCCCCTAATCCTAACCAGTACGCTAACACTAAACCGTACCCTAACACATACGGTCACCCTAAACCGTTGTCGTACCATAACCTGTCCCCTAATCCGTCCCCATCCCCGTCCCCTAACCCTAACCCTAACCCTAATCCTTACCCGAAGCCTTACCCTAACCCGTCCCCTAATCCTAACCCGTACGATAACACTAATCCGTACCCTAACACGTACGCTCACCCTAAACCGTTGTCGTACCCTAAGCTGTCCCATAAACCGTCCACGTCCCCTAACCCTAACCCTAACCCTAACACTTACCCGAAGCCTTACCCTAAACCGTCCCCTAATTCTAACCCGTACGCTAACACTAACCCGTACCCTAACACGTACGCTCACCCTAAACCGTTGTCGTACCCTAACCTGTCCCCTAAACCGTCCCCATCCCCTAACCCTAACCCTAACCCTAACCTTTACCCGAAGCCTTACACTAACCCGTCCCCTATTCCTAACCCGTACGCTAACACTAACACGTACCCTAACACGTACGCTCACCCTAAACCGTTGTCGTACCCTAACCTGTCCCCTAAACCGTCCCCGTCCCCTAACCCTAAACCTAACACTAACCCTAACCCTAACCCTTACCCGAAGACTTACACTAACCCGTCCCCTAATTCTAAACCGTACGCTAACACTAACCCGTACCCTAACACGTACGCTCACCCTAAACCGTTGTCGTACCCTAACCTGTCCCCTAAACCGTCCCCGTCCCCTAACCCTAACACTAAACCTAACCCCTACCCGAGGCCTTACACTAACCCGACCCATAATCCTAAACTGTACGCTAACACTAACCCGTACCCTAACACGTACACTCACCCTAAACTGTTGTCGTACCCTAACCTGTCCCCTAAACCGTCCCCGTCCCCAAACCCTAACCCTAACCCTAACCTTTACCCGAAGCCTTACACTAACCCGTCCCATAATCCTAACCCGAACGCTAACACTAACACGTACCCTAACACGTACGCTCACCCTAAACCGTTGTCGTACACTAACCTGTCCCCTAAACCGTCCCCTAAACCTAACCCTAACCCTAACCCTAACCCTAACCCTAACACTTACCCGAAGCCTTACACTAACCCGTCCCCTAATCCTATCCCGTACGCTAACACTAACCCGTACCCTAACACGTACGCTCACCCTAAAACGTTGTCGTACCCTAACCTGTCCCCTAAACCTTCCCCTTCCCCTAACCCTAACCCTAACCCTAACCCTAACCCAAAGCCTTACCCTAACTCGTCCCCTAATCCTAACCCGTACGCTAAGAGTAACCCGTAGCCTAACACGTACGCTCACCCTAAATTGTTGTCGTACCCTAACCTGTCCCCTAAACCGTCCCCGTCCCCTAACCCTAACCCTAAACCTAACCCTAACCCTAACCCTTACCATAAGCCTTACCCTAACCCGTCCCCTAATCCTAACCCGTACGCTAACACTAACCCGTACCCTAACACTTATGCTCACCCTAAACCGTTGTCGTACACTAACCTGTCCCCTAAACCGTCCCCGTCCCCTAACCCTAACCGTAACGCTAACCCTAACCCTAAACCTTACCCGAAGCCTTACCCTAACCCGTCCCCTAATCCTAAACCGTACGCTAACACTAACCCGTACCCTAACAAGTACGCTCACCCTAAACCGTTGTCGTACGCTAACCTGTCCCCTAAAGCGTCCCCGTCCCATAACCCTAATCCTAAACCTAACCCTAACCCAAAGCCTTACCCTAACCCGTCCTCTAATCCTAACCCGTACGCTAACACTAACCTGTACCATAACATGTACGCTCACCCTAAACCGTTGTCGTACCCGAAACTGTCCCCTAAACCATCGCCGTCCCCTAACCCTAACCCTAACCCTAACCCTAACCCTAACCCTTACCCGAAGCCTTACCCTAACCCGTCCTCTAATCCTAACCCGTACGCTAACACTAACCCGTACCCTAACACGTACGCTCACCCTAAACAGTTGTCGTACCCTAACCTGTCGCCTAAACCGTCCCCGTCCCCTAACCCTAAACCTACCCGAACCCTAACCCTAACACTTACCCGAACCCTACACTAACCCGTCCCCTAATCCTAACCCGTACGCTAACACTAACCCGTACCCTAACACGTATGCTCACCCTAAACCGTTGTCGTACCCTAACCGGTCCCCTAAACCATCCCCGTCCCCTAACCTTAACCCTAACCCTAAACCTTACCCGAAGCCTTACACTAACCCTTCCCCTAATCCTAACCCGTACGCTAACACTAACCCGTACCCTAACACGTACGCTCACCCTAAACCGTTGTCGTACCCTAACCTGTTCCCTAAACCGTCCCCGTCCCCTAAACGTAACCCTAACCCTAACCCTAACCCTAACACTTACCCGAAGCCTTACCCTAACCCCTCCCCTAATTCTAAACCGTACGCTAAAACTAACCCGTACCCTAACACGTACGCTCACCCTAAACTGTTGTCGTACACTAACCTGTCCCCTAATCCGTCCCCGTCCCCGTCCCCGTGCCCTAACACTAACCCTAACCTTAACCATCACCCTTGCCCGACGCCTTACACTAACCCGTCCCCTAATCCTAACCCGCACGCTAACACTAACCCGTACCCTAACACGTACGCTCACCCTAAACCGTTGTTGTACCCTAACCTGTCCCCTAAACCGTCCCCGTCCCCTAACCCTAACCCTAACCCTAACCCTAACCCTAACCCTTACCCTAAGCCTTACCCTAACCTGTCTCTAATCCTAACCCGTACGCTAACACTAACCCGTACCCTAACACGTACGCTCACCCTAAACTGTTGTCATAACCTAACCAGTCCCCTCAACTGTCCCCATGCCCTAACCCTAACCCTAACCCTAACCCTAACCCTAACATTTACCCGAAGCCTTACCCTAACCCGTCCCGTAATCCTAACCCATCCGCTAACACTAACCCGTACCCTAACACGTACGCTCACCCTAAACCGTTGTCGTATCCTAACCTGTCCCCTAAACCGTCCCCGTCTCCTAACCCTAACCCTAACCCTAACCCTAAACCTAACCCTTACCCGAAGCCTTACCGTAACCCGTCACCTAATCCTAACCTGTCCGCTAACACTAACCCGTACCCTAACACGTACGCTCGCCCAAAACCGTTGTCGTACTCTAACCTATCACCAAAACCGTCCCCGTCCCCTAACCCTAACCCTAACCCTAACCCTAACCCTAACCCGAAGACTTAGCCTAACCCGTCCCCTAATCCTAACCCGTACGGTAACACTAACTCCTACCCTAACACGTACGCTCACCCTAAACCGTTGTCATACCCTAACCTGTCCCCTAAACCGTCCCCGTCCCCTAACCCTAACCCTAACCCTAACCCGTACGCTAACACTAACCCATACCCAAACACGTACGCTCACCCTAAACCGTTGTCGTACCCTAACCTGTCGCCTAAACCGTACCCGTACCCTAACCCTAACCCTAACCCTAACCCTAACCCTAACCCTAAACCGTCCCCGTCCACTAACCCTAACCCTAACACTAACCCTAACCCTAACCCTTACCCGAAGCCTTACCCTAACCCGTCCCCTAATTCTAACCTGTAGGCTAACACTACACCGTACCCTAACACGTACGCTCAACCTAAACCGTTGTCGTACCCTAACCTGTCCCCTAAACCGTCCCTGTCCCCTAACCCTAACCCTAACCCTAACCCAAACCCTTACCCAAAGCCTTACCCTAACCCGTCCCCTAAACCTAAACCGTACTCTAACACTAACCCGTATCCTAACACGTACGCTCACCCTAAACCGTTGTCGTACCCTAACCTGTCCCCTACATTGTCCCTGTCCCCTAACTCTAACCCTAACCCTAACCCTATACCTAACCCTTACCCGAAGCCTTACCCTAACCCGTCCCCTAATCCTAAACCGTACGCTAACACTAACCCGTACCCTAACACGTACGCTCACCCTAAACCGTTTTCATACCCTAACCTGTCCCCTAAACCGTCCCCGTCCCCTAACCCTAACCCTAACCCTAACCCTTACCCGAAGCCTTACACTAACCCGTCCCGTAAACCTGTCCCGTACGCTAACACTAATCCGTACCATAGCACGTACGCTCACCCTAAAATGTTGTCGTACCCTAACCTGTCCCCTAAACCGTCCCCATCCCCTAACCCTAACCGTAACCATAACACTTACCCGAAGACTTACCCTAACCCATCCCCTAATCCTAACCCGTACGCTAACACTAACCTGAACCCTAACACGTACGCTCACCCTAAACCGTTGTCGTACCCCAACCTGTCCCCTAAACCGTCCCCGTCCCCTAACCGTAACCTAACCCTAACCCTTACCCTAACCCTTACCCGAAGCCTTACACTAACCCGTCACCTAATCCTAACCCATACGCTAACACTAACCCGTTCCCTAACACGTACGCTCACCCTAAACCGTTGTCGTACCCTAACCTATCCCGTATACCGTCCCCGTCCCCGAACCCTAACCCTAACCCTAACCCTAACCCTTACCCGAAGCCTTACCCTAACCCGTCGCATAATCCTAAACCGTACGCTAACACTAACCCGTACCCTAACACGTACGCTCACCCTAAACCGTTGTCGAAACCTAACCTGTCCCCTAAACCGTCCCTGTCCCCTAACCCTGACCCTAACCCTTACCCAAAGCCTTACCCTAACCCGTCCCCTAATCCTAACCCGTATGCTAACACTATCCCATACACTAACACATACACTCACACTAAACCGTTGTCGTACTTTAACCTGTCCCCGAAACCGTCCCCGTCCCCTAACCCTAACGCTAACCATAACACTAACACTTACCCGAAGACTTACCCTAACCCTTCCCATAATCCTAAACCGTACGCTAACACTAACCCGTACCCTAACACATACGCACACCCTAAACCGCTGTCGTACCCTAACCTGTCCCCCAAACCGTCCCCATCCCCTAACCCTAAACCTAACCCTAACCCTAACCCTTACCCTAAGCCTTACCCAAACCCGTCCCCTAATCCTAACCCGTAGGCTTTCACTAACACATACCCTAACACGTACGCTCACCCTAAACCGTTGTCGTACCCTAATCTGTCCCCTAAACCGTCCCCGTCCCCTAACCCTAACCCTAACCCTACCCTAACCCTTACCCGAAGCCTTACCCTAACCCGTCCCCTAACCCTAACCAATTCGCTAACACTAACCCGTATCCTAACACGTAGGCTCACCCTAAACCGTTGTCGTACACTAACCTGTCCCCTAAACCGTCCCCGTCCCCTAAACCTAACCCTAACCCTAACCCTAACCCTAACCCTTACCCGAAGCCTTACCCTAACCTCTCCCCTAATCCTAACCCGTACGCTAACACTAACCCGTACACTAACACGTACGCTCACCCTAAACCGTTGTCGTACCCTAACCTGTCCCCTAAACCGTCCCCGTCCCCTAAGCCTAACCCTAACCCTAACCCTAACCCTTACCCGAAGCCTTACCCTAACCCATCACCTAATCCTAACTCGTACGCTAAAACTAACCCGTACCCTATGATGTACGCTCACCCTAAACCGTTGTCGTACCCTAACTTGTCCCCTAAACCATCCCCGTCCCCTAACCATAACCCTAAACTTAACCCTAACCCTTACCCGAAGCATTACCCTAAGCCGTCCCCTAATCCTAACCCGTACACTAACACTAACCCAAACCCTAACACGTATGCTCACCCTAAACCGTAGTCGTACCCTAACCTGTCCCCTAAACCGTCCCCGTCCCCTAACCCTAACCCTAACCCTACCCTAACCCTTACCCGAAGCCTTACCCTAACCCGTCCCCTAACCCTAACCAATTCGCTAACACTAACCCGTATCCTAACACGTAGGCTCACCCTAAACCGTTGTCGTACACTAACCTGTCCCCTAAACCGTCCCCGTCCCCTAAACCTAACCCTAACCCTAACCCTAACCCTAACCCTTACCCGAAGCCTTACCCTAACCTCTCCCCTAATCCTAACCCGTACGCTAACACTAACCCGTACACTAACACGTACGCTCACACTAAACCGTTGTCGTACCCTAACCTGTCCCCTAAACCGTCCCCGTCCCCTAAGCCTAACCCTAACCCTAACCCTAACCCTTACCCGAAGCCTTACCATAACCCATCACCTAATCCTAACTCGTACGCTAAAACTAACCCGTACCCTATGATGTACGCTCACCCTAAACCGTTGTCGTACCCTAACTTGTCCCCTAAACCATCCCCGTCCCCTAACCATAACCCTAAACTTAACCCTAACCCTTACCCGAAGCATTACCCTAAGCCGTCCCCTAATCCTAACCCGTACACTAACACTAACCCAAACGCTAACACGTATGCTCACCCTAAACCGTAGTCGTACCCTAACCTGTCCCCTAAACCGTCCCCGTCCCCTAACCCTAACCCTAACCCTAACCCTAAACCTAACCCTTACCCGAAGCCTTACCCTAAACCGTCCCCTAATGCTAAACCATACGCTAACACTAACACGTACCCTACCACGTACGCTCATCCTAAATCGTTGTCGTACCCTAACCTGTCCCCTAAACAGTCCCCGTCCCCTAACCTTAACCCTAACCCTAACCCTAAACTAACCCTTACCCAAAGCCTTACCCTAACCCATCCCCTAATCCTAACCCGTACGCTAACACTAACCCGTACCCTAACACGTATGCTCACCCTAAACCGTTGTCGTAGTCTAACCTGTCCCCTAAACCGTCCCCGTCCCCTAACCCTAACCCTAACCCTAACCCTAACCCTAACCCTAACCGTCCCCGTCCCCTAACCCTAACACTAACCCTAACCCTAAACCTAACCCTATCTCTTACCCGAAGCCTTACCCTAACCCGTCCCATAATCCTAACCCGTACGCTAACACTAACCCCTACCCTAACACGTACGCCCACCCTAAACTGTCGTCGTACACTAACCTGTCCACTAAACCGTCCCCGTCCCCTAACCCTATCCCTAAGCCTAACGCTAACCCTAACCCTTACCCGAAACCTTACCCTAACCCGTCCAATAATCCTAAACCGTACGCTAACCCTAACCCATACCCTAACACGTACGCTCACCCTAAACCGTTGTCGTACCCTAACCTGTCCCCTAAAGCATCCCCGTCCCCTAACCCTAACCCTAACCCTAACCCTAACCCTAACCCTTACCCGAAGCCTTACCCTAACCCGTCCCCTAATCCTAACCCGTACGCTAACACTAACCCGTACCCTAACACATACGCTCACCCTAAACCGTTGTCATACCCTAACCTATCCCCTCAACCGTCCCCGTCCCCTAACCCTAACCCTAACCCTAACCCTAACGCTAACCCTTACCCGAAGCCTTAACCTAACCCGTCCCCTGATCCTAACCCGTACTCTAACACTAACCCGTACCCTAACACGCACGCTCAACCTAAACCGTTGTCGTACCCTAACCTGTCCCCTAAACCGTCCCCGCCCCCTAACCTTAACCCTAACCCTCACCCTAACCCTTACCCGAAGCCTTACCCTAAACCGTTCCCTAATCCTAAACCGTACACTAACACTAACCCATACCCTAACACTTATGCTCACCCTAAACCGTTGTCGTACACTAATCTGTCCCCTAAACCATCCCCGTCCCCTAACCCTAACCCTAACCCTAACCCTAACCCTAACCCGAAGCCTTACCCTAACCCATCCCCTAATCCTAACCCGTACGCTAACACTAAGCCGTACCCTAACACGTACACTCACCCTAAACCGTTGTCGTACCCTAACCTGTACCCTAAACCGTCCCCGTCCCCTAACCCTAACCCTAACCCTAAACCTAACCCTAACCCTTACCCGAAGCCTTACCCTAACCCGTCCCCTAATCCTAAACCGTACGCTAACACTAACCCGTACCCTAACACGTACGCTCACCCTAAACAGTTGTCGTACACTAACCTGTCCCCTAAACCGTCCCTGTCCCCTAACCCTAAGCCTAACCCTAACCCTAACCTTAACCCTTACCCGAAGCCTTACACTAACCCGTCCCCTAATCCTAACCCGTACGCTAACACTAACCCGTACCCTAACACGTACGCTCACCCTAAACCGTTGTCGTACCCTAACCTGTCCCCTAAACCGTCCCCGTCCCCCAACCCTAACCCTAACCCTAAGCCTTACCCGAAGCCTTACCCGAAGCCTTAGCCTAACCCCTCCCCTATTTCTAACCCGTACGCTAACACTAACCCGTACCCTAACACGAACGCTCACCCTAAACCGTTGTCGTACCCTAACCTGTCCCCTAAACCGTCCCCGTCCCCTAAACCTAACACTAACCCTAATCCTAACCCTAACCCTTACCCTTACCCGAAGCCTTACCCTAACCCGTCCCCTAATCCTAACCCGTACGCTAACACTAACCCATAACCTAACACGTGCACTAACCCTAAACCGTTGTCGTACCCTAACCTGTCCCCTAAACCGTCCCCGTCCCCTAACACTAACCCTAACCCTAACCCTTACCCGAAGCCTTACCCTAACCCGTCCCGTAATCCTAACCCGTACGCTAACCCTAATCCGTACCCTAACACGTATGCTCACCCTAAACCGTTGTCGTACCCTAACCTGTACCCTAAACCGTCCCGTCCCCTAATCCTAACCCTAAACCTAACCCTTACCCGAAGCCTTACCCTAACCCGTCCACTAATCCTAACCCGTACGCTAACACTAACCCGTACCCTAACACGTACGCTCACTCTAAACCGTTGTCGTACCCTAACCTGTCCCCTAAACCGTCCCCGTCCCCTAACCCTAACCCTAACCCTAACCCTAACCCTTACCCGAAGCCTTACCCTAAACCGTTCCCTAATCCTAAACCGTACACTAACACTAACCCGTACCCTAACACTTATGCTCACCCTAAACCGTTGTCGTACACTAATCTGTCCCCTAAACCTTCCCCGTCCCCTAACCCTAACCCTAACCCTAACCCGAAGCCTTACCCGAACACATCCACTAATCCTAACCCGTACGCTAACACTAACCCGTACCCTAACACGTACACTCACCCTAAACCGTTGTCGTACTCTAACATGTACCCTAAACCGTCCCCGTCCCCTAACCCTAATCCTAACCCTAACCCTAACCCTAACCCTAAACCTTACCCGAAGCCTTACCCTAACCCGTCCCCTAATCCTAACCCGTACGCTAACACTAACCCGTACCCTAACAGGTACGCTCACCCAAAACAGTTGTCGTAACCAAACCTGTCCCCTAAACCGTCCCCGTCCCCTAACCCTAAGCCTAACCCTAACCCTAAACTTAACCCTTACCCGAAGCCATACCCTAACCCGTCCCCTAATCCTAACCCGTACGCTAACACTAACCCGTACCCTAACACGTACGCTCACCCTAAACCGTTGTCGTACCCTAACCTGTCCCCTAAACCGTCCCCGTCCCCTAAGCCTAACCCTAACCCTAAGCCTTACCCGAAGCAATACCCGAAGCCTTAGCCTAACCCCTCCCCTATTTCTAACCCGTACGCTAACACTAACCCGTACCCTAACATGAATGCTCATCCTAAACCGTTGTCGTACCCTAACCTGTCCCCTAAACCGTCCCCGTCCCCTAACCCTAACCCTAACCCTAACCCTAACCCTAACCCTTACCCGAAGCCTTACCCTAACCCGTCCCCTAATCCTAACCCTTACGCTAACACTAACCCGTACCCTAACATGTACGCTCACCCTAAACCGTTGTCGTACCCTAACCTGTCCCCTAAACCGTCCCCGTCCCCTAACCCTAACCCTAAGCCTTACCCGAAGCGTTACCCGAAGCCTTAGCCTAACCCCTCCCCTATTTCTAACCCGTACGCTAACACTAACCCGTACCCTAACACGAAAGCTCACCCTACACCGTTGTCGTACCCTAACCTGTCCCCTAAACCGTCCCCGTCCCCTAAATCTAACACTAACCCTAATCCTAACCCTAACCCTTACCCTTACCCGAAGCCATACCCTAACCCGTCCCCTAATCCTAACCTGAACGCTAACACTAAGCCATAACCTAACACGTGCACTAACTCTAAACCGTTGTCGTACCCTAACCTGTCCCCTAAACCGTCCCCGTCCCCTAACACTAACCCTAACCCTAACCATTACCCGAAGCCTTACCCTAACCTGTCCCCTAATCCTAACCCGTACGCTAACCCTAATCCGTACCCTAACACGTACGCTCACCCTAAACCGTTGTCGTACCCTAACCTGTACCCTAAACCGTCCCGTCCCCTAATCCTAACCCTAAACCTAACCCTTACCCGAAGCCTTACCCTAACCCGTCCACTAATCCTAACCCGTACGCTAACACTAACCCATACCCTAACACGTACGCTCACCCTAAACCGTTGTCATACCATAACCTATCCCCTAAACCGTCCCCGTCCCCTAACCCTAACCCTAACCATAACCCTAACGCTAACCCTTACCCGAAGCCTTAAGCTAAACCGTCCCCTAATCCTAACCCGTACTCTAACACTAACCCGTACCCTAACACGTACGCTCACTCTAAACCGTTGTCGTACCCTAACCTGTCCCCTAAACCGTCCCCGTCCCCTAACCCTAACCCTAACCCTAACCCTTACCCGAAGCCTTACCCTAAACCGTTCCCTAATCCTAAACCGTACACTAACACTAACCCGTACCCTAACACTTATGCTCACCCTAACCGTTGTCGTACACTAATCTGTCCCCTAAACCGTCCCCGTCCCCTATACCTAACCCTAACCCTAACCCGAAGCCTTACCCTAACCCATCCCCTAATCCTAACCCGTACGCTAACACTAACCCGTACCCTAACACGTACGCTCACCCTAAACCGTTGTCGTACCCAAACTGTACCCTAAACCGTACCCGTCCCCTAACCCTAACCCTAACCCTAACCCTAACCCTAACACTTACCCGAAGCCTTACCCTAACCCGTCCCCTAATCCTAACCCGTACGCTAACACTAACCCGTACCCTAACAGGTACGCTCACCCTAAACAGTTGTCGTACCCTAACCTGTCCCCTAAACCGTCCTCGTCCCCTAACCCTAAGCCTAACCCTAACCCTAACCTTAACCCTTACGCGAAGCCTTACCCTAACCTGTCCCCTAATCCTAACCCGTACGCTAACACTAACCCGTACCCTAACACGTACGCTCACCCTAAACCGCTGTCGTACCCTAACCTGTCCCCTAAACCGTCCCCGTCCCCTAACCCTAACCCTAACCCTAAGCCTTACCCGAAGCCTTACCCGAAGCCTTAGCCTAACCCCTCCCCTATTTCTAACCCGTACGCTAACACTAACCCGTACCCTAACACGAACGCTCACCCTAAACCGTTGTCGTACACTAACCTGTCCCCTAAACCGTCCCCGTCCCCTAACCCTAACCCTAACCCTAACCCTAACCCTAACCCTTACCCGAAGCCTTACCCTAACCCGTCCCGTAATCCTAAACCGTACGCTAACACTAACACGTACCCTAACATGTACGCTCACCCTAAACCATTGTCGTACCCTAACCTGTCCCCTAAACCGTTCCCGTCCCCTAACCCTAACCCTAAGCCTTACCCGAAGCCTTACCCGAAGCTTTAGCCTAACCCCTCCCCTATTTCTAACCCGTACGCTAACACTAACCTGTACCCTAACACGAACGCTCACCCTAAACCGTTGTCGTACCCTAACCTGTCCCCTAAACCGTCCCCGTCCCCTAAACCTAACACTAACCCTAATCCTAACCCTAACCCTTACCCTTACCCGAAGCCTTTCCCTAACCCGTCCCCTAATCCTAACCCGTACGCTAACACTAACCCATAACCTAACACGTGCACTAACCCTAAACCGTTGTCGTACCCTAACCTGTCCCCTAAACCGTCCCCGTCCCCTAACACTAACCCTAACCCTAACCCTTACCCGAAGCCTTACCCTAACCCGTCCCGTAATCCTAACCCGTACGCTAACCCTAATCCGTACCCTAACACGTATGCTCACCCTAAACCGTTGTCGTACCCTAACCTGTACCCTAAACCGTCCCGTCCCCTAATCCTAACCCTAAACCTAACCCTTACCCGAAGCCTTACCCTAACCCGTCCACTAATCCTAACCCGTACGCTAACACTAACCCGTACCCTAACACGTACGCTCACTCTAAACCGTTGTCGTACCCTAACCTGTCCCCTAAACCGTCCCCGTCCCCTAACCCTAACCCTAACCCTAACCCTAACCCTTACCCGAAGCCTTACCCTAAACCGTTCCCTAATCCTAAACCGTACACTAACACTAACCCGTACCCTAACACTTATGCTCACCCTAAACCGTTGTCGTACACTAATCTGTCCCCTAAACCTTCCCCGTCCCCTAACCCTAACCCTAACCCTAACCCGAAGCCTTACCCGAACACATCCACTAATCCTAACCCGTACGCTAACACTAACCCGTACCCTAACACGTACACTCACCCTAAACCGTTGTCGTACTCTAACCTGTACCCTAAACCGTCCCCGTCCCCTAACCCTAATCCTAACCCTAACCCTAACCCTAACCCTAAACCTTACCCGAAGCCTTACCCTAACCCGTCCCCTAATCCTAACCCGTACGCTAACACTAACCCGTACCCTAACAGGTACGCTCACCCAAAACAGTTGTCGTAACCAAACCTGTCCCCTAAACCGTCCCCGTCCCCTAACCCTAAGCCTAACCCTAACCCTAAACTTAACCCTTACCCGAAGCCATACCCTAACCCGTCCCCTAATCCTAACCCGTACGCTAACACTAACCCGTACCCTAACACGTACGCTCACCCTAAACCGTTGTCGTACCCTAACCTGTCCCCTAAACCGTCCCCGTCCCCTAAGCCTAACCCTAACCCTAAGCCTTACCCGAAGCAATACCCGAAGCCTTAGCCTAACCCCTCCCCTATTTCTAACCCGTACGCTAACACTAACCCGTACCCTAACATGAATGCTCATCCTAAACCGTTGTCGTACCCTAACCTGTCCCCTAAACCGTCCCCGTCCCCTAACCCTAACCCTAACCCTAACCCTAACCCTAACCCTTACCCGAAGCCTTACCCTAACCCGTCCCCTAATCCTAACCCTTACGCTAACACTAACCCGTACCCTAACATGTACGCTCACCCTAAACCGTTGTCGTACCCTAACCTGTCCCCTAAACCGTCCCCGTCCCCTAACCCTAACCCTAAGCCTTACCCGAAGCGTTACCCGAAGCCTTAGCCTAACCCCTCCCCTATTTCTAACCCGTACGCTAACACTAACCCGTACCCTAACACGAAAGCTCACCCTACACCGTTGTCGTACCCTAACCTGTCCCCTAAACCGTCCCCGTCCCCTAAATCTAACACTAACCCTAATCCTAACCCTAACCCTTACCCTTACCCGAAGCCATACCCTAACCCGTCCCCTAATCCTAACCTGAACGCTAACACTAAGCCATAACCTAACACGTGCACTAACTCTAAACCGTTGTCGTACCCTAACCTGTCCCCTAAACCGTCCCCGTCCCCTAACACTAACCCTAACCCTAACCATTACCCGAAGCCTTACCCTAACCTGTCCCCTAATCCTAACCCGTACGCTAACCCTAATCCGTACCCTAACACGTACGCTCACCCTAAACCGTTGTCGTACCCTAACCTGTACCCTAAACCGTCCCGTCCCCTAATCCTAACCCTAAACCTAACCCTTACCCGAAGCCTTACCCTAACCCGTCCACTAATCCTAACCCGTACGCTAACACTAACCCATACCCTAACACGTACGCTCACCCTAAACCGTTGTCATACCATAACCTATCCCCTAAACCGTCCCCGTCCCCTAACCCTAACCCTAACCATAACCCTAACGCTAACCCTTACCCGAAGCCTTAAGCTAAACCGTCCCCTAATCCTAACCCGTACTCTAACACTAACCCGTACCCTAACACGTACGCTCACTCTAAACCGTTGTCGTACCCTAACCTGTCCCCTAAACCGTCCCCGTCCCCTAACCCTAACCCTAACCCTAACCCTTACCCGAAGCCTTACCCTAAACCGTTCCCTAATCCTAAACCGTACACTAACACTAACCCGTACCCTAACACTTATGCTCACCCTAACCGTTGTCGTACACTAATCTGTCCCCTAAACCGTCCCCGTCCCCTATACCTAACCCTAACCCTAACCCGAAGCCTTACCCTAACCCATCCCCTAATCCTAACCCGTACGCTAACACTAACCCGTACCCTAACACGTACGCTCACCCTAAACCGTTGTCGTACCCAAACTGTACCCTAAACCGTACCCGTCCCCTAACCCTAACCCTAACCCTAACCCTAACCCTAACACTTACCCGAAGCCTTACCCTAACCCGTCCCCTAATCCTAACCCGTACGCTAACACTAACCCGTACCCTAACAGGTACGCTCACCCTAAACAGTTGTCGTACCCTAACCTGTCCCCTAAACCGTCCTCGTCCCCTAACCCTAAGCCTAACCCTAACCCTAACCTTAACCCTTACGCGAAGCCTTACCCTAACCTGTCCCCTAATCCTAACCCGTACGCTAACACTAACCCGTACCCTAACACGTACGCTCACCCTAAACCGCTGTCGTACCCTAACCTGTCCCCTAAACTGTCCCCGTCCCCTAACCCTAACCCTAACCCTAAGCCTTACCCGAAGCCTTACCCGAAGCCTTAGCCTAACCCCTCCCCTATTTCTAACCCGTACGCTAACACTAACCCGTACCCTAACACGAACGCTCACCCTAAACCGTTGTCGTACACTAACCTGTCCCCTAAACCGTCCCCGTCCCCTAACCCTAACCCTAACCCTAACCCTAACCCTAACCCTTACCCGAAGCCTTACCCTAACCCGTCCCCTAATCCTAAACCGTACGCTAACACTAACACGTACCCTAACATGTACGCTCACCCTAAACCATTGTCGTACCCTAACCTGTCCCCTAAACCGTTCCCGTCCCCTAACCCTAACCCTAAGCCTTACCCGAAGCCTTACCCGAAGCTTTAGCCTAACCCCTCCCCTATTTCTAACCCGTACGCTAACACTAACCTGTACCCTAACACGAACGCTCACCCTAAACCGTTGTCGTACCCTAACCTGTCCCCTAAACCGTCCCCGTCCCCTAAACCTAACCCTAACCCTAACCCTAACCCTAACCCTTACCCTTACCCGAAGCCTTACCCTAACCCGTCCCCTAATCCTAACCCGTACGCTAACACTAACCCATAACCTAACACGTGCACTAACCCTAAACCGTTGTCGTACCCTAACCTGTCCCCTAAACCGTCCCCGTCCCCTAACACTAACCCTAACCCTAACCCTTACCCGAAGCCTTACCCTAACCCGTCCCCTAATCCTAACCCGTACGCTAACTCTAATCCGTACCCTAACACGTACGCTCACCCTAAACCGTTGTCGTACCCTAACCTGTACCCTAAACCGTCCCGTCCCCTAATCCTAACCCTAAACCTAACCCTTACCCGAAGCCTTACACTAACCCGTCCACTAATCCTAACCCGTACGCTAACACTAACCCGTACCCTAACACGTACGCTCACCATAAAGCGTTGTCATACCCTAACCTATCCCCTAAACCGTCCCCGTCCCCTAACCCTAACCCTAACCCTAACACTAACGCTAACCCTTACCCGAAGCCTTAACTTAACCCGTCCCCTAATCCTAACCCGTACTCTAACACTGACCCGTACCCTAACACGTACGCTCACTCTAAACCGTTGTCGTACCCTAACCTGTCCCCTAAACCGTCCCCGTCCCCTAACCATAACCCTAACCCTAACCCTATCCCTTACCCGAAGCCTTACCCTAAACCGTTCCCTAATCCTAAACCGTACACTAACACTAACCCGTACCCTAACACTTATGCTCACCCTAAACCGTTGTCGTACACTAATCTGTCCCCTACAACCTCCCCGTCCCCGTCCCCTAACCCTAACCCTAACCCTAACCCGAAGCCTTACCCTAAGCCATCCCCTAATGCTAACCCGTACGCTAACACTAACCCGTACCCTAACACGTACACTCACCCTAAACCGTTGTCGTACCCTAACCTGTACCCTAAACCGTCCCCATCCCCTAACCCTAACCCTAACCCTAACCCTAACCCTAACCGTTACCCGAAGCCTTACCCTAACCCGTCCCCTAAACCTAACCCGTACGCTAACACTAACCCGTACCCTAACACGTACGCTCACCCTAAACAGTTGTCGTACCCTAACCTATCCCCTAAACCGTCCCCGTCCCCTAACCCTAAGCCTAACCCTAACCCTAACCTTAACCCTTACCCGAAGCCTTACCCTAACCCGTCCCCTAATCCTAACCCGTACGCTAACACTAACCCGTACCCTAACACGTACGCTCAACCTAAACCGTTGTCGTACCCTAACCTGTCCCCTAAACCGTCCCCGTCCCCTAACCCTAACCCTAACCCTAAGCCTTACCCGAAGCCTTACCCGAAGCCTTAGCCTAACCCCTCCCCTATTTCTAACCCGTACGCTAACACTAACCCGTACCCTAACACGAACGCTCACCCTAAACCGTTGTCGTACCCTAACCTGTCCCCTAAACCGTCCCCGTCCCCTAAACCTAACCCTAAACCTAACCCTAACCCTAACCCTTACCCTTACCCGAAGCGTTACCCTAACCTGTCCCCTAATCCTAACCCGTACGCTAACACTAACCCATAACCTAACACGTGCACTAACCCTAAACCGTTGTCGTACCCTAACCTGTACCCTAAACCGTCCCGTCCCCTAATCCTAACCCTAAACCTAACCCTTACCCGAAGTCTTACCCTAACCCGTCCACTAATCCTAACCCGTACGCTAACACTAACCCGTACCCTAACACGTACGCTCACCCTAAACCGTTGTCCTACACTAACCTGTCCCCTAAACCGTCCCCTAACCCTAACCCTAACCCTAACCCTAACCCTAACCCTAACCCTTACCTGAAGCCTTACCCTAACCCGTCCCCTAATCCTATCCCGTACGCTAACACTAACCCGTACCCTAACACGTACGCTCACCCTAAACCGTTGTTGTACCCTTACCTGTCACCTAAACCGTCCCCGTCCCCTAACCCTAACCCTAACCCTAACCCCGTCCCCGTCCCCTAAACCTAACCCTAACCCTAAAACTTACCCGAAGCCTTACCCTAACCCGTCCCCTAATCCTAAGCCGTACGCTAACACTAACCCGTACCCTAACTCATACGCTCACCCTAAACCGTTGTCGTACCCTAACCTGTCCCCTAAACCGTCCCCGTCCCCTAACCCTAACCCTAACGCTTACCCGAAGCCTTACCCTAACCCGTCCCCTAATCCTAACCCGTACGCTAACACTAACCCGTACCCTAACACGTACGCTCACACTAAACCGTTGTCGTACCCTAACCTGTCCCCTAAACCGTCCCCGTCCCCTAACCCTATCCCTAACCCTAACCCTAACCCTAACCCTTACCCGAAGCCTTACACTAACCCGTCCCCTAATCCTAAGCCGTACGCTAACACTAACCCGTAACCTAACACGTACGCTCACACTAAAGCGTTGTCGACCCTAACCTGTCCCCTAAACCGTCCACGTCCCCTGACCCTAACCCTAACCCTAACCCTAACACTAAACCTTACCCGAAACCTTACACTAACCCGTCCCCTAATCCTAATCCTTACGCTAACACTAACCCGTACCCTAACACGTACGCTCACCCTAAACCGTTGTCGTACCCTAACCAGACCCCTAAACCTTCCGGTCCCCTAACACTAACCCTAACCCTTACCCGAAGCCTTACACTAAACCGTCCCCTAATCCTAACCCGTACGCTAACACTAACCCGTACCCTAACACGTATGCTCACCCTAAACCGTTGTCGTACCCTAACCTGTCGCCTAAACCGTCCCTGTCCGCTAACCCTAACCCTACCCGAACCCTAACCCTAAAACTTACCCGAAACCTTACACTAACCCGTGCCCTAATCCTAATCCTTACGCTAACACTAACCCGTACCCTAACACGTACGCTCACCCTAAACCGTTGTCGTACCGTAACCAGTCCCCTAAACCGTCCCGGGCCCCTAACCCTAACCCTAACCCTTACCCGAAGCCTTACACTAAACCGTCCCCTAATCCTAAACCGTACGCTAACACTAACCCGTACCCTAACACCTAGGCTCACCCTAAACAGTTGTCATACACTAACCTGTCCCCTAAACCGTCCCCATCCCCTAACCCCAACCCTAACCCTAACCCTAACCCTAACCCTTACCCGAAGCCTTACCCTAACCCGTCCCCAAATCCTAACCCGTATTCTAAAAATAACTCGTACCCTAACACGTACGCTCACCCTAAACCGTTGTCGTACCCTAACCTGTCCCCTAAACCGTCCCCGTCACCTAACCCTAAACCTAACCCTAACCCTAACCCTAACTCTTACCCGAAGCCTTACCCTAACCCGTCCCGTAAACCTATCCCGTACGCTAACACTAACCCGTACCATAGCACGTACGCTCACCCTAAAATGTTGTCGTAACCTAACCTGTCCCCTAAACCGTCCCCGTCCCCTAACCCTAACCGTAACCCTAACCCTAACCCTTACCCGAAGACTTACCCTAACCCATCCCATAATCCTAACCCGTACGCTAACACTAACCCATACCCTAACACCTACGCTCACCGTAAACTGTTGTCGTACCCTAACCAGTCCCCTAAACCGTCCCCGTCCCCTAACCCTAACCCTAACCCTAACCCTTACCCGAAGACTTACCCTAACCCGTCCCCTAATCCTAAACCGTACTCTAACACTAACCCGTACCCTAACACGTACGCTCACCCTAAACCGTTGTTGTACCCTAACCTATCCCCTATACCGTCCCCGTCCCCGAACCCTAACCCTAACCCTAACCCTAACCCTTACCCGAAGCCTTACCCTAACCCGTCCCCTAATCCTAACCCGTACGATAACACTAACCCGTACTCTAACACGTACGCTCACCCTAAACCGTTGTCGTACCCTAACCTGTCCCCTCAACCGTCCCCATCCCCTAACCCTAACCCTAACCATAACACTAACCCTTACCAGAAGACTTACCCTAACCCTTCCCATAATCCTAACACGTACGCTAACACTAACCCGTACCCTAACACATACGCACACCCTAAACCGCTGTCGTACCCTAACCTGTCCCCCAAACCGTCCCCATCCCCTAACCCTTAACCTAACCCTAACCCTAACCCTTACCCGAAGCCTTACACAAACCCGTCCCCTAATCCTAACCCGTACGCTTTCACTAACCCGTACCCTAACACGTACGCTCACCCTAAACCGTTGTCGTAACCTAACCTGTCCCCTAAACCGTCCCCGTTGCCTAACCCTAACCCTAACCCAGCCCTAACCCTTACCCGAAGCCTTACCCTAACCCGTCCCCTAATCCTAACCCATTCGCTAACACTAACCCGTACCCTAACACGTACGCTCACCCTAAAACGTTGTCGTACACTAACCTGTCCGCTAAACCGTCCCCGTCCCCTAAACCTAACCCTAACCCTTACCCTAACACTAACCCTTACCCGAAGCCTTACCCTAACCTGTCCCCTAATCCTAACCCGTACGCTAACACTAACCCGTACACTAACACGTACGCTCACACTAAACCGTTGTCGTACCCTAACCTGTCCCCTAAACCGTCCCCGTCCCCTAACCCTAACCCTAACCCTAACCCTAACCCTTACCCGAAGCCTTACCCTAACCTGTCCCCTAATCCTAACACGTACGCTAAAACTAACCTGTACCCTAACAGGTACGCTCACCCTAAACTTTTGTCGTACCCTAACTTGTCACCTAAACCGTCCCCGTCCCCTAACCATAACCCTAAACTTAACCCTAACCCTTACCCGAAGCATTACCCTAAGCCGTCCCCTAATCCTAACCCGTACGCTAACACTAACACATACCCTAACACGTACGCTCACCCTAAACCGTAGTCGTACCCTTACCTGTCCCCTAAACCGTCCCCGTCCCCTAACCCTAACCCTAACACTAACCCTAACCCTAACCCTTACCCGAAGCCTTAACCTAACCCGTCACCTAATGCTAACCCGTACGCTAACACTAACCCGTAACCTAACACGTACGCTCACCCTAAACCGTTGTCGTATCCTAACCTGTCCCCTAAACCGTCACCGTCCCCTAAACCTAACCGTAAACCTAACCCTAACCCTTACCCGAAGCCTTACCCTAACGCGTCCACTAATCCTAACCGTACGCTAACACTAACCCGTGCCCTAACACGTACGCTCACCCTAAACCGTTGTAGTACCCTAACCTGTCTCCTAAACCGTCCCCGTCCCCTAACCCTAACCCTAACCCTAACCTTTACCCGAAGCCTTACCCTAACCCGTTCCCTAATCCTAAACCGTACGCTAACACTAATCCGTACCCTAACACGTACGCTCACACTAAATCGTTGTCGTACCCTAACCTGTCCCCTAAACCGTCCCCGTCCCCTAACCCTAACCCTAACCCTAACACTTACCCTAAGCCTTACCCTAACCCGTCCCCTAATCCTAACCCGTACGCTAACACTAACACATACCCTAACACGTACGCTCACCCTAAACCGTTGACGTACACTAACCTGTCCCCTAAACCCTCCCCGTCCCCTAACCCTAACCCTAACCCTAACGCTAACCCTAACACTTACCCGAAGCCTTACAATAACCCGTCCCCTAATCCTAACCTGTACGCTAACACTAACCCGTACCCTAACACGTACGCTCACCCTATACCGTTGTCGTACCCTAACCTGTCCCCTAAACCCTCACCGTCCCCTAACCCTAACCCTAACCCTAACGCTAACCCTTACCCGAAGCCTTACACTAACCCGTCCCCTAATCCTAACCCGTACGCTAACACTAACCCGTACCCTAACAGGTACACTCACCCTAAACCGTTGTCGTACCCTAACCTGTCCCCTAAACCGTCCCCGTCCCCTAACCCTAACACTAACCCTAATCCTATCCCTAACCCTAACCCTAAACCTTACCCGAAGCCTTACGCTAACCCGTCCTCTAATCCTAACCCATACGCTAACACTAACCCATACGCTAACACGTACGCTCACCCTATAACCGTTGTCCTACCCTAACCTGTCCCCTAAACCGTCCCCGTCCCCGTCCCCTAAACCTAACCCTAACCCTAACCCTAACCCTAAAACTTACCCGAAGCCTTACCGTAATCCGTCCCCTAATCCTAACCCGTACGCTAACACTAACCCATACCCTAACACGTACGCTCACCCTAAAGCATTGTCGTACCCTAACCTGTCCCCTAAACCGTCTCCGTCCCCTAACCCTAACCCTAACCCTAACCCTAACCCTAACCCTAACCCTAACCCTAACCCTAAACCGTCCCCGTCCCCTAATCCTAACCCTAACCCTAAACTTAACCCTAACCCTTACGCGAAGCCTTACCCTAACCCGTCCCCTAATCCTAACCCGTACGCTAACACTAAAGCGTACCCCAACACGTACGTTCACCCTAAACCGTTGTCGTACCCTAAACTGTCCCCTAAACCGTCCCCGTCACCTAACCCTAACCCTAACCCTAAACCTAACCCTAACCCTTACACGAAGCCTTACCCTAACCCGTCCCCTAATCCTAACCGGTACGCTAACACTAATCCGTACGCTAACACGTACGCTCACCCTAAACAGTTGTCGTACCCTAACCTGTCCCCTAAACCATCCCTGTCCCCTGACCCTAACCCTAACCCTAACCCTAACACTAAACCTTACCCCTAGCCTTACCCTAACCCGTCCCCTAATCCTAACCCGTACGCTAACACTAACCCATACCCTAACACGTACGCTCACCCTAAACCGTTTTCGTACCCTAACCTGTCCCCTAAACCGTCCCCATCCCCTAAACCTAACCCTAACCCTAACCCTAACCCTAAACCTTACCCGAAGCCTTACACTAACCCGTCCCCTAATCCTAACCCGTACGCTAACACTAACCCGTACCCTAACACGTACGCTCACCCTAAACCTTTGTCGTACCCTAACCTGTCCCCTAAACCGTCACCGTCCCCTAAACCTAACCGTAAACCTAACCCTAACCCTTACCCGAAGCCTTACCCTAACCCGTCCCCTAATCCTAAACGTACGCTAACACTATCCCGTACCCTAACACGTACGCTCACCCTAAACCGTTGTCGTACCCTAACTTGTCTCCTAAACCGTCCCCGTCCCCTAACCCTAACCCTAACCCTAACATTTACCCGAAGCCTTACCCTAACCCGTCCCCTAATCTTAACCCGTACGCTAACACTAATCCGTACCCTAACACGTACGCTCACCCTAAAACGTTGTCGTACCCTAACCTGTCCCCTATACCGTCCCTGTCGCCTAACCCTAACCCTAACCCTAACCCTAAGCCTTACCCGAAGCCTTACCCTAAGGCGTCCCCTAATCCTAACCCATACGCTAACACTAACCCATACCCTAACACGTACACTCACCCTAAACCGTTGTCGTACCCTAACCTGTCCCCTAAACCGTCCCCGTCCCCTAAACCTAACCCTAACCCTAACCCTAACCCTAACACTTACCCGAAGCCTTACCCTAACCCGTCCCCTAATCCTAACACGTACGCTAACACTAACATGTACCCTAACACATACGCTCACCCTAAACTGTTGTCGTACCCTAACCTGTCCCCTAAACCGTCCCCGTCCCCTAACCCTAACCCTAACCCTTACCCGAAGCCTTACCCTAAATCGTCCCCTAATCCTAACACGTACGCTAACACTAACATGTACCCTAACACATACGCTCACCCTAAACTGTTGTCGTAACCTAACCTGTCCCCTAATCCGTCCCCATCCCCTAACCCTAACCCTAACCCTAACCCTTACCCGAAGCCTTACCCTAACCCGTCCCCTAATCCTAACCCGTACGCTAACACTAACCCGTACCCTAACATGTACGCTCACCCTAAACGGTTGTCGTACCCTAACCTGTCCCATAAACCGTCCCCGTCCCCTAACCCTAACACTACGCTCACCCTAAACCGTACCCTAACCTGTCCCCGTCCCCTAACCCTAACCCTAACCCTAAACCTAAGCCTTACCCGAAGCCTTACCCTAACCCGTCCCCTAATCCTAACCCGTACGCTCACCCTAAACCGTTGCCGTACCCTAACCTGTCCCCTAAACCGTCTCCGTCCCCTAACCCTAACCCTAAACCTAACCTTTACCCGAAGCCTTACCCTAACCCGTCCCCTAATCCTAACCTGTACGCTAACACTAATCCGTACCCTAACACGTACGCTCACCCTAAACCGTTGTCGTACTCTAACCTATCCCCTAACCCGTCCCCGTCCCCTAACCCTAAACCTAACCCTAATCCTAAGCCTTACCCGAAGCCTTACCCTAACCCGTCCCCTAATCCTAACCCGTACGCTAACACTAACACATACCCTAACACGTACGCTCACCCAAAACCGTTGTCGTACTCTACCCTGTCCCTTAAACCGTCCCCGTCCCCTAACCCTAACCCTAACACTAACCCTAACCCTAACCCTTACCCGAAGCCTTACCCTAACCCGTCCCCTAATGCTAACCCGTACGCTAACACTAACCCGTAACCTAACACGTACGCTCACCCTAAACCGTTGTCGTATCCTAACCTGTCCCCTAAACCGTCACCGTCCCCTAAACCTAACCGTAAACCTAACCCTAACCCTTACCCGAAGCCTTACCCTAACGCGTCCACTAATCCTAACCGTACGCTAACACTAACCCGTGCCCTAACACGTACGCTCACCCTAAACCGTTGTCGTACCCTAACCTGTCTCCTAAACCGTCCCCGTCCCCTAACCCTAACCCTAACCCTAACACTTACCCGAAGCCTTACCCTAACCCGTCCCCTAATCCTAACCCGTACACTAACACTAACACATACCCTAACACGTACGCTCACCCTAAACCGTTGACGTACACTAACCTGTCCCCTAAACCCTCCCCATCCCCTAACCCTAACCCTAACCCTAACGCTAACCCTAACACTTAACCGAAGCCTTACCCGAACCCGTCCCCTAATCCTAACTCGTACGCTAACACTAAACCCTACCCTAACACATACGCTAACCCTAAACCGTTGTCATACCCTAACCTGTCCCCTAAACCGTCCCCGTCCCCTAACGCTAACCCTAACCCTAATCCTAACCCTTACCCGAAGCCTTACCCTAACCCGTCCCCTAATCCTAACCCGTACGCTAACACTAACCCGTACCCTAACACGTACGCTCGCCCTAAACCGTTGTCGTACCCTAACCTGTCCCCTAAACCGTCCCCGTCCCCTAACCCTAACCCTAACCCTAACTCTTACCCGAAGCCTTACCCTAAACCGTCCCCTAATCCTAACCCGTACGCTAACACTAACACGTACCCTAACACATACGCTCACCCTAAACTGTTGTCGTAACCTAACCTGTCCCCTAAACCGTCCCCATCCCCTAACCCTAACCCTAACCCTAACCCTTACCCGAAGCCTTACCCTAACCCGTCCCCTAATCCTAACCCGTACGCTAACACTAACCCGTACCCTAACACGTACACTCACCCTAAACCGTTGTCGTACCCTAACCTGTCCCCTAAACCGTCCCCGTCCCCTAACCCTAACCCTAACCCTAACCTTTACCCGAAGCCTTACCCTAACCCGTCCCCTAATCCTAACCTGTACGCTAACACTAATCCGTACCCTAACACGTACGCTCACCCTAAACCGTTGTCGTACCCTAACCTATCCCCTAACCCGTCCCCGTCCCCTAACCCTAACCCTAACCCTAACCCTAAGCCTTACCCGAAGCCTTACCCTAACCCGTCCCCTAATCCTAACCCGTACGCTAACACTAACACATACCCTAACACGTACGCTCACCCTAAACCGTTTTCGTACTCTAACCTGTCCCCTAAACCGTCCCCGTCCCCTAATCCTAACCCTAACCCTAAACTTAACCCTAACCCTTACGCGAAGCCTTACCCTAACCCGTCCCCTAATCCTAACCCGTACGCTAACACTAAAGCGTACCCCAACACGTACGTTCACCCTAAACCGTTGTCGTACCCTAAACTGTCCCCTAAACCGTCCCCATCCCCTAACCCTAACCCTAACCCTAACCTTAACCCTAACCCTTACCCGAAGCCTTACCCTAACCCGTCCCCTAATCCTAACCGGTACGCTAACACTAATCCGTACGCTAACACGTACGCTCACCCTAAACAGTTGTCGTACCCTAACCTGTCCCCTAAACCATCCCTGTCCCCTGACCCTAACCCTAACCCTAACCCTAACAATAAACCTTACCCCTAGCCTTACCCTAACCCGTCCCCTAATCCTAACCCTTACGCTAACACTAACCCATACCCTAACACGTACGCTCACCCTAAACCGTTTTCGTACCCTAACCTGTCCCCTAAACCGTCCCCATCCCCTAAACCTAACCCTAACCCTAACCCTAACCCTAAACCTTACCCGAAGCCTTACACTAACCCA
Organism: Phocoena phocoena; assembly: GCF_963924675.1. Classification (NCBI taxonomy): domain Eukaryota; kingdom Metazoa; phylum Chordata; class Mammalia; order Artiodactyla; family Phocoenidae; genus Phocoena; species Phocoena phocoena. The sequence continues at coordinate 167,740 of NW_027077764.1, read as the reverse complement.
TCCCCTAATCCTAACCCGTACGCTAACACTAACCCGTACCCTAACACGTACGCTCACCCTAAACCTTTGTCGTACCCTAACCTGTCCCCTAAACCGTCACCGTCCCCTAAACCTAACCGTAAACCTAACCCTAACCCTTACCCGAAGCCTTACCCTAACCCGTCCCCTAATCCTAAACGTACGCTAACACTATCCCGTACCCTAACACGTACGCTCACCCTAAACCGTTGTCGTACCCTAACTTGTCTCCTAAACCGTCCCCGTCCCCTAACCCTAACCCTAACCCTAACATTTACCCGAAGCCTTACCCTAACCCGTCCCCTAATCTTAACCCGTACGCTAACACTAATCCGTACCCTAACACGTACGCTCACCCTAAAACGTTGTTGTACCCTAACCTGTCCCCTATACCGTCCCTGTCGCCTAACCCTAACCCTAACCCTAACCCTAAGCCTTACCCGAAGCCTTACCCTAACCCGTCCCCTAATCCTAACCCATACGCTAACACTAACCCATACCCTAACACGTACACTCACCCTAAAGCGTTGTCGTACCCTAACCTGTCCCCTAAACCGTCCCCGTCCCCTAAACCTAACCCTAACCCTAACCATAACCCTAACACTTACCCGAAGCCTTACCCTAACCCGTCCCCTAATCCGTACCCGTACGCTAACACTAACCCGTACCCCAACACGTACGCTAACCCTAAACCGTTGTCATACACTAAACTGTCCCCTAAACCGTCCCAGTCCCCTAACGCTAACCCTAACCCTAACCCTAACCCTTACCCGAAGCCTTACCCAAACCCGTCCCCTAATCCTAACCCGTACGCTAACACTAACCCGTACCCTAACACGTACGCTCACCCTAAAGCATTGTCGTACCCTAACCTGTCCCCTAAACCGTCTCCGTCCCCTAACCCTAACCCTAACCCTAACCTTTACCCGAAGCCTTACCCTAACCCGTCCCCTAATCCTAACCTGTACGCTAACACTAATCCGTACCCTAACACGTACGCTCACCCTAAACCGTTGTCGTACCCTAACCTATCCCCTAACCCGTCCCCGTCCCCTAACCCTAACCCTAACCCTAACCCTAAGCCTTACCCGAAGCCTTACCCTAACACGTCCCCTAATCCTAACCCGTACGCTAACACTAACACATACCCTAACACGTACGCTCACCCTAAACCGTTGTCGTACTCTAACCTGTCCCCTAAACCGTCCCCGTCCCCTAATCCTAACCCTAACCCTAAACTTAACCCTAACCCTTACGCGAAGCCTTACCCTAACCCGTCCCCTAATCCTAACCCGTACGCTAACACTAAAGCGTACCCCAACACGTACGTTCACCCTAAACCGTTGTCGTACCCTAAACTGTCCACTAAACCGTCCCCGTCACCTAACCCTAACCCTAACCCTAACCCTAACCCTAACCCTTACACGAAGCCTTACCCTAACCCGTCCCCTAATCCTAACCGGTACGCTAACACTAATCCGTACGCTTACACGTACGCTCACCCTAAACAGTTGTCGTACCCTAATCTGTCCCCTAAACCATCCCTGTCCCCTGACCCTAACCCTAACCCTAACCCTAACACTAAACCTTACCCCTAGCCTTACCCTAACCCGTCCCCTAATCCTAACCCGTACGCTAACACTAACCCATACCCTAACACGTACGCTCACCCTAAACCGTTTTCGTACCCTAACCTGTCCCCTAAACCGTCCCCATCCCCTAAACATAACCCTAACCCTAACCCTAACCCTAAACCTTACCCGAAGCCTTACACTAACCCGTCCCCTAATCCTAACCCGTACGCTAACACTAACCCGTACCCTAACACTTACGCTCACCCTAAATCTTTGTCGTACCCTAACCTGTCCCCTAAACCATCACCGTCCCCTAAACCTAACCGTAAACCTAACCCTAACCCTTACCCGAAGCCTTACCCTAACCCGTCCCCTAATCCTAAACGTACGCTAACACTATCCCGTACCCTAACACGTACGCTCACCCTAAACCGTTGTCGTACCCTAACTTGTCTCCTAAACCGTCCCCGTCCCCTAACCCTAACCCTAACCCTAACATTTACCCGAAGCCTTACCCTAACCCGTCCCCTAATCTTAACCCGTACGCTAACACTAATCCGTACCCTAACACGTACGCTCACCCTAAAACGTTGTCGTACCCTAACCTGTCCCCTATACCGTCCCTGTCGCCTAACCCTAACCCTAACCCTAACCCTAAGCCTTACCCGAAGCCTTACCCTAACCCGTCCCCTAATCCTAACCCATACGCTAACACTAACCCATACCCTAACACGTACACTCACCCTAAACCGTTGTCGTACCCTAACCTGTCCCCTAAACCGTCCCCGTCCCCTAAACCTAACCCTAACCCTAACCCTAACCCTAACCCTTACCCGAAGCCTTACCCTAACCCGTCCCCTAATCCTAACCCGTACGCTAACACTAACCCGTACCCTAACACGTAAGCTCACCCTAAACCGTTCTCGTACCCTAACCTGTCCCCTAAACCGTCCTCGTCCCCTAACCCTAAACCTAACCCTAACCCTTACCCGAAGCCTTACCCTAACCTGTCCCCTAATCCTAACCTGCACGCTAACACTAAACCGTACCCTAACACGTACGCTCACCCTAAACCGTTGTCATACCCTAACCTGTCCCCTAAACCGTCCCCGTCCCCTAAACCTAACCAAAACCCTAACCATAACCCTTACCCGAAGCCTTATGCTAACCCGTCCCCTAATCCTAAACCGTACACTAACACTAACCCATACCCTAACACGTACGCTCACCCTAAAACTTTGTCGTACACTAACCTCTCCCCTAAACCGTCCCCGTCCATTAACCCTAACCCTAACCCTAACCCTTACCCGAAGCCTTACCCTAACCCGTCACCTAATCCTAACCCGTACGCTAACACTAAACCATACCCTAATATGTACGCTCACCCTAAACCGTTGTCGTACCCTAACCTGTCCCATACACCGTCCCCGTCCCCTAACCCTAACCCTAACCCAAAACTTTACCCTAACCCTTACCCGAAGCCTTACCCTAACCCGTCCCCTAATCCAAACCCGTACGCTAACACTAACCCATACCCTAACACGTACGCTCACACTAAAGCGATGTCGTAACCTAACCTGTCCCCTAAACCGTCCCCGTCCCCTAACCCTAACCCTAACCCTAACCATAACGCTTACCCGAAGCCTTACCCTAACCCGTCCCCTAATCCTAACCCGTATGCTAACACTAACCCGTACCCTAACACGTACGCTCACCCTAAACGGTTGTCGTACGCTAACCTGTCCCCTAAACCGTCCCCGTCCCCTAACCCTAACCCTAACCCTAACCCTAAAACTAACCCTTACCCGAAGCCTTACCCTAACCCGTCCCCTAATCCTAACCCGTACGCTAAAAGTAACCCGTACCCTAACATGTACGCTCACCCTAAACCGTTGTCGTACCCTAACCTGTCCCCTAAACCGTCCCCGTCCCCTAACCCTAACCCTAACCCTAACCCTAACCCTAACCCTAACCTAACCCTAACCCGAAGCCTTACCCTAACACGTCCCCTAATCATAATCCTTATGCTAACACTAACCCGTATATTAACACGTACGCTCACACTCAACCTTTGTCATACCCTAACCTGTCCCCTAAACCGTCCCCGTCCCCTAACCCTAACCCTAACCCTAACCCTAAACCTAACCCTTACCCGAAACCTTACCCTAACCCTTCCCCTAATCCTAACCCGTACGCTAACACTAACCCGTACCCTAATACGTACGCTCACCCTAAATATTTGTCGTATCCTAACCTGTCCCCTAAACCCTCCCCGTCCCCTAACCCTAATCCTAACCCTAACACTAACCCTAAACCTTACCCGAAGCCTTACCCTAACCCGTCCCCTAATACTAACCCGTACGCTAACACTAACCCATACCCTAACACGTACGCTCACCCTAAACCGTTGTCGTACCCTAAACTGTCCCCTAAACCGTCCCCGTCCCCTAACCCTAACCCTAAACCTAACCCTTACCCGAAGCCTTACCCTAACCCGTCCCCTAATTCTAAACCGTACGCTAACACTAACCCGTACCCTAACACGTACGCTCACCCTAAACGGTTGTCGTACCCTATCCTGTCCCCTATACCGTCCCCATCCCCTAACCCTAACACTAACCCTAACCGTAACCTTAACCCTAACCAGAAGCCTTACACAAACCCGTCACCTAATCCTAAACCGTACGCTAACACTACCCCGTACCCTAACACGTACGCTCACCCTAAACCGCTGTCGTACCCTCACCTGTCCCCTAAACCCTCCCCATCCCCTAACCCTAACCCTATCGGTAAACCTAACCCTACCACTTACCCGAAGCCTTACCCTAACCCGTCCCCTAATCCTAACCCGTACGCTAACACTAAACCGTACCCTAACACGTACGCTCACCCTAAACCGTTGTCGTACACTAACCTGTCCCCTAAACCCTCCTCGTCCCCTAACCCTAACCCTAACCCTAACCCTAACGCTAACCCTTACCCGAAGCCTTAGCCTAACTCGTCCCCTAATCCTAACCCGTACGCTAACACTAAACCGTACCCTAACACGTATGCTCACCCTAAACCTTTGTCGTACCCTAAACTGTCCCCTAAACCGTCCCCTTCCACTAACCCTAACCCTAACCCTAATCCTTACCCGAAGCCTTACCCTAACCCGTCCCCTTATCCTAACCCGTACGCTAACACTAACCCATACCCTAACACGTAAGCTCACCCTAAACCTTTCTCGTACACTAACCTGGCCCCTAAAAGGTCCCCGTCCCCTAACCCTAAACCTAACACTAACCCTAACCCTAACACTTACCCGAAGCCTTATCCTAACCTGTCCCCTAATCCTAACGTGTACGCTAACAGTAATCCGTTCCCTAACACGTACGCTCACCCTAAACCGTTGTCATACCCTAACCTGTCCCCTAAACCGTCCCCGTCCCCTAACCCTAACCCTAACCCTAACCCTAAAACTAACCCTTACCCGAAGCCTTACCCTATCCCGTCCCCTAATCCTAACCCGTACGCTAAAAGTAACCCGTACCCTAACATGTACGCTCACCCTAAACCGTTGTCGTACCCTAACCTGTCCCCTAAACCGTCCCCGTCCCCTAACCCTAACCCTAACCCTAACCCTAACCCTAACCCTAACCCTAACCTAACCCTAACCCGAAGCCTTACCCTAACACGTCCCCTAATCATAATCCTTATGCTAACACTAACCCGTATATTAACACGTACGCTCACACTCAACCTTTGTCATACCCTAACCTGTCCCCTAAACCGTCCCCGTCCCCTAACCCTAACCCTAACCCTAACCCTAACCCTAAACCTAACCCTTACCCGAAACCTTACCCTAACCCTTCCCCGAATCCTAACCCGTACGCTAACACTAACCCGTACCCTAATACGTACGCTCACCCTAAATATTTGTCGTATCCTAACCTGTCCCCTAAACCCTCCCCGTCCCCTAACCCTAATCCTAACCCTAACACTAACCCTAAACCTTACCCGAAGCCTTACCCTAACCCGTCCCCTAATACTAACCCGTACGCTAACACTAACCCATACCCTAACACGTACGCTCACCCTAAACCGTTGTCGTACCCTAAACTGTCCCCTAAACCGTCCCCGTCCCCTAACCCTAACCCTAAACCTAACCCTTACCCGAAGCCTTACACTAACCCGTCCCCTAATTCTAAACCGTACGCTAACACTAACCCGTACCCTAACACGTACGCTCACCCTAAACGGTTGTCGTACCCTATCCTGTCCCCTATACCGTCCCCATCCCCTAACCCTAACACTAACCCTAACCGTAACCTTAACCCTAACCAGAAGCCTTACACAAACCCGTCACCTAATCCTAAACCGTACGCTAACACTACCCCATACCCTAATACGTACGCTCACCCTAAACCGCTGTCGTACCCTCACCTGTCCCCTAAACCCTCCCCATCCCCTAACCCTAACCCTATCGGTAAACCTAACCCTACCACTTACCCGAAGCCTTACCCTAACCCGTCCCCTAATCCTAACCCGTACGCTAACACTAAACCGTACCCTAACACGTACGCTCACCCTAAACCGTTGTCGTACACTAACCTGTCCCCTAAACCCTCCTCGTCCCCTAACCCTAACCCTAACCCTAACCCTAACGCTAACCCTTACCCGAAGCCTTAGCCTAACTCGTCCCCTAATCCTAACCCGTACGCTAACACTAAACCGTACCCTAACACGTATGCTCACCCTAAACCTTTGTCGTACCCTAAACTGTCCCCTAAACCGTCCCCTTCCACTAACCCTAACCCTAACCCTAATCCTTACCCGAAGCCTTACCCTAACCCGTCCCCTTATCCTAACCCGTACGCTAACACTAACCCATACCCTAACACGTAAGCTCACCCTAAACCTTTCTCGTACACTAACCTGGCCCCTAAAAGGTCCCCGTCCCCTAACCCTAAACCTAACACTAACCCTAACCCTAACACTTACCCGAAGCCTTATCCTAACCTGTCCCCTAATCCTAACGTGTACGCTAACAGTAATCCGTTCCCTAACACGTACGCTCACCCTAAACCGTTGTCATACCCTAACCTGTCCCCTAAACCGTCCCCGTCCCCTAACCCTAACCCTAACCCTAACCCTAACCCTTATCCGAAGCCTTATCCTAACCCGTCCTCTAATCCTAAACCGTACACTAACACTAACCCGTACCCTAACACGTACGCTCACCCTAAACCGTTGTCGTACCCTAACCTGTCCCCTAAACCGTCCCGGTCCCCTAACCCTAACCCTAACCCTAACCCTTACCCGAAGCCTTACCCTAACCCGTCCCTTAATCCTAACCCGTACGCTAACACTAACTCATACCCTAACACGTACGCTCACCCTAAACCGTTGTCGTACCCTAACCTGTCCACTAAACTGTCCCCGTCCCCTAACCCTAACCCTAAGCCTAACCCTAACCCTAAACCTTACACGAAGCCTTACCTTAACCCGTCCCCTAATCCTAACCCGTACGCTAACACTAAACCATACCCTAACACGTACGCTCACCCTAAACTGTTTTCGTACCCTAACCTGTCCCCTAAACCGTCCCCGTCCCCTAACCCTAACCCTAACCCTAACACTAACCCTAACCCTTACCCGAAGCCTTACCTATCCCGTCTCCTATTCCTAACCCGTACGCTAACACTAACCCGTACCCTAACACGTACGCTCACCCTAAACTGTTGTCATACCCTAACCTGTCCGCTAAACCGTCCCCGTCCCCTAACCCTAACCCTAAACCTAACCCTAACCCTTACCCGAAGCCTTACCCTAACCCGTCCCCCAATCCTAACCCGTACGCTAACACTAACCCGTACCCTAACATGTACGCTCACCCTAAACTGTTGTCGTACCCTAACCTGTCCCCTAAACCGTCCCCGACCCCTAACCCTAACCCTAACCCTAACCCTAACGCTATCCCTTACCCGAAGCCTTACCCTAACCCGTCGCCCAATCCTAACCCGTACGCTAACACTAACCCGTACCCTAACACGTACGCTCACCCTAAACCGTTGTCATACCCTAACCTGTCCCTTAAACCCTCCCCGTCCCCTAACCCTAACCCTAACCCTAACCCTTACCCGAAGCCTTACACTAACCCGTCCCCTAATCGTAACCCGTACGCTAACACTAACCCGTACCCTAACACGTACGCTCACCCTAAACCGTTGTCGTACCCTAACCTGTCCCCTAAACCGTCCCGGTCCCCTAACCCTAACCCTAACCCTAACCCTTACCCGAAGCCTTACCCAAACCCGTCCCTTAATCCTAACCCGTACGCTAACACTAACCCATACCCTAACACGTACGCTCACCCTAAACCGTTGTCGTACCCTAACCTGTCCCCTAAACTGTCCCCGTCCCCTTACCCTAACCCTAAGCCTAACCCTAACCCTAACCCTTACACAAAGCCTTACCCTAACCCGTCCCCTAATCCTAACCATACGCTAACACTAACCCGTACCCTAACACGTACGCTCACCCTAAACTGTTGTCGTACCCTAACTTGTCCCCTAAATCGTCCCCGTACCCTAACCCTAACCCTAAACCTAACACTAACCCTAACCCTTACACGAAGCCTTACCCTATCCCGTCCCCTATTCCTAACCCGTACGCTAACACTAACCCGTACCCTAACACGTACGCTCACCCTAAACCGTTGTCATACCCTAACCTGTCCACTAAACCGTCCCCGTCCCCTAACACTAACCCTAACCCTAACCCTTACCCGAAGCCTTACCCTAACCCGTCCCCCAATCCTAACCCGTACGCTAACACTAACCCGTACCCTAACATGTACGCTCACCCTAAACTGTTGTCGTACCCTAACCTGTCCCCTAAACGGTCCCCGACCCCTAACCCTAACCCTAACCCTAACGCTATCCCTTACCCGAAGCCTTACCCTAACCAGTCGCCCAATCCTAACCCGTAGGCTAACACTAACCCGTACCCTAACACATACGCTCACCCTAAACCGTTGTCATACCCTAACCTGTCCCTTAAACTCTCCCCGTCCCATAACCCTAACCCTAACCCTAACCCTTACCCGAAGCCTTACACTAAACCGTCCCCTAATCCTAACCCGTACGCTAACACTAACCCGTACCCTAACACGTACGCTCACCCTAAACCGTTGTCGTACCCTAACCTTTCCCCTAAACCGTCCCCGTCCCCTAACCCTAACACTAACCCTAACCTTTACCCGAAGCCTTACCCTCTACCGTCCCCTAATCCTAACCCGTACGCTAACACTAACCTGTACCCTAACACGTACGCTCACCCTAAACCGTTGTCATACCCTAACCTGTCCCCTAAACCGTCCCCGTCCCCTAATCCTAACCCTAACCCTAACCCTATCCCTTACCCGAAGCCTTACCCTAAACCGTCCCCTAATCCTAAACCGTACGCTAACAGTAACCCGTTCCCTAACACGTACGCTCACCCTAAACTGTTGTCATACCCTAACCTGTCCCCTAAACCGTCCCCGTCCCGTAACCCTAACCCTAAACCTAACCCTTACCCGAAGCCTTATCCTAACCCGTCCCCTAATCCTAAACTGTACACTAACACTAACCCGTACCCTAACACGTACGCTCACCCTAAACCGTTGTCGTACCCTAACCTGTCCCCTAAACCGTCCCGGTCCCCTAACCCTAACCCTAACCCTAACCCTTACCCGAAGCCTTACCCTAACCCGTCCCTTAATCCTAACCCGTACGCTAACACTAAACCATACCCTAACACGTACGCTCACCCTAAACAGTTGTCATACCCTAACCTGTCCCCTAAACTGTCCCCGTCCCCTTACCCTAACCCTAAGCCTAACCCTAACCCTTACACGAAGCCTTACACTATCCCGTCCCCTATTCCTAACCCGTACGCTAACACTAACCCGTACCCTAACACGTACGCTCACCCTAAACCGTTGTCATACCCTAACCTGTCCCCTAAACCGTCCCCGTCCCCTAAACCTAACCCTAACCCTAACCCTAACCCTTACCCGAAGCCTTACCCTAACCCGTCCCCCAATCCTAACCCGTACGCTAACACTAACCCGTACCCTAACACGTACGCTCACACTAAACTGTTGTCGTACCCTAACCTGTCCCCTAAACAGTCCCCGTCCCCTAACCGTAACCCTTACCCTAAGCCTAACCCTAACCCTAACCCTTACCCAAAGCCTTACCCTAACCAGTCCCATAATCCTAACCCGTACGCTAACACTAACCTGTACCCTAACACGTACGCTCACCCTAAACCATTGTCGTACCCTAAACTGTCCCCTAAACCGTACCCTTCCCCTAATTCTAACACTAACCCTAACCTTTACCCGAAGCCTTACCCTCTCCCGTCCCCTAATCCTAACCCGTACGCTAACACTAACCCGTACCCTAACACGTACGCTCACCCTAAACCGTTGTCATACCCTAACCTGTCCCCTAAACCGTCCCCGTCCCCTAACCCTAACCCTAACCCTAACCCTATCCCTTACCCGAAGCCTTACCATAACCCGTCCCCTAATCCTAAACCGTACGCTAACAGTAACCCGTTCCCTAACACGTACGCTCACCCTAAACCGTTGTCATACCCTAACCTGTCCCCTAAACCGTACCCGTCCCCGAACCCTAACCCTAACCCTAACCCTAACCCTTACCCGAAGCCTTATCCTAACCCGTCCCCTAATCCTAAACCGTACACTAACACTAACGCGTACCCTAACACGTACGCTCACCCTAAACCGTTGTCGTACCCTAACCTGTCCCCTAAACCGTCCCGATCCCCTAACCCTAACCCTAACCCTAACCCTTACCCGAAGCCTTACCCTAACCCGTCCCTTAATCCTAACCCGTACGCTAACACTAACCCATACCCTAACACGTACGCTCACCCTAAACCGTTGTCGTACCCTAACCTGTCCCCTAAACTGTCCCCGTCCCCTAACCCTAACCCTAAGCCTAACCCTAACCCTTACACGAAGCCTTACCCTAACCCGTCCCCTAATCCTAACCCGTACGCTAACACTAACCCGTACCCTAACACGTACGCTCACCCTAAACTGTTGTCGTACCCTAACCTGTCCCCTAAACCGACCCCGTCCCCTAACCCTAACCCTAACACTAACGCTAACCCTTACCCGAAGCCTTACCCTATCCCGTCCCCTATTCCTAACCCGTACGCTAACACTAACCCGTACCCTAACACGTACCCTCACCCTAAACCGTTGTCGTACCCTAACCTGTCCCCTAAACCGTCCCGGTCCCCTAACCCTAACCCTAACCCTAACCCTTACCCGAAGCCTTACCCTAAACCGTCCCTTAATCCTAACCCGTACGCTAACACTAACCCATACCCTAACACGTACGCTCACCCTAAACCGTTGTCGTACCCTAACCTGTCCCCTAAACTGTCCCCGTCCCCTAACCCTAACCCTAAGCCTAACTCAAACCCTAACCCTTACACGAAGCCTTACCCTAACCCGTCCCCTAATCCTAACCCGCACGCTAACACTAAACCGTACCCTAACACGTACGCTCACCCTAAACTGTTGTCGTACCCTAACCTGTCCCCTAAACCGTCCCCGTCCCCTAACCCTAACCCTAACCCTAACACTAACCCTAATCCTTACCCGAAGCCTTACCCTATCCCGTCCCCTATTCCTAACCCGTACGCTAACACTAACCCGTACCCTAACACGTACGCTCAACTTAAACCGTTGTCGTACCCTAACCTGTCCCTTAAACCATCCCCGTCCCCTAACCCTAACACTAACCCTAACCTTTACCCGAAGCCTTACCCTCTCCCGTCCCCTAATCCTAACCCTTACGCTAACACTAACCCGTACCCTAACACGTACGCTCACCCTAAACCGTTGTCATACCCTAACCTGTCCCCTAAACCGTCCCCGTCCCCTAACCCTAACCCTAACCCTAACCCTATCCCTTACCCGAAGCCTTACCCTAACCCGTCCCCTAATCCTAACCCGTACGCTAACACTAAACCATACCCTAACACGTACGCTCACCCTAAACCGTTGTCGTACCCTAACCTGTCCCCTAAACTGTCCCCGTCCCCTAACCCTTACCCTAAGCCTAACCCTAACCCTAACCCTTACCCGAAGCCTTACCCTAACCCGTCCCTTTATCCTAACCCGTACGCTAACACTAACCCATACCCTAACACATACGCTCACCCTAAACTGTTTTCGTACCCTAACCTGTCCCCTAAACTGTCCCCGTCCCCTAACCCTAACCCTAAGCCTAACCCTAACGCTAACACTTACACGAAGCCTTACCCTAACCCGTCCCCTAATCCTAACCCGTACGCTAACACTAAACCGTACCCTAACACGTACGCTCACCCTAAACTGTTGTCGCACCCTAACCTGTCCCCTAAACCGTCCCCGTCCCCTAACCCTGACCCTAACCCTAACACTAACCCTAACCCTTACCCGAAGCCTTACACTATCCCGTTCCCTATTCCTAACCCGTACGCTAACACTAACCCCTACCCTAACACGTACGCTCACCCTAAACTGTTGTCATACCCTAACCTGTCCCCTAAACCATCCCCGACCCCTAACCCTAACCCTAACCCTAACCCTAACGCTATCCCTTACCCGAAGCCTTACCCTAACCCGTCGCCCAATCCTAACCCGTACGCTAACACTAAACCGTACCCTAACACGTACGCTCACCCTAAACCGTTGTCATACCCTAACCTGTCCCCTAAAACCTCCTCGTCCCCTAACCCTAACCCTAACCCTAACGCTAACCCTTACCCGAAGGCTTACCCTAACCCGTCCCCTAATCCTAACCCGTACGCTAACACTAACCCGTACCCTAACCCGTACGCTCACCCTAAACCGTTGTCGTACCCTAACTTGTCCCCTAAACCGTCCCCGTCCCCTAACCGTAACCTTAACCCTAACCCTAACCCTAACCCTAACCCTTACCCGAAGCCTTACCCTAACCCGTCCCCTAAGCCTAACCCGTACGCTAACACTAACCCGTACCCTAACACGTACGCTCACCCTAAACCGTTGTCGTACCCTAAACTGTCTCAAAACTGTCCCCGTCCCCTAACCCTTACCCTAAGCCTAACCCTACCCCTAAACCTTACCCGAAGCCTTACCTTAACCAGTCCCCTAATCCTAACCCGTACGCTAACACTAACCCGTACCCTAATACGTACGCTCACCCTAAACCGTTGTCGTACCCTAACCTGTCCCCTAAACCGTCCCCGTCCCCTAACCCTAACACTAACCCTAACCTTTACCCGAAGCCTTACCCTAACCCGTCCCCTATTCCTAACCCGTACGCTAACACTAACCCGTACCCTAACACGTACGCTCACCCTAAACCGTTGTCATACCCTAACCTGTCCCCTAAACCGTCCCCGTGCCCTAACCCTAACCCTAACCCTAACCCTATCACTTATCCGAAGCCTTACCCTAACCCGTCCCCTAATCCTAAACCGTACGCTAACACTAACCCGTACCCTAACATGTACGCGCACCCTAAACTGTTGTCGTACCCTAACCTGTCCCCTAAGCCGTCCCCGTCCCCTAACCGTAACCCTAACCCTAACCCTAACCCTAAACCTAACACTTACCCGAAGCCTTACCCTAACCCGTACCCTAATCCTAACCCGTACGCTAACACTAACACGTACGCTAACATGTACGCTCACCCTAAACTGTTGTCGTACCCTAACCTGTCCCCTAAACCGTCCCCGTCACCTAACCCGAACCCTAACCCTAAACCTTACCCGAAGCCTTACCCTAACCCGTCCCCTAATCCTAACCCGTACGCTAACACTAACCCATACCCTAACACGTACGCTCACCCTAAACCGTTGTCGTACCCTAACCTGTCCCCTAAACTGTCCCCGTCACCTAACCCTTACCCTAAGCCTAACCCTAACCCTAACCCTTACCCGAAGCCTTACCCTAACCCGTCCCTTTATCCTAACCCGTACGCTAACACTAACCCATACCCTAACACGTACGCTCACCCAAAACTGTTGTCGTACCCTAACCTGTCCCCTAAACTGTCCCCGTCCCCTAACCCTAACCCTAAGCCTAACCCTAACGCTAACCCTTACACGAAGCCTTACCCTAACCCGTCCCCTAATCCTAACCCGTACGCTAACACTAACACGTACCCTAACATGTACGCTCACCCTAAACTGTTGTCGTACCCTAACCTGTCCCCTAAACCGTCCCCGTCCCCTAACCCTGACCCTAACCCTAACACTAACCCTAACCCTTACCCGAAGCCTTGCACTATCCCGTCCCCTAATCCTAACCCGTACGCTAACACTAACCCATACCCTGACACGTACGCTCACCCTAAACCATTGTCGTACCCTAACGTGTCCCCTAAACCGTCCCCGTCCCGTAACCCTTACCCTAAGCCTAACCCTAACCCTAACCCTTAACCGAAGCCTTACCCTAACCAGTCCCATAATCCTAACCCGTACGCTAACACTAACCCGTACCCTAACACGTACGCTCACCCTAAACCATTGTCGTACCCTAACCTGTCCTCTAAACCGTCCCCATCCCTAACCCTAACACTAACCCTAACCTTTACCCGAAGCCTTACCCTCTCCCGTCCCCTAATCCTAACCCGTACGCTAACACTAACCCGTACCCTAACACGTACGCTCACCCTAAACCGTTGTCATACCCTAACCTGTCCCCTAAACCGTCCCCGTCCCCTAAACCTAACCCTAACCCTAAACCTATCCCTTACCCGAAGCCTTACCCTAACCCTTCCCCTAATCCTAAACCGTACGCTAACAGTAACCTGTTCCCTAACACGTACGCTCACCCTAAACCGTTGTCATACCCTAACCTGTCCCCTCAACCGTCCCCGTCCCCTAACCCTAACCCTAACCCTAACCCTTACCCGAAGCCTTATCCTAACCCGTCCCCTAATCCTAAACCGTACACTAACACTAACCCATACCCTAACACGTACGCTCACCCTAAACCGTTGTCGTACCCTAACCTGTCCTCTAAACCATCCCGGTCCCCTAACCCTAACCCTAACCCTAAATCTTACCCGAAGCCTCACCCTAACCCGTCCCTTAATCCTAACCCGTACGCTAATACTAACCCATACCCTAACACGTACGCTCACCGTAAACCGTTGTCGTACCCTAACCTGTCCCCTAAACTGTCCCTGTCTCCTAATCCTAACCCTAAGCCTAACCCTAACCCTAACCCTTACACGAAGCCTTATCCTATCCCGTCCCCTAATCCTAACCCGTACGCTAACACTAACCCGTACCGTAACACGTACGCTCACCCTAAACCGTTGTCGTACCCTAACCTGTCCCCTAAACCGTCCCCGTCCCCTAACCCTAACCCTAACCCTACCCTAACCCTTACCCGAAGCCTTACCCTAACCCGTCCCCTAACCCTAACCAATTCGCTAACACTAACCCGTATCCTAACACGTAGGCTCACCCTAAACCGTTGTCGTACACTAACCTGTCCCCTAAACCGTCCCCGTCCCCTAAACCTAACCCTAACCCTAACCCTAACCCTAACCCTTACCCGAAGCCTTACCCTAACCTCTCCCCTAATCCTAACCCGTACGCTAACACTAACCCGTACACTAACACGTACGCTCACACTAAACCGTTGTCGTACCCTAAACTGTCCCCTAAACCGTCCCCGTCCCCTAAGCCTAACCCTAACCCTAACCCTAACCCTTACCCGAAGCCTTACCCTAACCCATCATCTAATCCTAACTCGTACGCTAAAACTAACCCGTACCCTATGATGTACGCTCACCCTAAACCGTTGTCGTACCCTAACTTGTCCCCTAAACCATCTCCGTCCCCTAACCATAACCCTAAACTTAACCCTAACCCTTACCCGAAGCATTACCCTAAGCCGTCCCCTAATCCTAACCCGTACACTAACACTAACCCAAACCCTAACACGTATGCTCACCCTAAACCGTAGTCGTACCCTAACCTGTCCCCTAAACCGTCCCCGTCCCCTAACCCTAACCCTAACCCTAACCCTAACCGTAACCCTTACCCGAAGCCTTACCCTAACCCGTCCCCTAATGCTAAACCGTACGCTAACACTAACACGTACCCTACCACGTACGCTCATCCTAAATCGTTGTCGTACCCTAACCTGTCCCCTAAACAGTCCCCATCCCCTAACCTTAACCCTAACCCTAACCCTAAACTAACCCTTACCCAAAGCCTTACCCTAACCCATCCACTAATCCTAACCCGTACGCTAACACTAACCCGTACCCTAACACGTATGCTCACCCTAAACCGTAGTCGTAGTCTAACCTGTCCCCTAAACCGTCCCCGTCCCCTAACCCTAAGCCTAACCCTAACCCTTACCCGAAGCCTTACCCTAACCCGTCCCCTAATCCTAACCCGTACGCTAACACTAACCCCTACCCTAACACGTACGCTCACCCTAAACTGTTGTCGTACACTAACCTGTCCACTAAACAGTCCCCGTCCCCTAACCCTATCCCTAAGCCTAACGCTAACCCTAACCCTTACCCGAAACCTTACCCTAACCCGTCCCATAATCCTAACCCGTACGCTAACCCTAACCCATACCCTAACACGTACGCTCACCCTAAACAGTTGTCATACCCTAACCTGTCCCCTAAAGCATCCCCGTCCCCTAACCCTAACCCTAACCCTAACCCTAACCCTAACCCTTACCCGAAGCCTTACCCTAACCCGTCCCCTAATCCTAACCCGTACGCTAACACTAACCCTTACCCTAACACGTACGCTCACCCTAAACCGTTGTCATACCCTAAACTATCCCCTCAACCGTCCCCGTCCCCTAACCCTAACCCTAACCCTAACCCTAACGCTAACCCTTACCCGAAGCCTTAACCTAACCCGTCCCCTGATCCTAACCCGTACTCTAACACTAACCCATAACCTAACACGCACGCTCACCCTAAACCGTTGTCGTACCCTAACCTGTCCCCTAAACCGTCCCCGCCCCCTAACCTTAACCCTAACCCTCACCCTAACCCTTACCCGAAGCCTTACCCTAAACCGTTCCCTAATCCTAAACTGTACACTAACACTAACCCATACCCTAACACTTATGCTCACCCTAAACCGTTGTCGTACACTAATCTGTCCCCTAAACCATCCCCGTCCCCTAAGCCTAACCCTAACCCTAACCCTAACCCTAACCCGAAGCCTTACCCTAACCCATCCCCTAATCCAAGCCCGTACGCTAACACTAAGCCGTACCCTAACACGTACACTCACCCTTAACCGTTGTCTTACCCTAACCTGTACCCTATACCGTCCCCGTCCCCTAACCCTAACCCTAACCCTAAACCTAACCCTAACCCTTACCCGAAGCCTTACCCTAACCCGTCCCCTAATCCTAAACCGTACGCTAACACTAACCCGTACCCTAACACGTACGCTCACCCTAAACAGTTGTCGTACCCGAAACTGTCCCCTAAACCGTCCCCGTCCCCTAACCCTAAGCCTAACCCTAACCCTAACCTTAACCCTTACCCGAAGCCTTACACTAACCGGTCCCCTAATCCTAACCCGTACGCTAACACTAACCCGTACCCTAACACGTACGCTCACCCTAAACCGTTGTCATACCCTAACCTGTCCCCTAAACCGTCCCCGTCCCCTAACCCTGACCCTAACCCTAAGCCTTACCCGAAGCCTTACCCGAAGCCTTAGCCTAACCCCTCCCCAATTTCTAACCCGTACGCTAACACTAACACTTACCCTAACACGAACGCTCACCCTAAACCGTTGTCGTACCCTAACCTGTCCCCTAAACCGTCCCCGTCCCCTAAACCTAACACTAACCCTAATCCTAACCCTAACCCTTAACCTTACCCGAAGCCTTACCCTAACCCGTCCCCTAATCCTAACCAGTACGCTAACACTAACCCATAACCTAACACGTGCACTAACCCTAAACCGTTGTCGTACTCTAACCTGTCCCCTAAACCGTCCCCGTCCCCTAATACTAACCCTAACCCTAACCCTTACCCGAAGCCTTACCCTAACCGTCCCCTAATCCTAACCCGTACGCTAACCCTAATCCGTACCCTAACACGTACGCTCACCCTAAACCGTTGTCGTACCCTAACCTGTACCCTAAACCGTCCCGTCCCCTAATCCTAACCCTAAACCTAACCCTTACCCGAAGCCTTACCCTAACCCGTCCACTAATCCTAACCCGTACGCTAACACTAACCCGTACCCTAACACGTATGCTCACCCTAAACCGTTGTCATCCCATAACCTATCCCCTAAACCGTCCCCGTCCCCTAACCCTAACCCTAACCATAACCCTAACGCTAACCCTTACCCGAAGCCTTAACCTAACCCGTCCCCTAATCCTAACCCGTACTCTAACACCAACCCGTACCCTAACACGTACGCTCACTCTAAACCGTTGTCGTACCCTAACCTGTCCCCTAAACCGTCCCCGCCCCCAAACCCTAACCCTAACCCTCACCCTAACCCTTACCCGAAGCCTTACCCTAAACCGTTCCCTAATCCTAAACCGTACACTAACACTAACCCGTACCCTAACACTTATGCTCACCCTAAACCGTTGTCGTACACTAATCTGTCCCCTAAACCGTCCCCGTCCCCTAACCCTAACCCTAACCCTAACCCTAACCCGAAGCCTTACCCTAACCCATCCCCTAATCCTAACCCGTACGCTAACACTAAGCCGTACCCTAACACGTACACTCACCCTAAACCGTTGTCGTACCCTAACCTGTACCCTAAACCGTCCCCGTCCCCTAACCCTAACCCTAACCCTAAACCTAACCCTAACCCTTACCCGAAGCCTTACCCTAACCCGTCCCCTAATCCTAAACCGTACGCTAACACTAACCCGTACCCTAACACGTACGCTCACCCTAAACATTTGTCGTACCCTAACCTGTCCCCTAAACCGTCCCCGTCCCCTAACCCTAAGCCTAACCCTAACCCTAACCTTAACCCTTACCCGAAGCCTTACACTAACGCGTCCCCTAATCCTAACCCGTACGCTAACACTAACCCGTACCCTAACACGTACGCTCAACCTAAACCGTTGTCGTACCCTAACCTGTCCCCTAAACCGTCCCCGTCCCCTAACCCTAACCCTAACCCTAAGCCTTACCCGAAGCCTTACCCGAAGCCTTAGCCTAACCCCTCCCCTATTTCTAACCCGTACGCTAACACTAACCCGTACCCTAACACGAACGCTCACCCTAAACCGTTGTCGTACCCTAACCTGTCCCCTAAACCGTCCCCGTCCCCTAAACCTAACACTAAACCTAAACCTAACCCAACCCTTACCCTTACCCGAAGCCTTACCCTAACCCGTCCCCTAATCCTAACCCGTACGCTAACACTAACCCATAACCTAACACGTGCACTAACCCTAAACCGTTGTCGTACCCTAACCTGTCCCCTAAACCGTCCCCGTCCCCTAACACTAACCCTAACCCTAACCCTTACCCGAAGCCTTACCCTAACCCGTCCCGTAATCCTAACCCGTACGCTAACCCTAATCCGTACCCTAACACGTATGCTCACCCTAAACCGTTGTCGTACCCTAACCTGTACCCTAAACCGTCCCGTCCCCTAATCCTAACCCTAAACCTGACCCTTACCCGAAGCCTTACCCTAACCCGTCCACTAATCCTAACCCGTACGCTAACACTAACCCGTACCCTAACACGTACGCTCACTCTAAACCGTTGTCGTACCCTAACCTGTC
The DNA here is from genome assembly GCF_963924675.1 of Phocoena phocoena. Classification (NCBI taxonomy): domain Eukaryota; kingdom Metazoa; phylum Chordata; class Mammalia; order Artiodactyla; family Phocoenidae; genus Phocoena; species Phocoena phocoena. The sequence goes on along the minus strand of NW_027077764.1, from coordinate 148,330 downwards.
CCCTAAACCGTCCCCGTCCCCTAACCCTAACCCTAACCCTAACCCTAACCCTTACCCGAAGCCTTACCCTAAACCGTTCCCTAATCCTAAACCGTACACTAACACTAACCCGTACCCTAACACTTATGCTCACCCTAAACCGTTGTCGTACACTCATCTGTCCCCTAAACCTTCCCCGTCCCCTAACCCTAACCCTAACCCTAACCCGAGCCTTACCCTAACACATCCACTAATCCTAACCCGTACGCTAACACTAACCCGTACCCTAACACGTACACTCACCCTAAACCGTTGTCGTACTCTAACCTGTACCCTAAACCGTCCCCGTCCCCTAACCCTAATCCTAACCCTAACCCTAACCCTAAACCTTTCCCGAAGCCTTACCCTAACCCGTCCCCTAATCCTAACCCGTACGCTAACACTAACCCGTACCCTAACAGGTACGCTCACCCAAAACAGTTGTCGTAACCAAACCTGTCCCCTAAACCGTCCCCGTCCCCTAACCCTAAGCCTAACCCTAACCCTAAACTTAACCCTTACCCGAAGCCATACCCTAACCCGTCCCCTAATCCTAACCCGTACGCTAACACTAACCCGTACCCTAACACGTACGCTCACCCTAAATCGTTGTCGTACCCTAACCTGTCCCCTAAACCGTCCCCGTCCCCTAACCCTAACCCTAACCCTAAGCCTTACCCGAAGCAATACCCGAAGCCTTAGCCTAACCCCTCCCCTATTTCTAACCCGTACGCTAACACTAACCCGTACCCTAACATGAATGCTCGCCCTAAACCGTTGTCGTACCCTAACCTGTCCCCTAAACCGTCCCCGTCCCCTAACCCTAACCCTAACCCTAACCCTAACCCTAACCCTTACCCGAAGCCTTACCCTAACCCGTCCCCTAATCCTAACCCTTACGCTAACACTAACCCGTACCCTAACATGTACGCTCACCCTAAACCGCTGTCGTACCCTAACCTGTCCCCTAAACCGTCCCCGTCCCCTAACCCTAACCCTAAGCCTTACCCGAAGCGTTACCCGAAGCCTTAGCCTAACCCCTCCCCTATTTCTAACCCGTACGCTAACACTAACCCGTACCCTAACACGAAAGCTCACCCTAAACCGTTGTCGTACCCTAACCTGTCCCCTAAACCGTCCCCGTCCCCTAAATCTAACACTAACCCTAATCCTAACCCTAACCCTTACCCTTACCCGAAGCCATACCCTAACCCGTCCCCTAATCCTAACCCGTACGCTAACACTAAGCCATAACCTAACACGTGCACTAACCCTAAACCGTTGTCGTACCCTAACCTGTCCCCTAAACCGTCCCCGTCCACTAACACTAACCCTAACCCTAACCCTTACCCGAAGCCTTACCCTAACCCGTCCCCTAATCCTAACCCGTACGCTAACCCTAATCCGTACCCTAACACGTACGCTCACCCTAAACCGTTGTCGTACACTAACCTGTACCCTAAACCGTCCAGTCCCCTAATCCTAACCCTAAACCTAACCCTTACCCGAAGCCTTACCCTAACCCGTCCACTAATCCTAACCCGTACGCTAACACTAACCCGTACCCTAACACGTACGCTCACCCTAAACCGTTGTCATACCATAACCTATCCCCTAAACCGTCCCCGTCCCCTAACCCTAACCCTAACCATAACCCTAACGCTAACCCTTACCCGAAGCCTTAAGCTAAACCGTCCCCTAATCCTAACCCGTACTCTAACACTAAACCGTACCCTAACACATACGCTCACTCTAAAGCGTTGTCGTACCCTAACCTGTCCCCTAACCATCCCCGTCCCCTAACCCTAACCCTAACCCTAACCCTTACCCGAAGCCTTACCCTAAACCGTTCCCTAATCCTAAACCGTACACTAACACTAACCCGTACCCTAACACTTATGCTCACCCTAACCGTTGTCGTACACTAATCTGTCCCCTAAACCGTCCCCGTCCCCTAAACCTAACCCTAACCCTAACCCGAAGCCTTACCCTAACCCATCCCCTAATCCTAACCCGTACGCTAACACTAACCCGTACCCTAACAGGTACGCTCACCCTAAACAGTTGTCGTACCCTAACCTGTCCCCTAAACCGTCCCCGTCCCCTAACCCTAAGCCTAACCCTAACCCTAACCTTAACCCTTACGCGAAGCCTTACCCTAACCTGTCCCCTAATCCTAACCCGTACGCTAACACTAACCCGTACCCTAACACGTACGCTCACCCTAAACCGCTGTCGTACCCTAACCTGTCCCCTAAACCGTCCCCGTCCCCTAACCCTAACCCTAACCTGAAGCCTTACCCGAAGCCTTAGCCTAACCCCTCCCCTATTTCTAACCCGTACGCTAACAGTAACCCGTACCCTAACACGAACGCTCACCCTAAACCGTTGTCGTACACTAACCTGTCCCCTAAACCGTCCCCGTCCCCTAACCCTAACCCTAACTTTAACCCTAAGCCTAACCCTTACCCGAAGCCTTACCCTAACCCGTCCCCTAATCCTAAACCGTACGCTAACACTAACACGTACCCTAACATGTACGCTCACCCTAAACCGTTGTCATACCCTAACCTGTCCCCTAAACCGTTCCCGTCCCCTAACCCTAACCCTAAGCCTTACCCGAAGCCTTACCCGAAGCCTTAGCCTAACCTCTCCCCTATTTCTAACCCGTACGCTAACACTAACCTGTACCCTAACACGAACGCTCACCCTAAACCGTTGTCGTACCCTAACCTGTCCCCTAAACCGTCCCCGTCCCCTAAACCTAACCCTAACCCTAACCCTAACCCTAACCCTTACCCTTACCCGAAGCCTTACCCTAACCCGTCCCCTAATCCTAACCCGTACGCTAACACTAACCCATAACCAAACACGTGCACTAACCCTAAACCGTTGTCGTACCCTAACCTGTCCCCTAAACCGTCCCCGTTCCCTAACACTAACCCTAACCCTAACCCTTACCCGAAGCCTTACCCTAACCCGTCCCCTAATCCTAACCCGTACGCTAACTCTAATCCGTACCCAAACACGTACGCTCACCCTAAACCGTTGTCGTACCCTAACCTGTACCCTAAACCGTCCCGTCCCCTAATCCTAACCCTAAACCTAACCCTTACCCGAAGCCTTACACTAACCCGTCCACTAATCCTAACCCGTACGCTAACACTAACCCATACCCTAACACGTACGCTCACCCTAAAGCGTTGTCATACCCTAACCTATCCCCTAAACCGTCCCCGTCCCCTAACCCTAACCCTAACCCTAACACTAACGCTAACCCTTACCCGAAGCCTTAACTTAACCCGTCCCTTAATCCTAACCCGTACTCTAACACTGACCCGTACCCTAACACGTACGCTCACTCTAAACCGTTGTCGTACCCTAAACTGTCCCCTAAACCGTCCCCGTCCCCTAACCATAACCCTAACCCTAACCCTAACCCTTACCCGAAGCCTTAACCTAAACCGTTCCCTAATCCTAAACCGTACACTAACACTAACCCGTACCCTAACACATATGCTCACCCTAAACCGTTGTCGTACACTAATCTGTCCCCTACAACCTCCCCGTCCCCGTCCCCTAACCCTAACCCTAACCCTAACCCTTACCCGAAGCCTTACCCTAAACCGTTCCCTAATCCTAAACCGTACACTAACACTAACCCGTACCCTAACACTTATGCTCACCCTAACCGTTGTCGTACACTAATCTGTCCCCTAAACCGTCCCCGTCCCCTAAACCTAACCCTAACCCTAACCCGAAGCCTTACCCTAACCCATCGCCTAAACCTAACCCGTACGCTAACACTAACCCGTACCCTAACACGTACACTCACCCTAAACCGTTGTCGTACCCAAACTGTACCCTAAACCGTCCCCGTCCCCTAACCCTAACCCTAACCCTAACCCTAACCCTAACACTTACCCGAAGCCTTACCCAAACCCGTCCCCTAATCCTAACCCGTACGCTAACACTAACCCGTACCCTAACAGGTACGCTCACCCTAAACAGTTGTCGTACACTAACCTGTCCCCTAAACCGTCCCCGTCCCCTAACCCTAAGCCTAACCCTAACCCTAACCTTAACCCTTACGCGAAGCCTTACCCTAACCTGTTCCCTAATCCTAACCCGTACGCTAACACTAACCCGTACCCTAACACGTACGCTCACCCTAAACCGCTGTCGTACCCTAACCTGTCCCCTAAACCGTCCCCGTCCCCTAACCCTAACCCTAACCCGAAGCCTTACCCGAAGCCTTAGCCTAACCCCTCCCCTATTTCTAACCCGTACGCTAACACTAACCCGTACCCTAACACGAACGCTCACCCTAAACCGTTGTCGTACACTAACCTGTCCCCTAAACCGTCCCCGTCCCCTAACCCTAACCCTAACCCTAACCCTAAGCCTAACCCTTACCCGAAGCCTTACCCTAACCCGTCCCCTAATCCTAAACCGTACGCTAACACTAACACGTACCCTAACATGTACGCTCACCCTAAACCGTTGTCATACCCTAACCTGTCCCCTAAACCGTTCCCGTCCCCTAACCCTAAACCTAAGCCTTACCCGAAGCCTTACCCGAAGCCTTAGCCTAACCCCTCCCATATTTCTAACCCGTACGCTAACACTAAACTGTACCCTAACACGAACGCTCACCCTAAACCGTTGTCGTACCCTAACCTGTCCCCTAAACCGTCCCCGTCCCCTAAACCTAACCCTAACCCTAACCCTAACCCTAACCCTTACCCTTACCCGAAGCCTTACCCTAACCCGTCCCCTAATCCTAACCCGTACGCTAACACTAACCCATAACCTAACACGTGCACTAACCCTAAACCGTTGTCGTACCCTAACCTGTCCCCTAAACCGTCCCCGTCCCCTAACACTAACCCTAACCCTAACCCTTACCCGAAGCCTTACCCTAAGCCGTCCCCTAATCCTAACCCGTACGCTAACTCTAATCCGTACCCTAACACGTACGCTCACCCTAAACCGTTGTCGTACCCTAACCTGTACCCTAAACCGTCCCGTCCCCTAATCCTAACCCTAAACCTAACCCTTACCCGAAGCCTTACACTAACCCGTCCACTAATCCTAACCCGTACGCTAACACTAACCCATACCCTAATACGTACGCTCACCCTAAAGCGTTGTCATACCCTAACCTATCCCCTAAACCGTCCCCGTCCCCTAACCCTAACCCTAACCCTAACACTAACGCTAACCCTTACCCGAAGCCTTAACTTAACCCGTCCCCTAATCCTAACCCGTACTCTAACACTGACCCGTTCCCTAACACGTACGCTCACTCTAAACCGTTGTCGTACCCTAAACTGTCCCCTAAACCGTCCCCGTCCCCTAACCATAACCCTAACCCTAACCCTAACCCTTACCCGAAGCCTTACCCTAAACCGTTCGCTAATCCTAAACCGTACACTAACACTAACCCGTACCCTAACACATATGCTCACCCTAAACCGTTGTCGTACACTAATCTGTCCCCTACAACCTCCCCGTCCCCGTCCCCTAACCCTAACCCTAACCCTAACCCGAAGCCTTACCCTAACCCATCCCCTAATGCTAACCCGTACGCTAACACTAACCCGTACCCTAACACGTACACTCACCCTAAACCGTTGTCGTACCCTAACCTGTACCCTAAACCGTCCCCATCCCCTAACCCTAACCCTAACCCTAACCCTAACCCTAACCATTACCCGAAGCCTTACCCTAACCCGTCCCCTAATCCTAATCCGTATGCTAACACTAACCCGTACCCTAACACGTACGCTCACCCTAAACAGTTGTCGTACTCTAACCTGTCCCCTAAACCGTCCCCGTCCCCTAACCCTAAGCCTAACCCTAACCCTAACCTTAACCCTTACCCGAAGCCTTACCCTAACCCGTCCCCTAATCCTAACCCGTACGCTAACACTAACCCGTACCCTAACACGTACGCTCAACCTAAACCGTTGTCATACCCTAACCTGTCCCCTAAACCGTCCCCGTCCCCTAACCCTAACCCTAACCCTAAGCCTTACCCGAAGCCTTACCCGAAGCCTTAGCCTAACCCCTCCCCTATTTCTAACCCGTACGCTAACACTAACCCGTACCCTAACACGAACGCTCACCCTAAACCGTTGTCGTACCCTAACCTGTCCCCTAAACCGTCCACGTCCCCTAAACCTAACCCTAAACCTAACCCTAACCCTAACCCTTACTCTTACCCGAAGCGTTACCCTAACCCGTCCCCTAATCTTAACCCGTACGCTAACACTAACCCATAACCTAACACGTGCACTAACCCTAAACCGTTGTCGTACCCTAACCTGTCCCCTAAACCGTCCCCGTCCCCTAACACTAACCCTAACCCTAACCTTTACCCGAAGCCTTACCCTAACCCGTCCCCTAATCCTAACCCGTACGCTAACCCTAATCCGTACCCTAACACGTACGCTCACCCTAAACCGTTGTCGTACCCTAACCTGTACCCTAAACCGTCCCGTCCCCTAATCCTAACCCTAAACCTAACCCTTACCCGAAGTCTTACCCTAACCCGTCCACTAATCCTAACCCGTACGCTAACACTAACCCGTACCCTAACACGTACGCTCAGCCTAAACCGTTGTCCTACACTAACCTGTCCCCTAAACCGTCCCCTAACCCTAACCCTAACCCTAACCCTAACCCTAACCCTAACCCTTACCTGAAGCCTTACCCTAACCCTTCCCCTAATCCTATCCCGTACACTAACACTAACCCGTACCCTAACACGTACGCTCACCCTAAACCGTTGTTGTACCCTTACCTGTCACCTAAAATGTCCCCGTCCCCTAACCCTTACCCTAACCCTAACCCCGTTCCCGTCCCCTAAACCTAACCCTAACACTAACACTTACCCGAATCCTTACCCTAACCCGTCCCCTAATCCTAAGCCGTACGCTAAAACTAACCCGTACCCTAACACATACGCTCACCCTAAACCGTTGTCGTACCCTAACCTGTCCCCTAAACCGTCCCCGTCCCCTAACCCTATCCCTAACCCTAACCCTAACCCTAACCCTTACCCGAAGCCTTACACTAACCCGTCCCCTAATCCTAAGCCGTACGCTAACACTAACCCGTAACCTAACACGTACGCTCACACTAAACCGTTGTCGACCCTAACCTGTCCCCTAAACCGTCCACGTCCCCTAACCCTAACCCTAAACCTAAACCTAACCCAAAGACTTACCCTAACCCGTCCCCTAATCCTAACCCGTACGCTAACATTAACCCATACCCTAACACGTACGCTCACCCTTAACCGTTGTCGTACCCTAAACTGTCCCCTAAACCGTCCCCATCCCCTAACCATAACCCTAACCCTAACCCTTTCCCGAAGCCTTAGAATAACCCGTACCCTAATCCTAACCCGTACGCTAACACTAACCCGTACCCTAACACGTATGCTCAGCCTAAACCGTTGCCGTACCATAACCTGTCCCCTAAACCGTCCACGAACCCTAACCCTAACCCTAACCCTAACCCTTACCCGAAGCCTTACCCTAACCCGTCCCCTAATCCTAACCCGTTCGCTAACACTAACCCGTACCCTAACACGTATGCTCACCCTAAACCGTTGTCGTACCCTAACCTGTCGCCTAAACCGTCCCTGTCCCCTAACCCTAACCCTACCCGAACCCTAACCCTAAAACTTACCGGAAACCTTACACTAACCCGTCCCCAAATCCTAATCCTTACGCTGACACTAACCCGTCCCCTAACACGTACGCTCACCCTAAACCGTTGTCGTACCCTAACCAGTCCCCTAAACCGTCCCGGTCCCCTAACCCTAACCCTAACCCTTACCCGAAGCCTTACACTAAACCGTCCCCTAATCCTAACCCGTACGCTAACATTAACCCGTACCCTAACACCTAGGCTCACCCTAAACAGTTGTCATACACAAACCTGTCCCCTAAACCGTCCCCATCCCCTAACCCCAACCCTAACCCTAACCCTAACCCTTACCCGAAGCCTTACCCTAACCCGTCCCCTAATCCTAACCCGTATTCTAAAAATAACTCGTACCCTAACACGTACGCTCACCCTAAACCGTTGTCGTACCCTAACCTGTCCCCTAAACCGTCCCCAAACCCTAAACCTAACCCTAACCCTAACCCTAACCCTTACCCGAAGCCTTACCCTAACCCGTCGCCTAATCCTAACCCGTACGCTAACACTAACCCGTACCCTAACACGTACGCTCACCCTAAACCGTTGTCATACCCTAACCTGTCCCCTAAACCGTCCCCATCCCCTAACCCTAACCCTAACCCTAACCCTACCCCTTACCCGAAGCCTTACACTAACCCGTCCCGTAAACCTATCCCGTACGCTAACAGTAACCCGTACAATAGCACGTACGCTCACCCTAAAATGTTGTCGTAACCTAACCTGTCCCCTAAACCGTCCCCGTCCCCTAACCCTAACCGTAACCCTAACCCTAACCCTTACCCGAAGACTTACCCTAACCCATCCCATAATCCTAACCCGTACGCTAACACTAACCCGTACGCTAACACCTACGCTCACCGTAAACCGTTGTCGTACCCTAACCTGTCCCCTAAACCGTCCCCGTCCCCTAACCCTAACCCTAACCCTAACCCTTACCCGAAGACTTACCCTAACCCGTCCCCTAATCCTAAACCGTACTCTAACACTAACCCGTACCCTAACACGTACGCTCACCCTAAACCGTTGTTGTACCTTAACCTATCCCCTATACCGTCCCCGTCCCCGAACCCTAACCCTAACCCTAACCCTAACCCTTACCCGAAGCCTTACCCTAACCCGTCCCCTAATCCTAACCCGTACGATAACACTAACCCGTACTCTAACACGTACGCTCACCCTAAACCGTTGTCGTACCCTAACCTGTCCCCCAAACCGTCCCCATCCCCTAACCCTTAACCTAACCCTAACCCTAACCCTTACCCGAAGCCTTACACAAACACGTCCCCTAATCCTAACCCGTACGCTTTCACTAACCCGTACCCTAACACGTACGCTCACCCTAAACCGTTGTCGTAACCTAACCTGTCCCCTAAACCGTCCCCGTTGCCTAACCCTAACCCTAACCCAGCCCTAACGCTTACCCGAAGCCTTACCCTAACCCGTCCCCTAATCCTAACCCATTCGCTAACACTAACCCGTACCCTAACACGTACGCTCACCCTAAAACGTTGTTGTACACTAACCTGTCCCCTAAACCGTCCCCGTACCATAAACCTAACCCTAACCCTAACCCTAACACTAACACTTACCCGAAGCCTTACCCTAACCTGTCCCCTAATCCTAACCCGTACGCTAACACTAACCCGTACACTAACACGTACGCTCACACTAAACCGTTGTCGTACCCTAACCTGTCCCCTAAACCGTCCCCGTCCCCTAACCCTAACCCTAACCCTAACCCTAACCCTTACCCGAAGCCTTACCCTAACCTGTCCCCTAATCCTAACACGTACGCTAAAACTAACCTGTACTCTAACAGGTACGCTCACCCTAAACTGTTGTCGTACCCTAACTTGTCACCTAAACCGTCCCCGTCCCCTAACCATAACCCTAAACTTAACCCTAACCCTTACCCGAAGCATTACTCTAAGCCGTCCCCTAATCCTAACCCGTACCCTAACACTAACACATACCCTAACACGTACGCTCACCCTAAACCGTAGTCGTACCCTAACCTGTCCCCTAAACCGTCCCCGTCCCCTAACCCTAACCCTAACGCTAACTCTAACCCTAACCCTTACCCGAAGCCTTACCCTAACCCGTCCCCTAATGCTAACCCGTACGCTAACACTAACCCGTCCCTAACACGTACGCTAACCCTAAACCGTTCTCGTTCCCTAACCTGTCTCCTAAACCGTCCCCGTCCCCGTCCCCTAACCCTAACCCTAACCTTTACCCGAAGCCTTACCCTAACCCGTTCCCTAATCCTAAACCGTACAATAACACTAATCCATACCCTAACACGTACGCTCACCCTAAATCGTTGTCGTACCCTAACCTGTCCCCTAAACCGTCCCCGTCCCCTAACCCTAACCCTAACCCTAACACTTACCCGAAGCCTTACCCTAACCCGTCCCCTAATCCTAACCCGTACGCTAACACTAACACATACCCTAACACGTACGCTCACCCTAAACCGTTGTCGTACACTAACCTGTCCCCTAAACCCTCCCCGTCCCCTAACCCTAACCCTAACCCTAACGCTAACCCTAACACTTAACCGAAGCCTTACCCTAACCCGTCCCCTAATCCTAACTCGTACGCTAACACTAAACCCTACCCTAACACATACGCTAACCCTAAACCGTTGTCATACCCTAACCTGTCCCCTAAACCGTCCCCGTACCCTAACGCTAACCCTAACCCTAATCTTAACCCTTACCCGAAGCCTTACCCTAACCCGTCCCCTAATCCTAACCCGTACGCTAACACTAAACCGTACCCTAACACGTACGCTCGCCCTAAACCGTTGTCGTACCCTAACCTGTCCCCTAAACCGTCCCCGTCACCTAACCCTAACCCTAACCCTAACCCTTACCCGAAGCCTTACCCTAAACCGTCCCCTAATCCTAACCCGTACGCTAACACTAACACGTACCCTAACACATACGCTCACCCTAAACTGTTGTCGTAACCTAACCTGTCCCCTAAACCGTCCCCATCCCCTAACCCTAACCCTAACCCTAACCCTTACCCGAAGCCTTACCCTAACCCGTCCCCTAATCCTAACCCGTACGCTAACACTAACCCGTATCCTAACACGTACACTCACCCTAAACCGTTGTCGTACCCTAACCTGTCCCCTAAACCGTCCCCGTCCCCTAACCCTAACCCTAACCCTAAACTTTACCCGAAGCCTTAACCTAACCCGTCCCCTAATCCTAACCCGTACGCTAACACTAATCCGTACCCTAACACGTACGCTCACCCTAAACCGTTGTCGTACCCTAACCTGTCCCCTAAACCCTCACCGTCCCCTAACCCTAACCCTAACCCTAACGCTAACCCTTACCCGAAGCCTTACACTAACCCGTCACCTAATCCTAACCCGTACGCTAACACTAACCCGTACCCTAACAGGTACACTCACCCTAAACCGTTGTCGTACCCTAACCTGTCCCCTAAACCCTCCCCGTCCCCTAACCCTAACACTAACCCTAATCCTATCCCTAACCCTAACCCTAAACCTTACCCGAAGCCTTACGCTAACCCGTCCCCTAATCCTAACCCATACGCTAACACTAACCCATACGCTAACACGTACGCTCACCCTATAACCGTTGTCCTACCATAACCTGTCCCCTAAACCGTCCCCGTCCCCGTCCCCTAACCCTAACCCTAACCCTAACACTAACCCTAAAACTTACCCGAAGCCTTACCGTAACCCGTCCCCTAATCCTAACCCGTACGCTAACACTAACCCATACCCTAACACGTACGCTCACCCTAAAGCATTGTCTTACCCTAACCTGTCCCCTAAACCGTCTCCGTCCCCTAACCCTAACCCTAACCCTAAACTTTACCCGAAGCCTTACCCTAACCCGTCCCCTAATCCTAACCTGTACGCTAACACTAATCCGTACCCTAACACGTACGCTCACCCTAAACCGTTGTCATACCCTAACCTATCCCCTAACCCGTCCCCGTCCCCTAACCCTAACCCTAACCCTAACCCTAAGCCTTACCCGAAGCCTTACCCTAACCCGTCCCCTAATCCTAACCCGTACGCTAACACTAACACATACCCTAACACGTACGCTCACCCTAAACCGTTGTCGTACTCTAACCTGTCCCCTAAACCGTCCCCGTCCCCTAATCCTAACCCTAACCCTAAACTTAACCCTAACCCTTACGCGAAGCCTTACCCTAACCCGTCCCCTAATCCTAACCCGTACGCTAACACTAAAGCGTACCCCAACACGTACGTTCACCCTAAACCGTTGTCGTACCCTAAACTGTCCCCTAAACCGTCCCCGTCACCTAAACCTAACCCTAAACCTAACCCTAACCCTAACCCTTACACGAAGCCTTACCCTAACCCGTCCCCTAATCCTAACCCGTACGCTAACACTAAACCGTACCCTAACACATACGCTCACGCTAAACCGTTGTCGTACACTAACCTGTCCCCTAAACCTTCCCCATCCCCTAACCCTAACCCTAACCCTAACCTTAACCCTAACCCTTACCCGAAGCCTTACCCTAACCCGTCCCCTAATCCTAACCGGTACGCTAACACTAATCCGTACTCTAACACGTACGCTCACCCTAAACAGTTGTCGTACCCTAACCTGTCCCCTAAACCATCCCTGTCCCCTAACACTAACCCTAACCCTAACCCTAACACTAAAACTTACCCCTAGCCTTACCCTAACCCGTCCCCTAATCCTAACCCGTACGCTAACACTAACCCATACCCTAACACGTACGCTCACCCTAAACCGTTTTCGTACCCTAACCTGTCCCCTAAACCGTCCCCATCCCCTAAACCTAACCCTAACCCTAATCCTAAACCTAAACCTTACCCGAAGCCTTACACTAACCCGTCCCCTAATCCTAACCCGTACGCTAACACTAACCCGTACCCTAACACGTACGCTCACCCTAAACCTTTGTCGTACCCTAACCTGTCCCCTAAACCGTCACCGTCCCCTAAACCTAACCGTAAACCTAACCCTAACCCTTACCCGAAGCCTTATCCTAACCCGTCCCCTAATCCTAAACGTACGATAACACTATCCCGTACCCTAACACGTACGCTCACCCTAAACCGTTGTCGTACCCTAACTTGTCTCCTAAACCGTCCCCGTCCCCTAACCCTAACCCTAACCCTAACCTTTACCCGAAGCCTTACCCTAACCCGTCCCCTAATCTTAACCCGTACGATAACACTAATCCGTACCCTAACACATACGCTCACCCTAAAACGTTGTCGTACCCTAACCTGTCCCCTATACCGTCCCCGTCCCCTAACCCTAACCCTAACCCTAACCCTAAGCCTTACCCGAAGCCTTACCCTAACCCGTCCCCTAATCCTAACCCATACGCTAACACTAACCCATACCCTAACACGTACACTCACCCTAAACCGTTGTCGTACCCTAACCTGTCCCCTAAACCGTCCCCGTCCCCTAAACCTAACCCTAACCCTAACCATAACCCTAACACTTACCCGAAGCCTTACCCTAACCCGTCCCCTAATTCGTATCCGTACGCTAACACTAACCCATACCCCAACACGTACGCTCAACCTAAACCGTTGTCGTACCCTAACCTGTCCCCTAAACCCTCCCCGTCCCCTAACACTAACCCTAACCCTAACACTTACCCGAAGCCTTACCCTAACCCGTCCCCTAATCCTAACTCGTACGCTAACACTAACCCCTACCCTAACACGTACGCTAACCCTAAACCGTTGTCATACCCTAAACTGTCCCCTAAACCGTCCCAGTCCCCTAACGCTAACCCTAACCCTAAAACTAACCCTTACCCGAAGCCTTACCCAAGCCCGTCCCCTAATCCCAACCCGTACGCTAACACTAACCCGTACCCTAACACGTACGCTCACCCTAAACTGTTGTCGTACCCTAACCTGTCCCCTAAACCGTCCCCGTCCCCTAACCCTAACCCTAACCCTTACCCGAAGCCTTACCCTAAATCGTCCCCTAATCCTAACCCGTACGCTAACACTAACACGTACCCTAACACATACGCTCACCCTAAACTGTTGTCGTAACCTAACCTATCCCCTAATCCGTCCCCATCCCCTAACCCTAACCCTAACCCTAACCCTTACCCGAAGCCTTACCCTAACCCGTCCCCTAATCCTAACCCGTACGCTAACACTAACCCGTACCCTAACATGTACGCTCACCCTAAACGGTTGTCGTACCCTAACCTGTCCCATAAACCGTCCCCGTCCCCTAACCCTAACACTACGCTCCCCCTAAACCGTATCCTAACCCGTCCCCGTCCCCTAACCCTAACCCTAACCCTAACCCTAAGCCTTACCCGAAGCCTTACCCTAACCCGTCCCCTAATCCTAACCCGTACGCTCACCCTAAACCGTTGTCGTACCCTAGCCTGTCCCCTACATTGTCCCTGTCCCCTAACTCTAACCCTAACCCTAACCCTATACCTAACCCTTACCCGAAGCCTTACCCTAACCCTTCCCCTAATCCTAACCTGTACGCTAACACTAATCCGTACCCTAACACGTACGCTCACCCTAAACCGTTGTCGTACTCTAACCTATCCCCTAACCCGTCCCGGTCCCCTAACCCTAAACCTAACTCTAATCCTAAGCCTTACCCGAAGCCTTACCCTAACCCGTCCCCTAATCCTAACCCGTACGCTAACACTAACACATACCCTAACACGTACGCTCACCCAAAACCGTTGTCGTACTCTACCCTGTCCCTTAAACCGTCCCCGTCCCCTAACCCTAACCCTAACCCTAACCTTAACCCTAACCCTTAACCGAAGCCTTACCCTATGCTGTCCCCTAATCCTAACACGTACGCTAACACTAACCCGTACCCTAACACGTAGGCTTACCCTAAACTGTTGTCGTACCCTAAACTGTCCCCTAAACCGTCCCCGTCCCCTAACCCTAACCCTAACCCTAACCCTAACCCTAAACCTTACCCAAAGCCTTACCCTAACCCTACCTCTAATCCTAACCCGTACGCTAACACTAACCCGTACCCTAACACGTACGCTCACCCTAAACCGTTGTCATACACTAACCTGTCCCCTAAACCGTCCCCGTCCCCTAACCCTAACCCTAAACCTAACCCTAACCCTAACCCTAACCCTTACCCGAAGCCTTACCCTAACCCGTTCCCTAAACCTAACCCATACGCTAACACTAACCCGTACCCTAACACGTACGCTCACCCTAAAGCGTTGTCGTACGCTAACCTGTCCCCTCAACCCTCCACGTCCCCTAACCATAACCCTAACCCTAACCCTAACGCTAACTCTTACCCGAAGCCTTACTCTAACCCGTCCCCTAATCCTAACCCGTACGCTAACACTAACCCATACCCTAACACGTACACTCACCCTAAACCGTTGTCGTACCCTAACCTGTCCCCTAAACAGTCCCCGTCCCCTAACCCTAACCCTAACCCTAAGCCTTACCCGAAGCCTTACCCTAACCCGTCCCCTAATCCTAACCCGTACGCTAACACTAACCCGTACCCTAACACGAAAGCTCACCCTAAACCGTTCTCGTACCCTAACATGTCCCCTAAACCGTCCTCGTCCCCTAACCCTAAACCTAACCCTAACCCTTACCCGAAGCCTTACCCTAACCTGTCCCCTAATCCTAACCTGCACGCTAACACTAAACCGTACCCTAACACGTACGCTCACCCTAAACCGTTGTCATACCCTAACCTGTCCCCTAAACCGTCCCCGTCCCCTAAACCTAACCAAAACCCTAACCCTAACCCTTACCCGAAGCCTTATGCTAACCCGTCCCCTAATCCTAAACCGTACACTAACACTAATCCATACCCTAACACGTACGCTCACCCTAAAACTTTGTCGTACACTAACCTCTCACCTAAACCGTCCCCGTCCATTAACCCTAACCCTAACCCTAACCCTTACCCGAATCCTTACCCTAACCCGTCACCTAATCCTAACCCGTACGCTAACACTAACCCATACCCTAACATGTACGCTCACCCTAAACCGTTGTCGTACCCTAACCTGTCCCATACACCGTCCCCGTCCCCTAACCCTAACCCTAACCCAAAACCTTACCCTAACCCTTACCCGAAGCCTTACCCTAACCCGTCCCCTAATCCTAACCCGTACGCTAACACTAACCCATACCCTAACACGTACGCTCACACTAAAGCGATGTCGTAACCTAACCTGTCCCCTAAACCGTCCCCGTCCCCTAACCCTAACCCTAACCCTAACCATAACGCTTACCCGAAGCCTTACCCTAACCCGTCCCCTAATCCTAACCCGTATGCTAACACTAACCCGTACCCTAACACGTACGCTCACCCTAAACGGTTGTCGTACGCTAACCTGTCCCCTAAACCGTCCCCGTCCCCTAACCCTAACCCTAACCCTAACCCTAAAACTAACCCTTACCCGAAGCCTTACCCTAACCCGTCCCCTAATCCTAACCCGTACGCTAAAAGTAACCCGAACCCTAACATGTACGCTCACCCTAAACCGTTGTCGTACCCTAACCTGTCCCCTAAACCGTCCCCGTCCCCTAACCCTAACCCTAACCCTAACCCTTATCCGAAGACTTACCCTAACCAGTCCCCTAATCCTAACCCGTACGCTAACACTAACCCGTACCATAACACGTACGCTCACCCTAAACCGTTGTCGTACACTAACCTGTCCCCTAAACCGTCCCCGTCCCCTAACCCTAACAGTAACCCTAACCTTAACCATCACCCTTGCCCGACGCCTTACCCTAACCCGTCCCCTAATCCTAACCCGCACGCTAACACTAACCCGTACCCTAACACGTACGCTCAACCTAAACCGTTGTCATAACCTCACCTGTGCCCTAAACCCGCCCCGTCCCCTAACCCTAACCCTAATCCTAAACCTAACACTAACCCTTACCCGAAGCCTTACCCTAAACCGTCCCCTAATCCTAACCCGTACGCTAACACTAACCCATACCCTAACACGTACGCTCACCCTATACCGTTGTCGTACCCTAAACTGTCCCCTAAACCCTCACCGTCCCCTTACCCTAACCCTCAACCTAACGCTAACCCTTACCCGAAGCCTTACACTAACCCGTCCCCTAATCCTAACCCGTACGCTAACACTAACCCGTTCCCTAACAGGTACACTCACCCTAAACTGTTGTCGTACCCTAACCTGTCCCCTAAACCGTCCCCGTCCCCTAAGCCTAACACTAACCCTAACCCTATCACTAACCCTAACCCTAAAACTTACCCGAAGCCTTACCCTAACCCGTCCCCTAATCCTAACCCATAGGCTAACACTAACCCATACGCTAACACTTACGCTCACCCTAAACCGTTGTCCTATTCTAACCTGTCCCCTAAACCGTCCCCGTCCCCGTCCCCTAACCCTAACCCTAACCCTAACCCTAACCGTGAAACTTACTCGAAGCCTTACCCTAACCCGTCCCCTAATCCTAACCCGTATGCTAACACTAACCCATACCCTAACACGTACGCTCACACTAAACCGTTTTCGTACCCTAACCTGTCCCCTAAACCGTCTCCGTCCCCTAACCCTAACCCTAACCCTAACCTTTACCCGAAGCCCTACCCTAACCCGTCCCCTAATCCTAACCTGTACGCTAACACTAATCCGTACCCTAACATGTACGCTCACCCTAAACCGTTGTCGTACCCTAACCTGTCCCCTAAACCGTCCCCGTCACCTAACCCTAACCCTAACCCTAACCCTAACCCTAACCCTTACACGAAGCCTTACCCTAACCCGTCCCCTAATCCAAACCCGTACGCTAACACTAAACCTTACCCTAACACATACGCTCACGCTAAACCGTTGTCGTACCCTAACCTGTCCCCTAAACCATACCCTTCCCCTAACCCTAACCCTAACCCTAACCCTAACACTTACCCGAAGCCTTACCCTAACCCGTCCCCTAAACCTAACCGGTACGCTAACACTAATCCGTACGCTAACACATATGCTCACCCTAAACCATTGTCGTACCCTAAATTGCCCCCTAAACCGTCCCTGTCCCCTAACCCTAACCCTAACCCTAACCCTATCCCTAACACTAAACCTTACCCGAAGCCTTACCCTAACCCGTCCCTTATCCTAACCCATACGCTAACACTAACCCATACCCTAACACGTACGCTCACCCTAAACCGTTGTCGTACACTAACCTGTCCCCTAAACCGTCCCCGTCCCCTAAACCTAACCCTAACCCTAACCCTAACCCTAACCCTTACCCGAAGCCTTACACTAACCCGTCCCCTAATCCTAACCTGTATGCTAACACTATCCCGTACCCTAACACGTACGCTCACCCTATACCGTTGTCGTACCCTAACCTGTCCCCTAAACCCTCACCGTCCCCTAACCCTAACCCTAACCCTAACGCTAACCCTTACCCGAAGCCTTACACTAACCCGTCCCCTAATCCTAACCCGTACGCTAACACTAACCCGTACCCTAACAGGTACACTCACCCTAAACCGTTGTCGTACCCTAACCTGTCCCCTAAACTGTCCCCGTCCCCTAACCCTAACACTAACCCTAATCCTATCCCTAACCCTAACCCTAAACCTTACCCGAAGCCTTACACTAACCCGTCCCCTAATCCTAACACATACGCTAACACTAAACCATACGCTAACACGTACGCTCACCCTATAACCGTTGTCCTACCTTAACCTGTCCCCTAAACCGTCCCCGTCCCCATCCCCTAACCGTAACCCTAACCCTAACCCTAACCCTAAAACTTACCCGAAGCCTTACCGTAACTCGTCCCCTAATCCTAACCCGTAGGCTAACACTAACCCATACCATAACACGTACGCTCACCCTAAACCGTTGTCGTACCCTAACCTGTCCCCTAAACTGTCTCCGTCCCCTAACCCTAACCCTAACCCTAACCTTTACCCGAAGCCTTAACCTAACCCGTCCCCTAATCCTAACCTGTACGCTAACACTAATCCATACCCTAACACGTACGCTCACCCTAAACCGTTGTCGTACCCTAACCTATCCCCTAACCCGTCCCCGTCCCCTAACCCTAACCCTAACCCTAACCCTAAGCCTTACCCGAAGCCTTACACTAACCCGTCCCCTAATCCTAACCCGTACGCTAACACTAACACATACCCTAACACGTACGCTCACCCTAAACCGTTGTCGTACTCTATCCTGTCCCCTAAACCGTCCCCGTCCCCTATTCCTAACCCTAACCCTAAACTTAACCCTAACCCTTACGCGAAGCCTTACCCTAACCCGTCCCCTAATCCTAACCCGTACGCTAACACTAAAGCGTACCCCAACACGTACGTTCACCCTAAACCGTTGTCGTACCCTAACCTGTCCCCTAAACCGTCCCCGTCACCTAACCCTAACCCTAACCCTAACCCTAACCCTAACCCTTACACGAAGCCTTACCCTAACCCGTCCCCTAATCCTAACCCGTACGCTAACATAAACCGTACCCTAACACATACGCTCACGCTAAACCGTTGTCGTACACTAACCTGTCCCCTAAACCTTCCCCATCCCCTAACCCTAACCCTAACCCTAACCCTAACCCTAACCCTTACCCGAAGCCTTACCCTAACCCGTCCCCTAATGCTAACCGGTACGCTAACACTAATCCGTACGCTAACACGTACGCTCACCCTAAACAGTTGTCGTACCCTAACCTGTCCCCTAAACCATCCCTGTCCCCTAACCCTAACCCTAACCCTAACCCTAACACTAAACCTTACGCCTAGCCTTACCCTAACCCGTCCCCTAATCCTAACCCGTACGCTAACACTAACCCATACCCTAACACGCACGCTCACCCTAAACCGTTTTCGTACCCTAACCTGTCCCCTAAACCGTCCCCATCCCCTAAACCTAACCCTAACCCTAACCCTAACCCTAACCCTTACCCGAAGCCTTACACTAACCCGTCCCCTAATCCTAACCCGTACGCTAACACTAACCCGTACCCTAACACGTACGCTCACCCTAAACCGTTGTCGTACCCTAACCTGTCCCCTAAACCGTCACCGTCCCCTAAACCTAACCGTAAACCTAACCCTAACCCTTACCCGAAGCCTTACCCTAACCCGTCCCCTAATCTTAACACGTACGCTAACATTAATCCGTACCCTAACACGTACGCTCACCCTAAAACATTGTCGTACCCTAACCTGTCCCCTAATCCGTCCCCATCCCCTAACCCTAACTCTAACCCTAACCCTAACCCTAACCTTAACCCTAACCCTTACCCGAAGCCTTACCCTATCCTGTCCCCTAATCCTAACACGTACGCTAACACTAACCCGTACCCTAACACGTAGGCTTACCCTAAACTGTTGTCGTACCCTAAACTGTCCCCTAAACCGTCCCCGTCCCCTAACCCTAACCCTAACCGTAACCCGAACCCTAACCCTAAACCTTACCCGAAGCCTTACCCTAACCCTACCTCTAATCCTAACCCGTACGCTAACACTAACCCGTACCCTAACACGTACACTCACCCTAAACCGTTGTCATACACTAACCTGTCCCCTAAACCGTCCCCGTCCCCTAACCCTAACCCTAAACCTAACCCTAACACTTACCCGAAGCCTTACTCTAACCCGTATCCTAATCCTAACCCGTAAGCTAACACTAACCCGTACCCTAACACGTACGCTCACCCTAAACCGTTGTCGTACCCTAACCTGTCACCTAAACCGTCCCCGTCACCGTCCCCTAACCCTAAACCTAACACTTACCCGAAGCCTTACCCTAACCCGTCACCTAATCCTAACCCGTACGCTAAAACTAACACATACCCTAACACGTACGCTCACCCTAAACCGTTGTCGTACCCTAACCTGTCCCCTAAACCGTCCCCGTCCCCTAACCCTAACCCTAACCCTAACCCTAACCCTTACCCGAAGCCTTACCCTAAATCGTCCCCTAATCCTAACCCGTACGCTAACACTAACACGTACCCTAACACATACGCTCACCCTAAACTGTTGTCGTAACCTAACCTGTCCCCTAATCCGTCCCCATCCCCTAACCCTAACCCTAACCCTAAAACTTACCCGAAGCCTTACCCTAAATCGTCCCCTAATCCTAACCCGTACGCTAACACTAACCCGTACCCTAACACTTACGCTCACCCTAAACCGTTGTCGTACCCTAACCTGTCCCCTAAAACGTCCCCGTCCCCTAACCCTAACCCTAACCCTAACCTTTACCCGAAGCCTTACCCTAACCCGTCCCCTAATCCTAACCCGTACACTAACACTAATCCGTAACCCTAACACGTACACTCACCCTAAACCGTTGTCGTACCCTAACCTGTCCCCTAAACCGTCCCCATCCCCTAACCCTAACCCTAACCCTAACCCGAACCCTTACCCGAAGCCTTACCCTAAACCGTCCCCTAATCCTAACCCGTACACTAACACTAACCCGTACCCTAACACGTACGCTCACCCTAAACCGTTGTCGTACCCTAACTTGTCCCCTAAACCGTCCCCGTCCCCTAACCCTAACCCTAACCCTAACACTTACCCGAAGCCTTACCCTAACCCGTCCCCTAATCCTAAGCTGTACGCTAACACTAACCCGTACCCTAACACGTACGCTCATGCTATACCGTTGTCGTACCCTAACCTGTCCCCTAAACCCTCACCGTCCCCTAACCCTAACCCTAAACCTAACCCTAACCCATACACGAAGCCTTACCCTAACCCGTCCCCTAATCCTAACCCGTACGCTAACGCTAATCCATCCGCTAACACGTACACTAACCCTAAACCGTTGTCGTACACTAACCTGTCCCCTAAACCGTCCCCGTCCCCTAACCCTAACCCTAACCCTAACACTAACCCTAACCCTTACCCGAAGCCTTACCCTAACCCGTCCCCTAATCCTAAACCGTACGCTAACACTAACCCATACGCTAACACGTACGCTCACCCTAAACCGTTGTCCTACCCTAACCTGTCCCCTAAACCGTCCCCGTCCCCTAACCCTAACCCTAACCCTAACCCTAACACTAAAACTTACCCGAAGCCTTACCCTAACCCCTCCCCTAATCCTAACCCGTACGCTAACACTGACCCATACCCTAACACGTACGCTCACCCTAAACCGTTGTCGTACTCTAACCTATCCCCTAACCCGTCCCCGTCCCCTAACCATAAACCTAACCCTAATCCTAAGCCTTACCCGAAGCCTTACCCTAACCCGTCCCCTAATCCTAACCCGTACGCTAACACTAACACATACCCTAACACGTACGCTCACCCAAAACCGTTGTCGTACTCTACCCTGTCCCCTAAACCGTCCCCGTCCCCTAACCCTAACCCTAAACCTAACCTTAACCCTAACCCTTACCCGAAGCCTTACCCTATCCTGTCCCCTAATCCTAACACGTACGCTAACACTAACCCGTACCCTAACACGTAGGCTTACCCTAAACTGGTGTCGTACCCTAAACTGTCCCCTAAACCGTCCCCGTCCCCTAATCCTAACCCTAACCCTAACCCTAACCCTAACCCTAAACCTTACCCGAAGCCTTACCCTAACCCTACCTCTAATCCTAACCCGTACGCTAACACTAACCCGTACCCTAACACGTACGCTCACCCTAAACCGTTGTCATACACTAACCTGTCCCCTAAACCGTCCCCGTCCCCTAACCCTAACCCTAAACCTAACCCTAACCCTAACCCTAACCCTTACCCGAAGCCTTACCCTAACCCGTCCCCTAATCCTAACCCGTACGCTAACACTAACCCGTACCCTAACACGTACGCTCAACCTAAACCGTTGTCATACCCTAACCTGTCCCCTAAACCGTCCCCGTCCCCTAACCCTAACCCTAACCCTAACCCTAACACTTACCCGAAGCCTTACGCTAACCCGTATCCTAATCCTAACCCGTAAGCTAACACTAACCCGTACCCTAACACGTACGCTCACCCTAAACCGTTGTCGTACCATAACCTGTCACCTAAACCGTCCCCGTCACCGTCCCCTAACCCTAACCCTAACCCTAACCCTAACCCTTACCCGAAGCCTTATCCTAACCTGTCCCCTAATCCTAACCCGTACGCTAACACTAACCCATACCCCAACACCTACGCTCACCCTCAATCGTTGTCGTACCCTAACCTGTCCCCTAAACCGTCCCCATCCCCTAACCCTAACCCTAAATCTAACACTTACCCGAAGCCTTACCCTAACCCGTCACCTAATCCTAACCCGTACGCTAAAACTAACACATACCCTAACACGTACGCTCACCCTAAACCGTTGTCGTACCCTAACCTGTCCCCTAAACCGTCCCCGTCCCCTAACCCTAACCCTAACCCTAACCCTAACCCTTACCCGAAGCCTTACCCTAAATCGTCCCCTAATCCTAACCCGTACGCTAACACTAACACGTACCCTAACACATACGCTCACCCTAAACTGTTGTCGTAACCTAACCTGTCCCCTAATCCGTCCCCATCCCCTAACCCTAACCCTAACCCTAAAACTTACCCGAAGCCTTACCCTAAATCGTCCCCTAATCCTAACCCGTACGCTAACACTAACCCGTACCCTAACACTTAAGCTCACCCTAAACCGTTGTCATACCCTAACCTGTCCCCTAAAACGTCCCCGTCCCCTAACCCTAACCCTAACCCTAACCTTTACCCGAAGCCTTACCCTAACCCGTCCCCTAATCCTAACCCGTACACTAACACTAATCCGTAACCCTAACACGTACACTCACCCTAAACCGTTGTCGTACCCTAACCTGTCCCCTAAACCGTCCCCATCCCCTAACCCTAACCCTAACCCTAACCCTAACCCTTACCCGAAGCCTTACCCTAAACCGTCCCCTAATCCTAACCCGTACACTAACACTAACCCATACCCTAACACGTACGCTCACCCTAAACCGTTGTCGTACCCTAACCTGTCCCCTAAACCGTCCCCGTCCCCTAACCCTAACCCTAACCCTAACACTTACCCGAAGCCTTACCCTAACCCGTCCCCTAATCCTAAGCTGTACGCTAACACTAACCCGTACCCTAACACGTACGCTCATGCTATACCGTTGTCGTACCCTAACCTGTCCCCTAAACCCTCACCGTCCCCTAACCCTAACCCTAACCCTAACGCTAACCCTTACCCGAAGCCTTACCCTAACCCGTCCCCTAATCCTAACCCGTACGCTAACACTAACCCGTACCCTAAAAGGTACGCTCACCCTAAACCTTTGTTGTACCCTAACCTGTCCCCTAAACCGTCCCCGTCCCCTAACCCTAACACTAACCCTAACCCTAACCCTAACACTTACCCGAAGCCTTACCCTAACCCGTCCCATAATCCTAATCCGTACGCTAACACTAACCCGTACCCTAACACATACGCTCACCCTAAATTGTTGTCGTACCCTAACCTGTCCCCTAAACCGTCCCCGTCCCCTAACCCTAACCCTAAACCTAACCCTAACCCATACACGAAGCCTTACCCTAACCCGTCCCCTAATCCTAACCCGTACGCTAACGCTAACCCATCCGCTAACACGTACGCTAACCCTAAACCGTTGTCGTACACTAACCTGTCCCCTAAACCGTCCACGTCCCCTAACCCTAACCCTAACCCTAACCCTAACCCTAAAACTTACCCGAAGCCTTACCCTAACCCGTCCCCTAATCCTAACCCGTACGCTAACACTAACCCATACCCTAACACGTACGCTCACCCTAAACCGTTGCCGTACCCTAACCTGTCCCCTAAACCGTCTCCGTCCCCTAACCCTAACCCTAACCCTAACCTTTACCCGAAAACTTACCCTAACTCGTCCCCTAATCCTAACCTGTACGCTAACACTAATCCGTACCCTAACACGTACGCTCACCCTAAACCGTTGTCGTACTCTAAGCTATCCCCTAACCCGTCCCCATCCCCTAACCCTAAACCTAACCCTAATCCTAAGCCTTACCCGAAGCCTTACCCTAACCCGTCCCTTAATCCTAAACCGTATGCTAACACTAACACATACCCTAACACGTACGCTCACCCTAAACTGTTGTCGTACTCTAACCTGTCCCCTAAACTGTCCCCGTCCCCTAACCCTAACCCTAACCCTAACCTTAACCCTAACCCTTACCCGAAGCCTTAACCTAACCTGTCCCCTAATCCTAACATGTACGCTAACACTAACCCATACCCTAACACGTACGCTTACCCTAAACTGTTGTCGTACCCTAAACTTTCCCCTAAACCGTCCCCGTCCCCTATCCCTAACCCTAAACCTAACCTTTACCCGAAGCCTTACCCTAACCCGTCCCCTAATCCTAACCCGTACACTAACACTAATCCATACCCTAACACGTACGCTCACCCTAAACCGTTGTCATACCCTAACCTGTCCCCTAAACCGTCAGCGTCCCCTAACCCTAACCCTAACCCTAACCCTAACCCTAACCCTTACCCGAAGCCTTACCCATAACCGTCCCCTAATCCTAACCCGTACACTAACACTAACCCGTACCCTAACACGTACGCTCACCCTAAACCGTTGTCGTACCCTAACCTGTCCCCTAAACCGTCCCCATCCCCTAAACCTAACCCTAACCCAAACCCTTACCCGAAGCCTTACCCTAACCAGTCCCCTAATCCTGACCCGTACGCTAACACTAACCCATACCCTAACACGTACGCTCACCCTAAACCGTTGTCGTACCCTAACCTGTCACCTAAACCGTCCCCGTCCCCTAACCCTAACCCTAAGCCGAACCCTAACCCTAACCCTTACCCGAAGCCTTACCCTAACCCGTCCCCTAATCCTAACCCGTACGCTAACACTAACCCGTACCCTAACACGTATGATCACCCTAAACTGTTGCCGTACCCTAACCTGTCCCCTAAACTGTCCCCGTCCCCTAACCCTAACCCTAACCCTTACCCGAAGCCTTACCCTAACCCGTCCCCTAATCCGTACCCGTACGCTAAAACTACCCCGTACCCTAACACGTACGCTCACCCTAAACCGCTGTCGTACCCTCACCTGTCCCCTAAACCCTCCCCGTCCCCTAACCCTAACCCTGTCGGTAAACCTAACCCTACCACTTACCCGAAGCCTTACCCTAACCCGTCCCCTAATCCTAACCCGTACGCTAACACTAAACGGTACCCTAACACGTACGCTCACCCTAAACCGTTGTCGTACACTAACCTGTCCCCTAAACCCTCCTCGTCCCCTAACCCTAACCCTATCCCTAACCCTAACGCTAACCCTTACCCGAAGCCTTAGCCTAACTCTTCCCCTAATCCTAACCCGTACGCTAACACTAACCCGTACCCTAACACTTATGCTCACCCTAAACTTTTGTCGTACCCTAACCTGTCCCCTAAACCGTCCCCTTCCCCTAACCCTAACCCTAAACCTAATCCTTACCCGAAGCCTTACCCTAACCCGTCCCCTAATCCTAACCCGTACGCTAACACTAACCAGTACCCTAACACGTAAGCTCACCCTAAACCGTTCTCATAACCTAACCTGTCCCCTAAACCGTCCCCATCCCCTAACCCTAAAGCTAACACTAACCCTAACCCTAACACTTACCCGAAGCCTTACCCTAACCTGTCCCCTAATCCTAACGCGTACGCTAACAGTAACCCGTTCCCTAACACATACGCTCACCCTAAACCGTTGTCATACCCTAACGTGTCCCCTAAACCGTCCCCGTCCCCTAACCCTAACCCTAACCCTAACCCTAACCCTTACCCGAAGCCTTATCCTAACCCGTCCTCTAATCCTAAACCGTACACTAACACTAACCCGTACCCTAACACATACGCTCACCCTAAACCGTTGTCGTACCCTAACCTGTCCCCTAAGCCGTCCCGGTCCCCTAACCCTAACCCTTACCCGAAGCCTTACCCTAACCCGTCCCTTAATCCTAACCCGAACGCTAACACTAACCCATACCCTAACACGTACGCTCACCCTAAACCTTTGTCGTACCCTAACCTGTCCCCTAAACTGTCCCCGTCCCCTAACCCTAACCCTAACCCTAACACTAACCCTAACCCTTACCCGAAGCCTTACCTATCCCGTCCCCTATTCCTAACCCGTACGCTAACACTAACCCGTACCCTAACACGTACGCTCACCCTAAACCGTTGTCATACCCTAAACTGTCCCCTAAACCGTCCCCGTCCCCTAACCCTAACCCTAACCTTAACCCTAACACTTACCCGAAGCCTTACCCTAACCCGTCCCCCAATCCTAACCCGTACGCTAACACTAACACATACCCTAACACGTACGGTCATCCTAAACCGTTGTCGTAGCCTAACCTGTCCCCTTAACCGTCCCCGTCTCCTAACCCTAACCCTAACCCTAACCCTAACCCGAAGCCTTACCCTAACCCGTCCCCTATTCCTAACCCGTACGCTAACACTAACCCATACCCTAACACGTATGGTCACCGTAAACCGTTGTCGTACCCTAACCTGTCCCCTAAACTGTCCCCGTCCCCTAACCCTTACCCTAAGCCTAACACTAACCCTAACCCTTACCCGAAGCCTTACACTAACCAGTCCCATAATCCTAACCCGTACGCTAACACTAACCCGTACCCTAACACGTACGCTCTCCCTAAACCGTTGTCGTACCCTAACCTGTCCCCTAAACCGTCCCCGTCCCCTAACCCTATCCCTAATCCTAACCTTTACCCGAAGCCTTACCCTCTCCCGTCCCCTAATCCTAACCCGTACGCTAACAGTAACCCGTTCCCTAACACGTACGCTAACCCTAAACCGTTGTCATACCCTACCCTGTCCCCTAAACCGTCCCCGTCCCCTAAACCTAACCCTAACCCTTAACCTAACCCTTACCCGAAGCCTTATCCTAACCCGTCCCCTAATCCTAAACCGTACACTAACACTAACCCGTACCCTAACACGTACGCTCACCCTAAACCGTTGTCGTACCCTAACCTGTCCCCTAAACCGTCCCTGTCCCCTAACCCTAACCCTAAACCTAACACTAACCCTAACCCTTACCCGAAGCCTTACCCTAACGCGTCCCCTAATCATAATCCTTACGCTAACACTAACCCGTATATTAACACGTACGCTCACACTCAACCTTTGTCATACCCTAACCTGTCCCCTAAACCGTCCCCGTCCCCTAACCCTAACCCTAACCCTAACCCTAACCCTAAACCTAACCCTTACCCGAAACCTTACCCTAACCCGTCCCCTAATCGTAACCCGTACGCTAACACTAACCCGTACCCTAATACGTACGCTCACCCTAAACCTTTGTCGTACCCTAACCTGTCCACTAAACCCTCCCCGTCCCCTAACCCTAACCCTAACCCTAACACTAACCCTAACCCTTACCCGAAGCCTTACCCTAACCCGTCCCCAAATCCTAACCCGTACGTTAACACTAACCCATACCCTAACACGTACGCTCACCCTAAACCGTTGTCGTACCCTAAACTGTCCCCTAAACCGTCCCCGTCCCCTAACCCTAACCCTAACCCTAACCCTTACCTGAAGCCTTACCCTAACCCGTCCCCTAATTCTAAACCGTACGCTAACACTAACCCGTACCCTAACATGTACGCTCACCCTAAAAGGTTGTCGTACCCTATCCTGTCCCCTATACCGTCCCCATCCCCTAACCCTAACACTAACCCTAACCGTAACCTTAACCCTAACCAGAAGCCTTACCCTAACCCGTCACCTAATCCTAAACCGTACGCTAACACTAACCCGTACCCTAACACGTACGCTCACTCTAAACCGTAGTCGTACCCTAACCTGTCCCCTAAACGGTCCCCGTCCCCTAACCCTAACCCTAACCCTAACCCTAACCCTAACCCTTACCCAAAGCCTTACACTAACCCGTGACCTATTCCTAACCCGTACGCTAACACTAACCCGTACCCTAACACGTACGCTCACCCTAAACCGTTGTCGTACCATAACCTGTCCCCTAAACCGTCCCCGTCCCCTAAACCTAACCCTAACCCAAACCATTACCCGAAGCCTTACACTAACCAGTCCCCTAATCCTAACCCGTACGGTAACACTAACCCGTACCCTAACCCGTACGCTCACCCTAAACCGTTGTCGTACCCTAACCTGTCCCCTAAACCGTCCCCGTCCCCTAACCGTAACACTAACCCTAACCCTAACCCTAACCCTATCCCTTACCCGAAGCCTTACCCTAACCCGTCCCCTAATCCTAACCCGTACGCTAACACTAACCCGTACCCTAACACGTACGCTCATCCTAAACCGTTGTCGTACCCTAACCTGTCCCCTAAACCGTCCCCGTCTCCTAACCCTAGCCCTAACCTAACCCTAACCCGAAGCCTTACCCTAACCCGTCCCCTATTCCTAACCCGTACGCTAACACTAACCCATACCCTAACACGTATGGTCACCCTAAACCGTTGTCGTACCCTAACCTGTCCCCTAAACTGTCCCCGTCCCCTAACCCTTACCCTAAGCCTAAAACTAACCCTAACCCTTACCCGAAGCCTTACACTAACCAGTCCCATAATCCTAACCCGTACGCTAACACTAACCCGTACCATAACACGTACGCTCTCCCTAAACCGTTGTCGTACCCTAACCTGTCCCCTAAACCGTCCCCGTCCCCTAACCCTAACCCTAATCCTAACCTTTACCCGAAGCCTTACCCTCTCCCGTCCCCTAATCCTAACCCGTACGCTAACAGTAACCCGTTCCCTAACACGTACGCTAACCCTAAACCGTTGACATACCCTAACCTGTCCCCTAAACCGTCCCCGTCCCCTAACCCTAACCCTAACCCTTACCCTAACCCTTACCCGAAGCCTTATCCTAAGCCGTCACCTAATCCTAACCCGTACGCTAACACTAACCCGTACCCTAACCCGTACACTCACCCTAAACCGTTGTCGTACCCTAACCTGTCCCCTAAACCGTCCCCGTCCCCTAACCGTAACACTAACCCTAACCCTAACCCTAACCCTAACCCTTACCCGAAGCCTTACCCTAACCCGTCCCCTAATCCTAATCCGTACGCTAACACTAACCCGTACCCTAACACATACGCTCACCGTAAACTGTTGTCGTACCCTAAACTGTCCCCTAAACCGTCCCCGTCCCCTAACCCTAACCCTAACCCTAAACCTAACCCTAACCCTTACCCGAAGCCTTACCCTAACCCGTCCCCTAATCCTAACCCGTACGCTAACACTAACCCATACGCTAACACGTACGCTCACCCTAAACCGTTGTCCTACCCTAACCTGTCCCCTAAACCGTCCCCGTCCCCTAACCCTAACCCTAACCCTAACCCTAACCCTAAAACTTACCCGAAGCCTTACCCTAACCCGTCCCCTAATCCTAACCCGTACGCTAACACTAACCCATACCCTAACACGTACGCTCACCCTAAACCGTTGCCGTACCCTAACCTGTCCCCTAAACCGTCTCCGTCCCCTAACCCTAACCCTAACCCTAACCTTTACCCGAAGCCTTACCCTAACCCGTCCCCTAATCCTAACCTGTACGCTAACACTAATCCATACCCTAACACGTACGCTCACCCTAAACCGTTGTCGTACTCTAACCTATCCCCTAACCCGTCCCTGTCCCCTAACCCTAAACCTAACCCTAATCCTAAGCCTTACCCGAAGCCTTACCCTAACCCGTCCCCTAATCCTAACCCGTACGCTAACACTAACACATACCCTAACACGTACGCTCACCCAAAACCGTTGTCGTACTCTACCCTGTCCCCTAAACCGTCCCCGTCCCCTAACCCTAACCCTAACCCTAACCTTAACCCTAACCCTAACCCTTACCCAAAGCCTTACCCTAACCCGTCCCCTAATCCTAACCCGTACGCTAACACTAACCCGTACCCTAACACGTACGCTCAACCTAAACCGTTGTCATACCCTAACCTGTCCCCTAAACCGTCCCCGTCCCCTAACCCTAACCCTAACCCTAACCCTAACACTTACCCGAAGCCTTACGCTAACCCGTATCCTAATCCTAACCCGTAAGCTAACACTAACCCGTACCCTAACACGTACGCTCACCCTAAACCGTTGTCGTACCATAACCTGTCACCTAAACCGTCCCCGTCACCGTCCCCTAACCCTAACCCTAACCCTAACCCTAACCCTTACCCGAAGCCTTATCCTAACCTGTGCCCTAATCCTAACCCGTACGCTAACACTAACCCATACCCCAACACCTACGCTCACCCTCAATCGTTGTCGTACCCTAACCTGTCCCCTAAACCGTCCCCATCCCCTAACCCTAACCCTAAACCTAACACTTACCCGAAGCCTTACCCTAACCCGTCACCTAATCCTAACCCGTACGCTAAAACTAACACATACCCTAACACGTACGCTCACCCTAAACCGTTGTCGTACCCTAACCTGTCCCCTAAACCGTCCCCGTCCCCTAACCCTAACCCTAACCCTAACCCTAACCCTTACCCGAAGCCTTACCCTAAATCGTCCCCTAATCCTAACCCGTACGCTAACACTAACACGTACCCTAACACATACGCTCACCCTAAACTGTTGTCGTAACCTAACCTGTCCCCTAATCCGTCCCCATCCCCTAACCCTAACCCTAACCCTAAAACTTACCCGAAGCCTTACCCTAAATCGTCCCCTAATCCTAACCCGTACGCTAACACTAACCCGTACCCTAACACTTAAGCTCACCCTAAACCGTTGTCGTACCCTAACCTGTCCCCTAAAACGTCCCCGTCCCCTAACCCTAACCCTAACCCTAACCTTTACCCGAAGCCTTACCCTAACCCGTCCCCTAATCCTAACCCGTACACTAACACTAATCCGTAACCCTAACACGTACACTCACCCTAAACCGTTGTCGTACCCTAACCTGTCCCCTAAACCGTCCCCATCCCCTAACCCTAACCCTAACCCTAACCCTAACCCTTACCCGAAGCCTTACCCTAAACCCTCCCCTAATCCTAACCCGTACACTAACACTAACCCATACCCTAACACGTACGCTCACCCTAAACCGTTGTCGTACCCTAACCTGTCCCCTAAACCGTCCCCGTCCCCTAACCCTAACCCTAACCCTAACACTTACCCGAAGCCTTACCCTAACCCGTCCCCTAATCCTAAGCTGTACGCTAACACTAACCCGTACCCTAACACGTACGCTCATGCTATACCGTTGTCGTACCCTAACCTGTCCCCTAAACCCTCACCGTCCCCTAACCCTAACCCTAACCCTAACGCTAACCCTTACCCGAAGCCTTACCCTAACCCGTCCCCTAATCCTAACCCGTACGCTAACACTAACCCGTACCCTAACAGGTACGCTCACCCTAAACCTTTGTTGTACCCTAACCTGTCCCCTAAACTGTCCCCGTCCCCTAACCCTAACCCTAACCCTAACCCTAACACTTACCCGAAGCCTTACCCTAACCCGTCCCATAATCCTAATCCGTACGCTAACACTAACCCGTACCCTAACACATACGCTCACCCTAAATTGTTGTCGTACCCGAACCTGTCCCCTAAACCGTCCCCGTCCCCTAACCCTAACCCTAAACCTAACCCTAACCCATACACGAAGCCTTACCCTAACCCGTCCCCTAATCCTAACCCGTACGCTAACGCTAACCCATCCGCTAACACGTACGCTAACCCTAAACCGTTGTCGTACACTAACCTGTCCCCTAAACCGTCCACGTCCCCTAACCCTAACCCTAACCCTAACCCTAACCCTAACCCTAAAACTTACCCGAAGCCTTACCCTAACCCGTCCCCTAATCCTAACCCGTACGCTAACACTAACCCATACCCTAACACGTACGCTCACCCTAAACCGTTGCCGTACCCTAACCTGTCCCCTAAACCGTCTCTGTCCCCTAACCCTAACCCTAACCCTAACCTTTACCCGAAAACTTACCCTAACACGTCCCCTAATCCTAACCTGTACGCTAACACTAATCCGTACCCTAACACGTACGCTCACCCTAAACCGTTGTCGTACTCTAACCTATCACCTAACCCGTCCCCATCCCCTAACCCTAAACCTAACCCTAATCCTAAGCCTTACCCGAAGCCTTACCCTAACCCGTCCCTTAATCCTAAACCGTATGCTAACACTAACACATACCCTAACACGTACGCTCACCCTAAACCGTTGTTGTACACTAACCTGTCCCCTAAACCGTCCCCGTCCCCTAACCCTAAACCTAAACCTAACACTAACCCTAACCCTTACCCGAAGCCTTACCCTAACCCGTCCCCTAATCATAATCCTTATGCTAACACTAACCCGTATATTAACACGTACGCTCACACTCAACCTTTGTCATACCCTAACCTGTCTCCTAAACCGTCCCCGTCCCCTAACCCTAACCCTAACCCTAACCCTAACCCTAAACCTAAGCCTTACCCGAAACCTTACCCTAACCCGTCCCCTAATCCTAACCCGTACGCTAACACTAACCCGTACCCTAATACGTACGCTCACCCTAAACATTTGTCGTATCCTAACCTGTCCCCTAAACCCTCCCCATCCCCTAACCCTAATCCTAACCCTAACACTAACCCTAAACCTTACCCGAAGCCTTACCCTAACCCGTCCCCTAATCCTAACCCGTACGCTAACACTAAACCGTACCCTAACACGTAAGCTCACCCTAAACCGTTCTCGTACACTAACCTGCCCCTAAACCGTCCCCGTCCCCTAACCCTAAACCTAACACTAACCCTAACCCTAACACTTACCCGAAGCCTTATCCTAACCTGTCCCCTAATCCTAACGCGTACGCTAACAGTAACCCGTTCTCTAACACGTACGCTCACCCTAAACCGTTGTCATAGCCTAACCTGTCCCCTAAACCGTCCCCGTCCCCTAACCCTAACCCTAACCCTACCCCTAACCCTTATCCGAAGCCTTATCCTAACCCGTCCTCTAATCCTAAACCGTACACTAACACTAACCCGTACCCTAACACGTACGCTCACCCTAAACCGTTGTCGTACCCTAACCTGTCCCCTAAACCGTCCCCGTCCCCTAACCGTAACACTAACCCTAACCCTAACCCTAACCCTATCCCTTACCCGAAGCCTTACCCTAACCCGTCCCCTAATCCTAACCCGTACGCTAACACTAACCCGTACCCTAACACGTACGCTCATCCTAAACCGTTGTCGTACCCTAACCTGTCCCCTAAACCGTCCCCGTCTCCTAACCCTAGCCCTAACCTAACCCTAACCCGAAGCCTTACCCTAACCCGTCCCCTATTCCTAACCCGTACGCTAACACTAACCCATACCCTAACACGTATGGTCACCCTAAACCGTTGTCGTACCCTAACCTGTCCCCTAAACTGTCCCCGTCCCCTAACCCTTACCCTAAGCCTAAAACTAACCCTAACCCTTACCCGAAGCCTTACACTAACCAGTCCCATAATCCTAACCCGTACGCTAACACTAACCCGTACCATAACACGTACGCTCTC
Organism: Phocoena phocoena; assembly: GCF_963924675.1. NCBI lineage: Eukaryota > Metazoa > Chordata > Mammalia > Artiodactyla > Phocoenidae > Phocoena > Phocoena phocoena. Next base: position 114,018 of record NW_027077764.1, on the reverse strand, counting down.
CCTAAACCGTTGTCGTACCCTAACCTGTCCCCTAAACCGTCCCCGTCCCCTAACCCTAACCCTAATCCTAACCTTTACCCGAAGCCTTACCCTCTCCCGTCCCCTAATCCTAACCCGTACGCTAACAGTAACCCGTTCCCTAACACGTACGCTAACCCTAAACCGTTGACATACCCTAACCTGTCCCCTAAACCGTCCCCGTCCCCTAACCCTAACCCTAACCCTTACCCTAACCCTTACCCGAAGCCTTATCCTAAGCCGTCACCTAATCCTAACCCGTACGCTAACACTAACCCGTACCCTAACCCGTACACTCACCCTAAACCGTTGTCGTACCCTAACCTGTCCCCTAAACCGTCCCCGTCCCCTAACCGTAACACTAACCCTAACCCTAACCCTAACCCTAACCCTTACCCGAAGCCTTACCCTAACCCGTCCCCTAATCCTAATCCGTACGCTAACACTAACCCGTACCCTAACACATACGCTCACCGTAAACTGTTGTCGTACCCTAAACTGTCCCCTAAACCGTCCCCGTCCCCTAACCCTAACCCTAACCCTAAACCTAACCCTAACCCTTACCCGAAGCCTTACCCTAACCCGTCCCCTAATCCTAACCCGTACGCTAACACTAACCCATACGCTAACACGTACGCTCACCCTAAACCGTTGTCCTACCCTAACCTGTCCCCTAAACCGTCCCCGTCCCCTAACCCTAACCCTAACCCTAACCCTAACCCTAAAACTTACCCGAAGCCTTACCCTAACCCGTCCCCTAATCCTAACCCGTACGCTAACACTAACCCATACCCTAACACGTACGCTCACCCTAAACCGTTGCCGTACCCTAACCTGTCCCCTAAACCGTCTCCGTCCCCTAACCCTAACCCTAACCCTAACCTTTACCCGAAGCCTTACCCTAACCCGTCCCGTAATCCTAACCTGTACGCTAACACTAATCCATACCCTAACACGTACGCTCACCCTAAACCGTTGTCGTACTCTAACCTATCCCCTAACCCGTCCCTGTCCCCTAACCCTAAACCTAACCCTAATCCTAAGCCTTACCCGAAGCCTTACCCTAACCCGTCCCCTAATCCTAACCCGTACGCTAACACTAACACATACCCTAACACGTACGCTCACCCAAAACCGTTGTCGTACTCTACCCTGTCCCCTAAACCGTCCCCGTCCCCTAACCCTAACCCTAACCCTAACCTTAACCCTAACCCTAACCCTTACCCAAAGCCTTACCCTAACCCGTCCCCTAATCCTAACCCGTACGCTAACACTAACCCGTACCCTAACACGTACGCTCAACCTAAACCGTTGTCATACCCTAACCTGTCCCCTAAACCGTCCCCGTCCCCTAACCCTAACCCTAACCCTAACCCTAACACTTACCCGAAGCCTTACGCTAACCCGTATCCTAATCCTAACCCGTAAGCTAACACTAACCCGTACCCTAACACGTACGCTCACCCTAAACCGTTGTCGTACCATAACCTGTCACCTAAACCGTCCCCGTCACCGTCCCCTAACCCTAACCCTAACCCTAACCCTAACCCTTACCCGAAGCCTTATCCTAACCTGTGCCCTAATCCTAACCCGTACGCTAACACTAACCCATACCCCAACACCTACGCTCACCCTCAATCGTTGTCGTACCCTAACCTGTCCCCTAAACCGTCCCCATCCCCTAACCCTAACCCTAAACCTAACACTTACCCGAAGCCTTACCCTAACCCGTCACCTAATCCTAACCCGTACGCTAAAACTAACACATACCCTAACACGTACGCTCACCCTAAACCGTTGTCGTACCCTAACCTGTCCCCTAAACCGTCCCCGTCCCCTAACCCTAACCCTAACCCTAACCCTAACCCTTACCCGAAGCCTTACCCTAAATCGTCCCCTAATCCTAACCCGTACGCTAACACTAACACGTACCCTAACACATACGCTCACCCTAAACTGTTGTCGTAACCTAACCTGTCCCCTAATCCGTCCCCATCCCCTAACCCTAACCCTAACCCTAAAACTTACCCGAAGCCTTACCCTAAATCGTCCCCTAATCCTAACCCGTACGCTAACACTAACCCGTACCCTAACACTTAAGCTCACCCTAAACCGTTGTCGTACCCTAACCTGTCCCCAAAAACGTCCCCGTCCCCTAACCCTAACCCTAACCCTAACCTTTACCCGAAGCCTTACCCTAACCCGTCCCCTAATCCTAACCCGTACACTAACACTAATCCGTAACCCTAACACGTACACTCACCCTAAACCGTTGTCGTACCCTAACCTGTCCCCTAAACCGTCCCCATCCCCTAACCCTAACCCTAACCCTAACCCTAACCCTTACCCGAAGCCTTACCCTAAACCCTCCCCTAATCCTAACCCGTACACTAACACTAACCCATACCCTAACACGTACGCTCACCCTAAACCGTTGTCGTACCCTAACCTGTCCCCTAAACCGTCCCCGTCCCCTAACCCTAACCCTAACCCTAACACTTACCCGAAGCCTTACCCTAACCCGTCCCCTAATCCTAAGCTGTACGCTAACACTAACCCGTACCCTAACACGTACGCTCATGCTATACCGTTGTCGTACCCTAACCTGTCCCCTAAACCCTCACCGTCCCCTAACCCTAACCCTAACCCTAACGCTAACCCTTACCCGAAGCCTTACCCTAACCCGTCCCCTAATCCTAACCCGTACGCTAACACTAACCCGTACCCTAACAGGTACGCTCACCCTAAACCTTTGTTGTACCCTAACCTGTCCCCTAAACTGTCCCCGTCCCCTAACCCTAACCCTAACCCTAACCCTAACACTTACCCGAAGCCTTACCCTAACCCGTCCCATAATCCTAATCCGTACGCTAACACTAACCCGTACCCTAACACATACGCTCACCCTAAATTGTTGTCGTACCCGAACCTGTCCCCTAAACCGTCCCCGTCCCCTAACCCTAACCCTAAACCTAACCCTAACCCATACACGAAGCCTTACCCTAACCCGTCCCCTAATCCTAACCCGTACGCTAACGCTAACCCATCCGCTAACACGTACGCTAACCCTAAACCGTTGTCGTACACTAACCTGTCCCCTAAACCGTCCACGTCCCCTAACCCTAACCCTAACCCTAACCCTAACCCTAACCCTAAAACTTACCCGAAGCCTTACCCTAACCCGTCCCCTAATCCTAACCCGTACGCTAACACTAACCCATACCCTAACACGTACGCTCACCCTAAACCGTTGCCGTACCCTAACCTGTCCCCTAAACCGTCTCTGTCCCCTAACCCTAACCCTAACCCTAACCTTTACCCGAAAACTTACCCTAACACGTCCCCTAATCCTAACCTGTACGCTAACACTAATCCGTACCCTAACACGTACGCTCACCCTAAACCGTTGTCGTACTCTAACCTATCACCTAACCCGTCCCCATCCCCTAACCCTAAACCTAACCCTAATCCTAAGCCTTACCCGAAGCCTTACCCTAACCCGTCCCTTAATCCTAAACCGTATGCTAACACTAACACATACCCTAACACGTACGCTCACCCTAAACCGTTGTTGTACACTAACCTGTCCCCTAAACCGTCCCCGTCCCCTAACCCTAAACCTAAACCTAACACTAACCCTAACCCTTACCCGAAGCCTTACCCTAACCCGTCCCCTAATCATAATCCTTATGCTAACACTAACCCGTATATTAACACGTACGCTCACACTCAACCTTTGTCATACCCTAACCTGTCTCCTAAACCGTCCCCGTCCCCTAACCCTAACCCTAACCCTAACCCTAACCCTAAACCTAAGCCTTACCCGAAACCTTACCCTAACCCGTCCCCTAATCCTAACCCGTACGCTAACACTAACCCGTACCCTAATACGTACGCTCACCCTAAACATTTGTCGTATCCTAACCTGTCCCCTAAACCCTCCCCATCCCCTAACCCTAATCCTAACCCTAACACTAACCCTAAACCTTACCCGAAGCCTTACCCTAACCCGTCCCCTAATCCTAACCCGTACGCTAACACTAAACCGTACCCTAACACGTAAGCTCACCCTAAACCGTTCTCGTACACTAACCTGCCCCTAAACCGTCCCCGTCCCCTAACCCTAAACCTAACACTAACCCTAACCCTAACACTTACCCGAAGCCTTATCCTAACCTGTCCCCTAATCCTAACGCGTACGCTAACAGTAACCCGTTCTCTAACACGTACGCTCACCCTAAACCGTTGTCATAGCCTAACCTGTCCCCTAAACCGTCCCCGTCCCCTAACCCTAACCCTAACCCTACCCCTAACCCTTATCCGAAGCCTTATCCTAACCCGTCCTCTAATCCTAAACCGTACACTAACACTAACCCGTACCCTAACACGTACGCTCACCCTAAACCGTTGTCGTACCCTAACCTGTCCCCTAAACCGTCCCGGTCCCCTAACCCTAACCCTAACCCTAACCCTTACCCGAAGCCTTACCCTAACCCATCCCTTAATCCTAACCCGTACGCTAACACTAACCCATACCCTAACACGTACGCTCACCCTAAACCGTTGTCGTACCCTAACCTGTCCCGTAAACTGTCCCCGTCCCCTAACCCTAACCCTAAGCCTAACCCTAACCCTAAACCTTACACGAAGCCTTACCCTAACCCGTCCCCTAATCCTAACCCCTACGCTAACACTAACCCGTACCCTAACACGTACGCTCACCCTAAACTGTTGTCGTACCCTAACCTGTCCCCTAAACCGTCCCCATCCCCTAACCCTAACCCTAACCCTAACACTAACCCTAACCCTCACCCGAAGCCTTACCTATCCCGTCCCCTATTCCTAACCCGTACACTAACACTAACCCGTACCCTAACACGTACGCTCACCCTAAACTGTTGTCATACCCTAACCTGTCCCCTAAACCGTCCCCGTCCCCTAACCCTAACCCTAACTCTAACCCTTACCCGAAGCCTTACCCTAACCCGTCCCCCAATCCTAACCGTACGCTAACACTAACCCGTACCCTAACATGTACGCTCACCCTAAACCGTTGTCGTACCCTAACCTGTCCCCTAAACTGTCCCCGTCCCCTTACCCTAACCCTAAGCCTAACCCTAACCCTAACCCTTACACGAAGCCTTACCCTAACCCGTCCCCTAATCCTAACCTGTACGCTAACACTAACCCGTACCCTAACACGTACGCTCACCCTAAACTGTTGTCGTACACTAACTTGTCCCCTAAATCGTCCCCGTACCCTAACCCTAACCCTAACCCTAACACTAACCCTAACCCTTACACGAAGCCTTACCCTATCCCGTCCCCTATTCCTAACCCGTACGCTAACACTAACCCGTACCCTAACACATACGCTCACCCTAAACCATTGTCATACCCTAACCTGTCCCCTAAACCGTCCCCATCCCCTAACACTAACCCTAACCCTAACCCTTACCCGAAGCCTTACCCTAACCCGTCCCTAAATCCTAACCCGTACGCTAACACTAACCCGTACCCTAACATGTACGCTCACCCTAAACTGTTGTCGTACCCTAACCTGTCCCCTAAACGGTCCCCGACCCCTAACCCTAACCCTAACCCTAACGCTATCCCTTACCCGAAGCCTTACCCTAACCAGTCGCCCAATCCTAACCCGTAGGCTAACACTAACCCGTACCCTAACACATACGCTCACCCTAAACCGTTGTCATACCCTAACCTGTCCCTTAAACTCTCCCCGTCCCATAACCCTAACCCTAACCCTAACCCTTACCCGAAGCCTTACACTAAACCGTCCCCTAATCCTAACCCGTACGCTAACACTAACCCGTACCCTAACACGTACGCTCACCCTAAACCGTTGTCGTACCCTAACCTGTCCCCTAAACCCTCCCCGTCCCCTAACCCTAACCCTAACCCTAACGCTAACCCTTACCCGAAGCCTTACCCTAACCCGTCCCCTAATCCTAACCCGTACGCTAACACTAACCCGTACCCTAACCCGTACGCTCACCCTAATCTGTTGTCGTACCCTAACCTGTCCCCTAAACCGTCCCCGTCCCCTAACCGTAACCCTTACCCTAAGCCTAACCCTAACCCTAAGCCTTACCCAAAGCCTTAAACTAACCAGTCCCATAATCCTAACCCGTACGCTAACACTAACCCGTACCCTAACACGTACGCTCACCCTAAACCGTTGTCGTACCCTAACCTGTCCCCTAAACCCTCCCCGTCCCCTAACCCTAACCCTAACCCTAACCCGATCCCTTAACCGAAGCCTTACCCTAACCCGTCCCCTAATCCTAAACCGTACGCTAACAGTAACCCGTTCCCTAACACGTACGCTCACCCTAAACCGTTGTCATACCCTAACCTGTCCCCTAAACCGTCCCCGTCCCCTAACCCTAACCCTAACCCTAACCCTTACCCGAAGCCTTATCCTAACCCGTCCCCTAATCCTAAACCGTACACTAACACTAAACCGTACCCTAACACGTACGCTCACCCTAAACCGTTGTCGTACCCTAACCTGTCCCCTAAACCGTCCCGGTCCCCTAACCCTAACCCTAACCCTAACCCTTACCCGAAGCCTTACCCTAACCCGTCCCTTAATCCTAACCTGTACGCTAACACTAACCTGTACCCTAACACGTACGCTCACCCTAAACCGTTGTCGTACCCTAACCTGTCCCCTAAACCGTCCCCGTCCCCTAACCCTAACCCTAACCCTGACACTAACCCTAAACCTTACCCGAAGCCTTACCCTAACCCGTCCCCTAATCCTAACCCGTACGCTAACACTAACTCGTACCCTAACACGTACGCTCATCCTAAACTGTTGTCGTACCCTAACCTGTCCCCTAAACCGTCCCCGTCCCCTAACCCTAACCCTAACCCTAACACTAGCCCTAACCCTTACCCGAAGCCTTACCCTATCCCGTACCCTTTTCCTAACCCGTACGCTAACACTAACCCGTACCCTAACACGTACCCTCAAACTAAAGCGTTGTCGTACCCTAACCTGTCCCCTAAACCGTCCCGGTCCCCTAACCCTAACCCTAACCCTAACACTTACCCGAAGCCTTACCCTAACCCGTCCCTTAATCCTAACCCGTACGCTAACACTAACCCATACCCTAACACGTACGCTCACCCTAAACCGTTGTCGTACACTAACCTGTCCCCTAAACTGTCCCCGTCCCCTAACCCTAACCCTAAGCCTAACCCAAACCCTAACCCTTACACGAAGCCTTACCCTAACCCGTCCCGTAATCCTAACCCGTACGCTAACAATAACCCGTACCCTAACACGTACGCTCACCCTAAACTGTTGTCGTACCCTAACCTGTCCCCTAAACCGTCCCCGTCCCCTAACCCTAACCCTAACCCTAACACTAACCCTAACCCTTACCCGAAGCCTTACCCTATCCCGTCCCCTATTCCTAACCCGTACGCTAACACTAACCCGTACCCTAACACGTACCCTCACCCTAAACCGTTGTCGTACCCTAACCTGTCCCCTAAACCGTCCCCGTCCCCTAACCCTAACACTAACCCTAACTTTTACCCGAAGCCTTACCCTCTCCCGTCCCCTAATCCTAACCCGTACGCTAACAGTAACCCGTTACCTAACACGTACGCTCACCCTAAACCGTTGTCATACCCTAACCTGTCCCCTAAACCGTCCCCATCCCCTAACCCTATCCCTAACCCTAACCATAACCCTTACCCGAAGCCTTATCCTAACCCGTACCCTAATCCTAAACCGTACACTAACACTAACCCATACCCTAACACGTACGCTCACCCTAAACCGTTGTCGTACCCTAACCTGTCCCCTAAACCTTCCCGGTCCCCTAACCCTAACCCTAACCCTAACACTAACCCTAACCCTTACCCGAAGCCTTACCCTATCCCGTCCCCTATTCCTAACCCGTACGCTAACACTAACCCGTACCCTAAGACGTACGCTCACCCTAAACCGTTGTCATACCCTAACCTGTCCCCTAAACCGTCCCCGATCGCTAACCCTAACCTTAACCCTAACCCTAACGCTATCACTTACCCGAAGCCTTACCCTAACCCGTCGCCCAATCCTAACCCGTACGCTAACACTAACCCGTACCCTAAAACGTACGCTCACCCTAAACCGTTGTCATACCCTAACCTGTCCCTTAAACCCTCCCCGTCCCCTAACCCTAACCCTAACCCCAACCCTAACGCTTACCCGAAGCCTTACACTAACCCGTCCCCTAATCCTAACCCGTACGCTAACACTAACCCGTACCCTAACACGTACACTCACCCTAAACCGTTGTCGTACCCTAACCTGTCCCCTAAACCCTCCCCATCCCCTAACCCTAACCCTAACCCTAACGCTAACCCTTACCCGAAGCCTTACCCTAACCCGTCCCCTAATCCTAACCCGTACGCTAACACTAACCTGTACCCTAACCCGTACGCTCACCCTAATCCGTTGTCGTACCCTAACCTGTCCCCTAAACCGTCCCCGTCCCCTAACTGTAACCCTTACCCTAATCCTAACCCTAACCCTAACCCTTACCCGAAGCCTTACCCTAACCAGTCCCATAATCCTAACCCGTACGCTAACACTAACCCGTACCCTAACACGTACGCTCACCCTAAACCGTTGTCGTACCCTAACCTGTCCCCTAAACCGTCCCCGTCCCCTAACCCTAACTCTAACCCTAACCTTTACCCGAAGCCTTACCCTCTCCCGTCCCCTAATCCTAACCCGTACGCTAACACTAACCCGTACACTAACACGTACGCTCACCCTATACCGTTGTCATACCCTAACCTGTCCCCTAAACCGTCCCCGTCCCCTAATCCTAACCCTAACCCTAACCCTATCCCTTACCCGAAGCCTTACCCTAAACCGTCCCCTAATCCTAAACCGTACGCTAACAGTAACCCGTTCCCTAACAGGTACGCTCACCCTAAACCGTTGTCATACCCTAACCTGTCCCCTAAACCGTCCCCGTCGCCTAACCCTAACCCTAACCCTAACCCTTACCCGAAGCCTTATCCTAACCCGTCCCCTAATCCTAAACCGTACACTAACACTAACCCGTACCCTAACACGTACGCTCACCCTAAACCGTTGTCGTACCCTAACCTGTCCCCTAAACCGTCCCGGTCCCCTAACCCTAACCCTAACCCTAACACTTACCCGAAGCCTTACCCTAACCCGTCCCTTAATCCTAACCCGTACGCTAACACTAAAGCATACCCTAACACGTACACTCACCCTAAACCGTTGTCATACCCTAACCTGTCCCCTAAACTGTCCCCGTCCCCTTACCCTAACCCTAAGCCTAACCCTAACCCTAACACTTACACGAAGCCTTACCCTATCCCGTCCCCTATTCCTAACCCGTACGCTAACACTGACCCGTACCCTAACACGTACGCTCACCCTAAACCGTTGTCATACCCTAACCTGTCCCCTAAACCGTCCCCGTCCCCTAAACCTAACCCTAACCCTAACCCTAACCCTTACCCGAAGCCTTACCCTAACCCGTCCCCCAATCCTAACCCGTACGCTAACACTAACCCGTACCCTAACACGTACGCTCACACTAAACTGTTGTCGTACCCTAACCTGTCCCCTAAACAGTCCCCGTCCCCTAACCGTAACCCTTAACCTAAGCCTAACCCTAACCCTAACCCTTACCCAAAGCCTTACCCTAACCAGTCCCATAATCCTAACCCGTACGCTAACACTAACCCGTACCCTAACACGTACGCTCACCCTAAACCATTGTCGTACCCTAACCTGTCCCCTAAACCGTCCCCTTCCCCTAATTCTAACACTAACCCTAAACTTTACCCGAAGCCTTACCCTCTCCTGTCCCCTAATCCTAACCCGTACGCTAACACTAACCCGTACCCTAACACGTACGCTCACCCTAAACCGTTGTCATACCCTAACCTGTCCCCTAAACCGTCCCCGTCCCCTAACCCTAACCCTAACCCTATCCCTTACCCGAAGCCTTACCCTAACCCGTCCCCTAATCCTAAACCGTACGCTAACAGTAACCCGTTCCCTAACACGTACGCTCACCCTAAACCGTTGTCATACCCTAACCTGTCCCCTAAACCGTCCCCGTCCCCGAACCCTAACCCTAACCCTAACCCTAACCCTTACCCGAAGCCTTATCCTAACCCGTCCCCTAATCCTAAACCGTACACTAACACTAACCTGTACCCTAACACGTACGCTCACCCTAAACCGTTGTCGTACCCTAACCTGTCCCCTAAACCGTCCCGGTCCCCTAACCCTAACCCTAACCCTAACCCTTACCCGAAGCCTTACACTAACCCGTCCCTTAATCCTAACCCGTACGCTAACACTAACCCATACCCTAACACGTACGCTCACCCTAAACCGTTGTCGTACCCTAACCTGTCCCATAAATTGTCCCCGTCCCCTAACCCTAACCCTAAGCCTAACCCTAACCCTAACCCTTACACGAAGCCTTACCCTAACCCGTCCCCTAATCCTAACCCGTACGCTAACACTAACCCGTACCCTAACATGTACGCTCACCCTAAACTGTTGTCGTACCCTAACCTGTCCCCTAAACCGTCCCCGTCCCCTAACCCTAACCCTAACCCTAACACTAACGCTAACCCTTACCCGAAGCCTTACCCTATCCCGTCCCCTATTCCTAACCCGTACGCTAACACTAACCCGTACCCTAACACGTACCCTCACCCTAAACCGTTGTCGTACCCTAACCTGTCCCCTAAACCGTCCCGGTCCCCTAACCCTAACCCTAACCCTAACCCTTACCCGAAGCCTTACCCTAAACCGTCCCTTAATCCTAACCCTTACGCTAACACTAACCCATACCCTAACACGTACGCTCACCCTAAACCGTTGTCGTACCCTAACCTGTCCCCTAAACTGTCCCCGTCCCCTAACCCTAACCCTAAGCCTAACCCAAACCCTAACCCTTACACGAAGCCTTACCCTAACCCGTCCCCTAATCCTAACCCGTACGCTAACACTAAGCCGTACCCTAACACGTACGCTCACCCTAAACTGTTGTCGTACCCTAACCTGTCCCCTAAACCGTCCCCGTCCCCTAAACCTAACCCTAACCCTAACACTAACCCTAACCCTTACCCGAAGCCTTACCCTATCCCGTCCCCTATTCCTAACCCGTACGCTAACACTAACCCGTACCCTAACACGTACGCTCAACTTAAACCGTTGTCGTACCCTAACCTGTCCCTTAAACCATCCCCGTCCCCTAACCCTAACACTAACCCTAACCTTTACCCGAAGCCTTACCCTCTCCCGTCCCCTAATCCTAACCCGTACGCTAACACTAACCCGTACCCTAACACGTACGCTCACCCTAAACCGTTGTCATACCCTAACCTGTCCCCTAAACCGTCCCCGTCCCCAAACCCTAACCCTAACCCTAACCCTATCCCTTACCCGAAGCCTTACCCTAACCCGTCCCCTAATCCTAAACCGTACGCTAACAGTAACCCGTTCCCTAACACGTACGCTCACCCTAAACCGTTGTCATACCCTAACCTGTCCCCTAAACCGGCCCCGTCCCCTAACCCTAACCCTAAACCTAACCCTTACCCGAAGCCTTACCCTAACCCGTCCCCAATCCTAACCCGTACGCTAACACTAACCCGTACCCTAACATGTACGCTCACCCTAAACTGTTGTCGTACCCTAACCTGTCCCCAAAACCGTCCCCGACCCCTAACCATAACCCTAACCCTAACCCTAACGCTATCCCTTACCCGAAGCCTTACCCTAACCCGTCGCCCAATCCTAACCCGTACGCTAACACTAACCCGTACCCTAACACGTACGCTCACCCTAAACCGTTGTCATACCCTAACCTGTCCCTTAAACCCTCCCCGTCCCCTAACCCTAACCCTAACCCTAACCCTAACCCTTACCCGAAGCCTTACACTAACCCATCCCCTAATCCTAACCTGTACGCTAACACTAACCGTACCCTAACACGTACGCTCACCCTAAACCGTTGTCGTACCCTAACCTGTCCCCTAAACCCTCCCCGTCCCCTAACCCTAACCCTAACGCTAACACTTACCCGAAGCCTTACCCTAACCCGTCCCCTAATCCTAACCCGTACGCTAACACTAACCCGTACCCTAACACGTACGCTCACCCTAAACCGTTGTCGTACCCTAACTTGTCCCCTAAACCGTCCCCGTCCCCTAACCGTAACCCTAACCCTAACCCTAACCCTAACCCTAACCCTTACCCGAAGCCTTACCCTAACCCGTCCCCTAAGCCTAACCCGTACGCTAACACTAACCCATACCCTAACACGTACGCTCACCCTAAACCGTTGTCGTACCCTAACCTGTCCCCTAAACCGTCCCCGTCTCCTAACCCTAACCCTAACCCTAACCCTTACCCGAAGCCTTACCCTAACCCGTCCCCTAATCCTAACCCGTACGCTAACACTAACCCATACCCTAACACGTACGCTCACCCTAAACCGTTGTCGTACCCTAACCTGTCCCTTAAACTGTCGCCCTCCCCTAACCCTTACCCTAAGCCTAACCCTACCCCTAAACCTTACCCGAAGCCTTACCCTAACCAGTCCCCTAATCCTAACCCGTACGCTAACACTAACCCATACCCTAACACGTACGATCACCCTAAACCGTTGTCGTACCCTAACCTTTCCCTAAACCGTCCCCGTCCCCTAACCCTAACACTAACCCTAACCTTTACCCGAAGCCTTACCCTAACCCGTCCCCTATTCCTAACTCGTACGCTAACACTAACCCGTACCCTAACACGTACGCTCACCCTAAACAGTTGTCATACACTAACCTGTCCCCTAAACCGTCCCCGTCCCCTAACCCTAACCCTAACCCTAACCCTATCCCTTATCCGAAGCCTTACCCTAACCCGTCCCCTAATCCTAAACCGTACGCTAACACTAACCCGTACACTAACATGTACGCGCACCCTAAACTGTTGTCGTACCCTAACCTGTCCCCTAAGCCGTCCCCGTCCCCTAACCGTAACCCTAACCCTAACCCTAACCCTAAACCTAACCCTTACCCGAAGCCTTACCCTAACCCGTACCCTAATCCTAACCCGTACGCTAACACTAACACGTACCCTAACATGTACGCTCACCCTAAACTGTTGTCGTACCCTAACCTGTCCCCTAAACCGTCCCCGTCACCTAACCCGAACCCTAACCCTAAACCTTACCCGAAGCCTTACCCTAACCCGTCCCCTAATCCTAACCCGTACGCTAACACTAACCCATACCCTAACACGTACGCTCACCCTAAACCGTTGTCGTACCCTAACCTGTCCCCTAAACTGTCCCCGTCCCCTAACCCTGACCCTAAGCCTAACCCTAACCCTAACCCTTACCCGAAGCCTTACCCTAACCCGTCCCTTTATCCTAACCCGTACGCTAACACTAACCCATACCCTAACACGTACGCTCACCCTAAACTGTTGTCGTACCCTAACCTGTCCCCTAAACTGTCCCCGTCCCCTAACCCTAACCCTAAGCCTAACCCTAACGCTAACCCTTACACGAAGCCTTACCCTAACCCGTCCCCTAATCCTAAACCGTACGCTTACACTAACCCGTACCCTAACACGTACGCTCACCCTAAACCGTTGTCATACCCTAACCTGTCCCTTAAACCCTCCCCGTCCCCTAACCCTAACCATAACCCTAACCCTAACCCTTACCCGAAGCCTTACACTAACCCGTCCCCTAATCCTAACCCGTACGCTAACACTAACCCGTACCCTAACACGTACGCTGAACCTAAACCGTTGTCGTACCCTAACCTGTCCCCTAAACCCTCCCCGTCCCCTAACCATAACCCTAACCCTAACGCTAACCCTTACCCGAAGGCTTACCCTAAAACGTCCCCTAATCCTAACCCGTACGCTAACACTAACCCGTACCCTAACCCGTACGCTCACCCTAAACCGTTGTCGTACCCTCACTTGTCCCCTAAACCGTCCCCGTCCCCTAACCGTAACCTTAACCCTAACCCTAACCCTAACCCTAACCCTTACCCGAAGCCTTACCCTAACCCGTCCCCTAAGCCTAACCCGTACGCTAACACTAACCCGTACCCTAACACGTACGCTCACCCTAAACCGTTGTCGTACCCTAACCTGTCCCCTAAACCGTCCCCGTCTCCTAACCCTAACCCTAACCCTTACCCGAAGCCTTACCCTAACCCGTCCCCTAATCCTATCCCGTACGCTAACACTAACCCATACCCTAACACGTACGCTCACCCTAAATCGTTGTCGTACCCTAAACTGTCTCCTAAACTGTCCCCGTCCCCTAACCCTTACCCTAAGCCTAACCCTACCCCTAAACCTTACCCGAAGCCTTACCCTAAACAGTCCCCTAATCCTAACCCGTACGCTAACACTAACCCGTACCCTAACATGTACGCTCACACTAAACCGTTGTCATACCCTAACCTGTCCCCTAAACCGTCCCCGTCCCCTAACCCTAAACCTAACCCTAACCCTATCCCTTACCTGAAGCCTTACCCTAACCCGTCCCCTAATCCTAAACCGTACGCTAACACTAACCCGTACCCTAACATGTACGCGCACCCTAAACTGTTGTCGTACCCTAACCTGTCCCCTAAACCGTCCCCGTCCCCTAACCGTAACCCTAACCCTAACCCTAACCCTAACCCTAACCCTTACCCGAAGCCTTACCCTAACCCGTCCCCTAATCCTAACCCGTACGCTAACACTAACCCGTACCCTAACATGTACGCTCACCCTAAACCGTTGTCGTACCCTAACCTGTCCACTAAACCGTCCCCGTCTCCTAACCCGAACCCTAACCCTAACCCTTACCCGAAGCCTTACCATAACCCGTCACCTAATCCTAACCCGTACGCTAACACTAACCCATACCCTAACACGTACGCTCACCCTAAACCGTTGTCGTACCCTAACATGTCCCCTAAACCGTCCCCGTCCCCTAACCCTTACCCTAAGCCTAACCCTAACCCTAAACCTTACCCGAAGCCTTACCCTAACCAGTCCCATAATCCTAACCCGTACGCTAACACTAACCCGTACCCTAACACGTACGCTCACCCTAAACCGTTGTCGTACCCTAACCTGTCCTCTAAACCGTCCCCATCCCTAACCCTAACACTAACCCTAACCTTTACCCGAAGCCTTACCCTCTCCCGTCCCCTAATCCTAACCCGTACGCTAACACTAACCCGTACCCTAACACGTACGCTCACCCTAAACCGTTGTCATACCCTAACCTGTCCCCTAAACCGTCCCCGTCCCCTAAACCTAACCCTAAACCTAACCCTATCCCTTACCCGAAGCCTTATCCTAACCCGTCCCCTAATCCTAAACCGTACGCTAACAGTAACCCGTTCCCTAACACGTACGCTCACCCTAAACCGTTGTCATACCCTAACCTGTCCCCTAAACCGTCCCCGTCCCCTAACCCTAACCCTAACCCTAACCCTAACCCTTACCCGAAGCCTTATCCTAACCCGCCCCCTAATCCTAAACCGTACACTAACACTAACCCGTACCCTAACACGTACGCTCACCCTAAACCGTTGTCGTACCCTAACCTGTCCTCTAAACCATCCCGGTCCCCTAACCCTAACCCTAACCCTAAATCTTACCCGAAGCCTTACCCTAACCCGTCCCTTAATCCTAACCCGTACGCTAATACTAACCCATACCGTAACACGTACGCTCACCGTAAACCGTTGTCGTACCCTAACCTGTCCCCTAAACTGTCCCCGTCTCCTAATCCTAACACTAAGCCTAACCCTAACCCTAACCCTTACACGAAGCCTTATCCTATCCCGTCCCCTAATCCTACCCCGTACGCTAACACTAACCCGTACCCTAACACGTACGCTCACCCTAAACTGTTGTCGTACCCTAACCTGTCCCCTAAACCGTCCCCGTCCCCTAACCCTAACCCTAACCCTCACACTAACCCTAACCCTTACCCGAAGCCTTACCCTATCCCGTCCCCTATTCCTAACCCGTACGCTAACACTAACCCGTACCCTAACACGTACGCTCACCCTAAACCGTTGTCATACCCTAACCTGTCCCCTAAACCGTCCCCGTCCCCGTCCCCTAACCCTAAACCTAACCCTTACCCGAAGCCTTACCCTAACCCGTCCCCAATCCTAACCCGTACGCTAACACTAACCCATACCCTAAAACGTACGCTCACCCTAAACCGTTGTCATACGCTAACCTGTCCCTTAAACCCTCCCCGTCCCCTAACCCTAACCCTAACCATAACCCTAACCCTTACCCGAAGCCTTACACTAACCCGTCCCCTAATCCTAACCCGTACGCTAACACTAACCCGTACCCTAACACGTACGCTCACCCTAAACCGTTGTCGTACCCTAACCTGTCACCTAAACCCTCCCCGTCCCCTAACCCTAACCCTAACCCTAACGCTAACCCTTACCCGAAGCCTTACCCTAACCCGTCCCCTAATCCTAACCCGTACGCTAACACTAACCCATACCCTAACCCGTACGCTCACCCTAAACCGTTGTCGTACCCTAACCTGTCCCCTAAACCGTCCCCGTCCCCAAACCGTAACCCTAACCCTAACCCTAACCCTAACCATAACCCTTACCCAAAGCCTTACCCTAACCCGTCCCCTAAGCCTAAACCGTACGCTAACACTAACCCGTACCCTAACACGTACGCTCACCCTAAACCGTTGTCGTACCCTAACCTGTCCCCTAAACTGTCCCCGTCCCCTAACCCTTACCCTAAGCCTAACCCTACCCCTAACCCTTACCCGAAGCCTTACTCTAACCAGTCCCCTAATCCTAACCCGTACGCTAAAACTAACCCGTACCCTAACACGTACGCTCACCCTAAACCGTTGTCGTACCATAACCTGTCCCCTAAACCGTCCCCGTCCCCTAACCCTAACACTAACCCTAACTTTTACCCGAAGCCTTACCCTAACCCGTCCCCTATTCCTAACCCGTACGCTAACACTAACCCGTACCCTAACACGTATGCTCACCCTAAACCGTTGTCATACCCTAACCTGTCCCCTAAACCGTCCCCGTCCCCTAACCCTACCCCTAACCCTAACCCTATCCCTTACCCGAAGCCTTACCCTAACCCGTCCGCTAATCCTAAACCGTACGCTAACACTAACCGGTACCCTAACATGTACGCGCACCCTAAACTGTTGTCATACTCTAACCTGTCCCCTAAACCGTCCCCGACCCCTAACCCTAACCCTAACCCTAACCCTAACGCTAACCCTTACCCGAAGCATTACTCTAACACTTCGCCTAATCCTAACCCGTACGCTAACACTAACACGTAACGTAACACGTACGCTCACCCTAAACCGTTGTCGTACCCTAACCTGTCCCCTAAACCGTCCCCGTCCCCTAACCCTAAACCTAACCCTAACCCTAACCCTAACCCTTACCCTAAGCCTAACCCTAACCCTAACCATACCCGAAGCCTTACCCTAACCAGTCCCCTAATCCTAACCCGTACGCTAACACTAACCCGTACCCTAACACGTACGCTCACCCTAAACCGTTGTCGTACCCTAACCTGTCCCCTAAACCGTTCCCGTCCCCTAACCCTAACCCTAACCCTAACACTAACCCTAGCCCTTACCCGAAGCGTTACCCTATCCCGTCCCCTAATCCTAACCCGTACGCTAACACTAAACCGTACCCTAACACGTACGCTCACCCTAAACCATTGTCATACCCTAACCTGTCCCCTAAACCGTCCCCGTCCCGTAACCCTAACACTAACCCTAACCCTAACCCTAACCTTTCCCCTAAACCGTCCCCGTCCCATAACCCTAACACTAACCCTAACCCTAACCCTAACCCTAACCCTTACCCGAAGCCGTACCCTAACCCGTCCCCTAATCCTAACCCGTACGCTAACATTAACCCGTACCCAAACACATACGCTCACCCTAAACCGTTGTCGTACCCTAACCTGTCCCCTAAACCGTCCCCGTCCCCTAAGCCTAACCCTAACCCTAACCCTAACCCTAACCCTTACCCGAAGCCTTACCCTAACCCGTCCCCTAATCCTAACCCGTACGCTAACACTAACCCATACGCTAACACGTACGCTCACCCTAAACCGTTGTCATACCCTAACCTGTCCCCTAAACCGTCCCCGTCCCCTAACCCTAACCCTAACCCTAACCATAAACCTTACCCGAAGCCTTACCCTAACCCGTCCCCTAATCCTAACCCGTACGCTAACACTAACCCGTACCAAAACACATACGCTCACCCTAAACCGTTGTCGTACCCTAACCTGTCCCCTAAACCGTCACCGTCCCCTAACCCTAACCGTAACCCTAACCCTAACCCTTACCCGAAGCCTTACCCTAACCCGTCCCCTAATCCTAACTCGTACGCTAACACTAACCCGTGCCCTAACACGTACGCTCACACTAAACCGTTGTCGTACCCTAACCTGTCTCCTAAACCGTCTCCGTCAGCTAACCCTAACCCTAACCCTAACCCTAACCCGAACCCTTACCCGAAGCCTTACCGTAACCCGTCCCCTAATCCTAACACATACGCTAACAATAACACGTACGCTAACACGTACGCTCACCCTAAACCGTTGTCGTACCCTAACCTGTCCCCTAAACCGTCCCCGTCCCCTAACCCTAACCCTAACCCTAACCCTTATCCGAAGCCTTACCCTAAGCCGTCCCCTAATCCTAACTCGTACGGTAACACTAATCCGTACCCTAACACGTACGCTACCCTAAACCGTTGTCGTACCCTAACCTTTCCCCTAAACCGTCCCCATCCCCTAACCCTAACCCTAACAATAACGATAAACCTAACCCTTGCCCGAAGCCTTACACTAACCCGTCCCCTAGTCCTAACCCGTACGCTAACACTAACCCGTACCCCAACACGTACACTCACCCTAAACCGTTCTCGTACCCTATCCTGTCCCCTCAACCGTCCCCGTCCCCTAACCCTAACCCTAACCCTAACCCTAACACTTACCCGAAGCCTTACCCTAAACCGTCCGCTAATCCTAACTCGTACGCTAACACTAACCCATACCCTAAAACGTACGCTCACCCTAAACCGTTGTCGTACCCTAACCTGTCCCCTAAACCCTCCCCGTCCCCTAACCCTAACCCTAACCCTAAACCTAAACCGAACACTTACCCGAAGCCTTAGCCTGACCCGTCCCCTAATCCTAACCCGTACGCTAACACTAACGCGTACCCTAACACGTACGCTCACCCTAAACTGTTGTAACCTAACCTGTCCCCTAAACCGTCCCCGTCCCCTAACCCTAACACTAACCATAACTCTAACCTTTACACGAAGCCTTATCCTAACCCGTCCCCTAATCCTAATCCGTACACTAACACTAACCCGTACCCTAACACATACGCTCACCCTAAACCATTGTCGTACCCTAACTTGTCCCCTAATCCGTCCCCATCCCCTAATCCTAACCCTAACCCTAACCCTAACCCTAACACTTACCCGAAGCCTTACCCTAATCCGTCCCCTAATCCTAACCCGTACGCTAACACTAACCCGTACCCTAACACGTACGCTCAACCTAAACCGTTGTCGTACCCTCACCTGTCCCCTAAACCCTCCCCGTCCTCTAACACTAACGCTGACCCTAAACCTTACCCGAAGCCTTAACCTAACCCGCCCCTAATCCTAACCCGTACGCTAACACTAACCCGTACCCTAACAGGTACGCTCACCCTAAACCGTTGTCGTACCCTAACCTGTCCCCTAACCCGTCCCCGTCCCCTAACCCTAACCCTAACCCTAACCCTAACCCTAACACTTACCCGAAGCCTTACCCTAACCCGTCCCCTAATCCTAACCCGTACGCTAACACTAACCCGTACCCTAACAGGTACGCTCACCCTAAACCGTTGTCGTACCCTAACCTGTCCCCTAACCCGTCCCCATCCCCTAACCCAAACACAAAGCCTAACCCTAAGCCTTACCCGAAGCCTTACCCTAACCCGTCCCCTAATCCTAATCCGTACGCTAACATTAACCCATACCCTAACACGTACGCTCAACCTAAACCGTTGTCGTACCCTAACCTGTCCCCTAAACCGTCCCCGTCCCCTAACCCTAACCCTAACCCTAACCTTAACCCTAACCCTTCACGAAGCCTTACCCTAACCCTTCCCCTAATCCTAACCCGTACGCTAACACTAAAGCGTACCCCAACACGTACGCTCACCCTAAACCGTTGTCGTACCCTAACCTGTCCCCTAAACCGTCCCCGTCCCCTAACCCTAACCCTAACCCTAACCCTAACCCTTACCCGAAGCCTAACCCTAACCCGTCCCCTAATGCTAACCCGTACGCTAACACTAACCCGTACGCTAACACATACGCACACCCTACACCGTTGTCATACCCTAACCTGTCCCCTAAACCGTCCCCGTGCCCTAACCCTAACCCTAACCCTAACGCTAACCCTTACCCGAAGCCTTACCCTAACCCGTCCCCTAAACCTAAGCCGTACGCTAACACTAACCCATACAGTAACACGTACGCTCACCCTAAACCGTTGTCGTACCCTAACCTGTCCCATTCACCGTCCCCGTCCCCGTCCCCTCACCCTAACACAAAACCTTACCCTAACCCTTACCCGAAGCCTTACCCTAACCCGTCCCCTAATCCTAACCCGTACGCTAACACTAACCCGTACCCTAACACGTACGCTCACACTAAAGTGATGTCGTAACCTAACCTGTCCCCTAAACCGTCCCCGTCCCCTAACCCTAACCCTAACCCTAACCATAACGCTTGCCCGAAGCCTTACCCTAACCCGTCCCCTAATCCTAACCCGTACGCTAACACTAACCCGTACCCTAACACGTACGCTCACCCTAAACGGTTGTCGTACGCTAACCTGTCCCCTAAACCGTCCCCGTCCCCTAACCCTAACACTAACCCTAACCCTAACCCTAACCCTAACCCTTACCCGAAGCCTAACCCTAACCCGTACGCTAACACTAACCCGTACGCTAACACATACGCACACCCTACACTGTTGTCGTACCCTAACCTGTCCCCTAAACCGTCCCCGTGCCCTAACCCTAACCCTAACCCTAACGCTAACCCTTACCCGAAGCCTTACCCTAACCCGTCCCCTAATCCTAACCCGTACACTAACACTAACGTGTACACTAACAAGTACGCTCACCCTAAACCGTTGTCGTACCCTAACCTGTCCCCTAAACCGTCCCTGTACCCTAACCCTAACCCTAACCCTAACCCTAACCCTTACCCGAAGCCTTACCATAACCCGTCCCCTAATCCTAACCCGTATGCTAACACTAACCCATACCCCAACATGTACGCTCACCCTAAACCGTTGTCGTACCCTAACCTGTCCCCTAAACCCTCCCCGTCCCCTAACCCTAACCCTAACCCTAACACTTACCCGAACCCTTACCCTAACCCGTCCCCTAATCCTAACCCGTACGCTAACACTAACCCATACCCTAACACGTACGCTCACCCTAAACCGTTGTTGTACCCTAACCTGTCCCCTAAACCCTCCCTGTCCCCTAACCCTAACCCTAACCCAAACCCTAACGCTAAGCCTTACCCGAAGCCTTACACTAACCTGTCCTCTAATCCTAACACGTGCGCTAACACTAACCCATACCCTAACACGTACGCTTACCCTAAACCGTTGTCGTACACTAAGCTGTCCCCTAAACCGTCCCCGTCCCCTAACCCTAACCCTAACCCTAACCATAACGCTAACCCTTACCGGAAGCCTTACCCTAAACCGTCCTCTAATCCTAACCCGTACGCTAACTCTAACCCGTACCCTGACACGAACGCTCACCCTAAACCGTTGGCGTACACTAACCTGTCCCCTAAACCGTCCCCGTCCCCTAACCCTAACCATAACCCTAACCCTAACCCTTACCCGAAGCCTTACCCTAACCCGTCCCCTAATCCTAACCCGTACGCTAACACTAACCCATACCCTAACACGTACGCTCACCCTAAACCGTTGTCATACGCTAACCTGTCCCCTAAACCGTCCCCGTCCCCTAAACCTAACCATAACCCTAACCCTAACACTTACCCGAAGCCTTATGCTAACCCGTCCCATAATCCTAAACCGTACACTAACACTAACCCATACCCTAACACGTACGCTCACCTTAAAACTTTGTCGTACACTAACCTCTCCCCTAAACCGTCCCCGTCCATTAACCCTAACCCTAACCCTAACCCTTAGCCGAAGCCTTACCCTAACCCTCACCTAATCCTAACCCGTACGCTAACACTAACCCGTACCCTAACATGTACGCTCACCCTAAACCGTTGTCGTACCCTAACCTGTCCCCTAAACTGTCCCCAGCCCCTAACGCTAACCCTAAGCCTAACCCTAACCCTAACCCTTACCCGAAGCCTTACCCTAACCCGTCCCCTAATCCTAAACCGTTCGCTAACACTAACCCGTACCCTAACACGTAAGCTCACCCTATACCGTTTTCGTACACTAACCTGTCCCCTAAACTGTCCCCGTCCCCTAACCCTAACCCTAACCCTAACATTAACCCTAACCCTTACCCGAAGCCTTACCCTATCCCGTCCCCTAAACCTAACCCGTATGCTAACACTAACCCGTGCCCTAACACGTATGCTCACCCTAAACGGTTGTGATACCCTAACCTGTCCCCTAAACCGTCCCCATCCCCTAACCCTAACCCTAACCCTAACCCTAACACTTACCCGAAGCTTTACACTAACCCATCCGCTAATCCTAAACCGTACGCTAACACTAACCCATTCCCTAACACGTACGCTCACCCTAAACCATTGTCGTACACTAACCTGTCCCCTAAACCGTCCCCGTCCCCTAACCCTAACCCTAACCCTAACCCTAACCCTTACCCGAAGCCTTACCCTAACCCGTCCCCTAATCCTAACCCGTACGCTAACACTAACCCGTACCCTAACACGTACGCTCACCCTAAACCGTTGTCGTACCCTAACCTGTCCCCTAAACCCTCCCCGTCCCCTATCCCTAACCCTAACCCTAACACTTACCCAAAGCCTTACCCTAACCCGTCCCCTATTCCTAACCCGTACGCTAACACTAACCCGTACCCTTACATGTACGCTCACTCTAAACCGTTGTCGTACCATAACCTGTCCCCTAAACCGTCCCCGTCCCCTAAACCTAACCGTAACCCTAACCCTTACCCGAAGCCTTACCCTAACCCGTCCCCTAAACCTAACCCGTACGCTAACACTAACCCGTACACTAACACGTACGCTCACCCTAAACCGTTGTCGTACCCTAACCTGTCCCATACACCGTCCCCGTCCCCGTCCCCTAACCCTAACCCAAAACCTTACCCTAACCCTTACCCGAAGCCTTACCCTAACCCGTCCCCTAATCCTAACCCGTACGCTAACACTAACCCGTACCCTAACACGTACGCTCACACTAAAGCGATGTCGTAACCTAACCTGTCCCCTAAACCGTCCCCGTCCCCTAACCCTAACCCTAACCCTAACCATAACGCTTACCCGAAGCCTTACACTAACCCGTCCCCTAATCCTAACCCGTATGCTAACACTAACCCGTACCCTAACACGTACGCTCACCCTAAACGGTTGTCGTACGCTAACCTGTCCCCTAAACCGTCCCCGTCCCCTAACCCTAACACTAACCCTAACCCTAACCCTAACCCTAACCCTAACCCTAACCCTTACCCGAAGCCTAACCCTAACCCGTCCCCTAATGCTAACCCGTACGCTAACACTAACCCGTACGCTAACACATACGCACACCCTACACCGTTGTCGTACCCTAACCTGTCCCCTAAACCGTCCCCGTGCCCTAACCCTAACCCTAAACCTAACGCTAACCCTTACCCGAAGCCTTACCCTAACCCGTCCCCTAATCCTAACCCGTACACTAACACTAACGTGTACCCTAACAAGTACGCTCACCCTAAACCGTTGTCGTACCCTAACCTGTCCCCTAAACCGTCCCTGTCCCCTAACCCTAACCGTAACCCTAACCCTAACACTTACCCGAAGCCTTACCATAACCCGTCCCCTAATCCTAACCCGTACGCTAACACTAACCTGTACCCTAACACGTACGCTCACCCTAAACCATTGTCATACCCTAACCTGTCCCCTAAACCCTCCACGTCCCCTAACCCTAACCCTAACCCTAACGCTAACCCTTACCCGAAGCCTTACCCTAACCCGTCCCCTAATCCTAACCCGTACGCTAACACTAACCCGTACCCTAACAGGTACGCTCACCCTAAACCGTTGTCGTACCCTAACCTGTCACCTAAACCGTCCCCGTCCCCTAACCCTAACACTAAACCTAACCCTAACCCTAACCCTAACCCTAAACCTTACCCAAAGCCTTACCCTAACCCGTCCCCTAATCCTAACCCGTACGCTAACCCTAAACCCTACCCTAACACATACGCTCACCCTAAACCGTTGTCATACCCTAACCTGTCCCCTAAACCGTCCCCATCCCCTAACCCTAACCCTAAGCCTAACCCTAACCCTTACCCGAAGCCTTACCCTAACCCGTCCCTTAATCCTAACCCGTATGATAACACTAAACCGTACCCTAACACGTACGCTCACCCTAAACTGTTGTCATAACCTAACCTGTCCCCTACACCGTCCCCGTCCCATAACCCTAACCCTAACCCTAACCATAACCCTAACCCTTACCTGAAGCCTTACCCTAACCCGTCCCCTAATCCTAACCCGTATGCTAACACTAACCCATACCCCAACACGTACGCTCACCCTAAACCGTTGTCGTACCCTAACCTGTCCCCTAAACCCTCCCCGTCCCCTAAGCCTAACCCTAACCCTAACACTTACCCGAAGCCTTACCCTAACCCGTCCCCTAATCCTAACCCGTACGCTAACACTAACCCATACCCTAACACGTACGCTCACCCTAAACCGTTGTTGTACCCTAAACTGTCCCCTAAACCCTCCCTGTCCCCTAACCCTAACCCTAACCCAAACCCTAACGCTAAGCCTTACCCGAAGCCTTACACTAACCTTTCCTCTAATCCTAACACGTGCGCTAACACTAACCCATACCCTAACACGTACGCTTACCCTAAACCGTTGTCGTACACTAAACTGTCCCCTAAACCGTCCCCGTCCCCTAACCCTAACCCTAACCCTAACCCTAACCCTAACCCTTACCCGAAGCCTTACCCTAACTCGTCCCCTAATCATAACCCGTACACTAACACTAACCCGTACCCTAACAGATACGCTCACCCTAAAACGTTGTCGTACCCTAACCTGTCCCCTAAACCGTCCCCGTCCCCTAACCCTAACACTAACCCTAACCCTAACCCTTACCCGAAGCCTTACCCTAACCCGTCCCCTAATCCTAACCCGTACGCTAACACTAACCAGTACCCTAACACTTGCGCTCACCATAAACCGTTGTCGTACACTAACCTGTCCCCTAAACCGTCCCCGTCCCCTAACCCTAACCCTAACCCTATCCCTAACCCTAACCCTTACCCGATGCCTTACACTAACCCGTCCCCTAATCCTAACCCGTACGCTAAAACTAACCCGTACGCTAAAACGTACGCTCACCCTAAACATTTGTCGGACCCTAAACTTTCCCCTAAACCGTCCCCGTCCCCTAACCCTAACCCTAACCGTAACCCTAACCCTAAACCTTACCCGAAGCCTTACCCTAACCTGTCCCCTAATCCTAACCCGTACGCTAACACTCACCCGTACCCTAACACGTACGCTCACCCTAAACCGTTGTCGTACACTAACCTGTCCCCTAAACCGTCACCGTCCCCTAACCCTAACCGTAACCCTAACCCTAACCCTTACCCGAAGCCTTACCGTAACCGGTCCCCTAATGCTAACCCGTACGCTAACACTAAACAGTACCCTATCACGTACCCTCACCCTAAACTGTTGCAGTACCCTAACCTGTCCCCTAAACCGTCCCCGTCCCCTAACCTTAACCCTAACCCTAACCCTTACCCGAAGCCTTACCCTAACCCTTCCCCTAATCCTAACCCGTACGCTAACACTAACCCGTACCCTAACACGTACGCTCACCCTAAACCGTTGTTGTACCCTAACCTGTTCCCTAAACCGTCCCCGTCCCCTAACCCTAACCCTAACACTAACCTTTACCCGAAGCCTTACCTTAACCCGTCCCCTAATCCTAATCCGTACGCTAACACTAATCCATACCCTAACACGTACGCTCACCCTAAACCGTTGTCGTACCCTAACCTGTCCCCTAAACTGTCCCCGTCCCCTAACCCTAACCCTAAGCCTTACCCGAAGCCTTAACCTAACCCGTCCCCTATTCCTAACCCGTACGCTAACACTAACCCATACCCTAACACGTACGCTCACCCTAAACCGTTGTCGTACACTAACCTGTCCTCTAAACCGTCCCCGTCCCCTAACCCTAACCCTAACCCTAACCCTAACCCTTACCCGAAGCCTTACCCTAACCCGTCCCCTAATCCTAACCCGTACGCTAACATTAACCCGTACCCCAACACGTACGCTCACCCTAAACCGTTGTCGTACGCTAACCTGTCCCCTAAACCGTCCCCGTCCCCTAACCCTAACCCTAACCCTAACCCTAACCCTAACCCTAACCCTTACCCGAAGCCTTACCCTAAACCGTCCCCTAATCCTAACCCGTACGCTAACACTAACCCATACCCTAACACGTACGCTCACCCTAAACAGTTGTCGTACACTAACCTGTCCCCTAAACCGTCCCCGTCCCCTAACCTTAACACTAACCCTAACCCTAACCCTAACACTAACACTTACCCGAAGCCTTACCCTAACCCGTCCCCTAATCCTAACACGTACGCTAACACTAACCCGTACCCTAACACGTACGCTCACCCTAAACGGTTGTCGTACCCTAACCTGTCCCCTAAACCGTCCCCGTCACCTAACCCTAACACTAACCCTAACCCTAACCCTAACCCTAACCCTGACCCTTACCCAAAGCCTTACCCTAACCGGTCTCCTAATCCTAACCCGTACGCTAACACTAACCCGTACCCTAACACGTACGCTCAGCCTAAACCGTTGTCGTACCCTAACCTGTCCCCTAAACCGTCCCCGTCCCTAAAACCTAACCCTAACCCTAACCCTAACCCTATTCCTTACCCGAAGCCTTACCCTAACCCGTCCCCTAATCCTAACCCGTACGCTAACACTAACCCGTACCCGAACACGTACGCTCACCCTAAACAGTTGTCGTACCCTAAACTGTCCCCTAAACCGTCCCCGTCCCCTAACGCTAACCCTAACCCTAACCCTAACACTAACTCTTACCCGAAGCCTTACCCTAACCCGTCCCCTAATCCTAACCCGTACGCTAACACTAACCCGTACCCTAACACGTACGCTCAACCTAAACCGTGGTCGTACCCTAATCTGTCCCCTAAACCCTCCCCGTCCCCTAACCCTAACACTAACCGTAACCCTAACCCTAACGCTAACACTTACCCGAAACCTTACACTAACCCGTCCCCTAATCCTAACCCGTACGCTAACACTAACCCGTACCCTAACAGTTACGCTCACCCTAAACCGTTGTCGTACACTAACCTGTCCCCTCAACCGTCCCGGTCCCCTAACCCTAACACTAACCCTAACCCTAAACCTAACCCTATCCCTTACCCGAAGCCTTACCCTAACCCGTCCCCTAATCCTAACCCGTACGCTAACACTAACCCGTACCCTAACACATACGCTCACCCTAAAACGTTGTCGTACCCTAACCTGTCCCCTAAACCGTCACCGTCCCCTAACCCTAACCCTAACCCTAACCCTAACCCTTACCCGAAGCCTTACCGTAACCCGTCCCCTAATGCTAACCCGTACGCTAACACGAACCCGTACCCTAACACGTACGTTCACCATACAATGTTGTCGTACCCTAACCTGTGCCCTAAAACGTCCCCGTCCCCTAACCCTAACCCTAACCCTATCCCTTACTCGAAGCCTTACACTAACCCGTCCCCTAATCCTAACCCGTACGCTAACACTAACCCGTACCCTAACTCGTACGCTCACCCTAAACCGTTGTCGTACCCTAACCTGTCCCCTAAACCGTCCCCATCCCCGAACCCTAACCCTAACCCTAAACCTTACCCGAAGCCTTACCCTAACCCGTCCCATAATCCTAACTCATACGCTAACACTAATCCGTACCCTAACACGTACGCTAACCCTAAACCGTTGTCGTACCCTAACCTGTCCCCTAAACCGTCACCGTCCCCTACCCCTAACCCTAACCCTAACCCTAACCCTAACCCTAAGCCTTACCCGAAGCCTTACCCTAACCCGTCCCCTAATCCTAACCCGTACGCTAACACTAACCCATACCCTAACACGTACACTCACCCTAAACAGTTGTCGTACACTAACCTGTCCCCTAAACTGTCCCCATCCCCTAACCCTAACCCTAACCCTAACCCTAACCCTAACCCTTACCCGAAGCCTTACACTAACCGGTCCCCTAATCCTAACCCGTACGCTAACACTAACCCGTACCCCAACACGTACGCTCACCCTAAACCGTTGTCGTACGCTAACCTGTCCCCTAAACCGTCCCTGTCCCCTAACCCTAACCCTAACCCTAACCCTAACACTTACCCGAAGCCTTACCCTAACCCGTCCCCTAATCCTAACCCGTACGCTAACACTAACCCATACCCTAACACGTACGCTCACCCTAAACCGTTGTCGTACCTTAACATATCCCCTAAACCCTCCCCGTCCCCTAACCCTAACCCCAACCGTAACCCTAACCCTAACCCTTACCCGAAGCCTTACCCTAACCCGTCCCCTAATCCTAACACGTACGCTAACACTAACCCGTACCCTAACACGTACGCTCACCCTAAACCGTTGTCGTAACCTTAACTGTCCCCTAAAACGTCCCCGTCCCCTAACACTAACCCCAACCGTAACCCTAACCCTAACCCTTACCCGAAGCCTTACCCTAAGCCGTCCCCTAATCCTAACCCGTACGCTAACACTAACCCGTGGCCTAACACGTACGCTCACCCTAAACCGTTGTCGTACCCTAACCTGTCCCCTAAACCGTCCCCGTCCCCTAACCCTAACCCTAACCCTAACCCTAACCCTTACCCGAAGCCTTACCCTAACCCGTCCCCTAATCCTAACCCGTACGCTAACATTAACCCGTACCCCAACACGTACGCTCACCCTAAACCGTTGTCGTACGCTAACCTGTCCCCTAAACCGTCCCCGTCCCCTAACACTAACCCTAACCCTAACCCTAACCCTAACCCTAACCCTTACCCGAAGCCTTACCCTAACCCGTCCCCAATCCTAACCCGTACGCTAACACTAACCCATACCCTATCACGTACGCTCACCCTAAAGAGTTGTCGTACACTAACCTGTCCCCTAAACCCTCCCCGTCCCCTAACCCTAACCCTAAACCTAACCCTAATGCTAACCCTTACCCGAAGCCTTACCCTAACCTGTCCCCTAATCCTAAAACGTACGCTAACACTAACCCGTACCCTAACACGTACGCTCACCCTAAATCATTATCGTACCCTAAAGTGTCCCCTAAACCGTCCCCGTCCCCTAACCCTAACCCTAACCCTAACCCTAACCCTAACCCTTACCCGAAGCCTTACCCTAACCCTTCCCCTAATCCTAACCCGTACGCTAACACTAACCCGTACCCTAACACGTACGCTCACCTTAAACTGTTGTCGTACCCTAACCTGTCACCTAAACCGTCCCCGTCCCCTAACTCTAACCCTAACCCTAACCCTAACCCTAACCCTTACCCGAAGCCTTACCCTAACCCGTCCCCTAATCCTAACCCGTACACTAACACTAACCCGTACCCTAACACGTACGCTCACCCTAAATCATTGTCGTACACTAACGTGTCCCCTAAATCGTCCCCGTCCCCTAACGGTAACCATAACCCTAACCCTAACCCTAACCCTTACCCGAAGCCTTACAATAACCCGTCCCTTAATCCTAACCCGTACGCTAACACTAACCCATACGCTAACACGTACGCTCACCCTAAACCGTTGTCGTATCCTAACCTGTCCCCTAAACCCTCCCCGTCCCCTAACCCTAACCCTAACCCTTACGCTAACCCTTACCCGAAGCCTTACACTAACCCGTCCCCTAATCCTAACCCGTAGGCTAACTCTAACCCGTACACTAACAGTTACGCTCACCCTAAACCATTGTCGTAACCTAACCTGTCCCCTAAACCGTCCCCGTCCCCTAACCTTAACACTAACCCTAACCTAACCCTAACACTAACACTTACCCGAAGCCTTACCCTAACCCGTCCCCTAATCCTAACCCGTACGCTAACACTAACCCGTACCCTAACACGTACGCTCACCCTAAACCGTTGTCGTACCCTAACCTGTCCCCTAAACCGTCCCCGTCCCCTAACCCTAACCCTAACCCTAACCCTAACCCTTACCCGAAGCCTTACCCTAACCCGTCCCCTAATCCTAACCCGTACGCTAACATTAACCCGTACCCCAACACGTACGCTCACCCTAAACCGTTGTCGTACGCTAACCTGTCCTCTAAACCGTCCCCATCCCCTAACACTAACCCTAACCCTAACCCTAACCCTAATCCTTACCCGAAGCCTTACCCTACCCCGTCCCCTAATCCTAACCCGTACGCTAACACTAACCCATACCCTAACACGTACGCTCACCCTAAACAGTTGTCGTACACTAACCTGTCCCCTAAACCCTCCCCGTCCCCTAATCCTAACCCTAAACCTAACCCTAACGCTAACCCTTACCCGAAGCCTTACCCTAACCTGTCCCCTAATCCTAACACGTACGCTAACACTAACCCGTACCCTAACACGTACGCTCACCCTAAATCATTATCGTACCCTAAAGTGTCCCTTAAACCGTCCCCGTCCCCTAACCCTAACCCTAACCCTAACCCTAACCCTTACCCGAAGCCTTACACTAACCCGTCCCATAATCCTAACCCGTACGCTAACACTAACCTGTACCCTAACACGTACGCTCACCCTAAACCGTTGTCGTACCCTAACCTGTCCCCTAAACCGTCCCCGTCCCCTAACCCTAACACTAACCCTAAACCTAACCCTAACACTAACATTTACCCGAAGCCTTACCCTAACCCGTCCCCTAATCCTAACCCGTACGCTAACACTAACCCGTACCCTAACACGTACGCTCACCCTAAACCGTTGTCGTACCCTAACCTGTCCCCTAAACTGTCCCCGTCCCCTAACCCTAACACTAACCCTAAACCTAACCCTAACCCTAACCCTGACCCTTACCCAAAGCCTTACCCTAACCGGTCTCCTAATCCTAAACCGTACGCTAACACTAACCCGTACCCTAACACGTACGCTCAGCCTAAACCGTTGTCATACACTAACCTGTCCCCTAAACCGTCCCCGTCCCCTAAACCTAACCCTAACCCTAACCCTAACCCTAATCCTTACCCGAAGCCTTACCCTAACCCGTCCCCTAATCCTAACCCGTACGCTAACACTAACCCGTACCCGAACACGTACGCTAACCCTAAACAGTTGTCGTACCCTAAACTGTCCCCTAAACCGTCCCCGTCCCCTAACGCTAACCCTAACCCTAACCCTAACACTAACTCTTACCCGAAGCCTTACCCTAACCCGTCCCCTAATCCTAACCCGTATTCTAACACTAACCCGTACCCTAAAACGTACGCTCACCCTAAACCGTGATCGTACCCTAATCTGTCCCCTAAACCCTCCCCGTCCCCTAACCCTAACACTAATCGTAACTCTAACCCTAAAGCTAACCCTTACCCGAAACCTTACACTAACCCGTCCCCTAATCCTAACCCGTACGCTAACACTAACCCGTACCCTAACAGTTACGCTCACCCTAAACCGTTGTCGTACACTAACCTGTCCCCTAAACCGTCCCCGTCCCCTAACCCTAACACTAACCCTAACCCTAACCCTAACCCTAACCCTTACCCGAAGCCTTACCCTAACCCGTCCCCTAATCCTAACCCGTACGCTAACATTAACCCGTACCCCAACACGTACGCTCACCCTAAACCGTTGTCGTACGCTAACCTGTCCTCTAAACCGTCCCCATCCCCTAACACTAACCCTAACCCTAACCCTAACCCTAATCCTTACCCGAAGCCTTACCCTAACCCGTCCCCTAATCCTAACCCGTACGCTAACACTAACCCATACCCTAACACGTACGCTCACCCTAAACAGTTGTCGTACACTAACCTGTCCCCTAAACCCTCCCCGTCCCCTAATCCTAACCCTAAACCTAACCCTAACGCTAACCCTTACCCGAAGCCTTACCCTAACCTGTCCCCTAATCCTAACACGTACGCTAACACTAACCCATACCCTAACATGTACGCTCACCCTAAATCATTATCGTACCCTAAAGTGTCCCTTAAACCGTCCCCGTCCCCTAACCCTAACCCTAACCCTAACCCTTACCCGAAGCCTTACTCTAACCCGTCCCATAATCCTAACCCGTACGCTAACACTAACCTGTACCCTAACACGTACGCTAACCCTAAACCGTTGTCGTACCCTAACCTGTCCCCTAAACCGTCCCCGTCCCCTAACCCTAACACTAACCCTAAACCTAACCCTAACACTAACATTTACCCGAAGCCTTACCCTAACCCGTCCCCTAATCCTAACCCGTACGCTAACACTAACCCGTACCCTAACACGTACGCTCACCCTAAACCGTTGTCGTACCCTAACCTGTCCCCTAAACCGTCCCCGTCCCCTAACCCTAACACTAACCCTAAACCTAACCCTAACCCTAACCCTGACCCTTACCCAAAGCCTTACCCTAACCGGTCTCCTAATCCTAAACCGTACGCTAACACTAACCCGTACCCTAACACGTACGCTCAGCCTAAACCGTTGTCGTACACTAACCTGTCCCCTAAACCGTCCCCGTCCCCTAAACCTAACCCTAACCCTAACCCTAACCCTAATCCTTACCCGAAGCCTTACCCTAACCCGTCCCCTAATCCTAACCCGTACGCTAACACTAACCCATACCCGAACACGTACGCTAACCCTAAACAGTTGTCGTACCCTAAACTGTCCCCTAAACCGTCCCCGTCCCCTAACGCTAACCCTAACCCTAACCCTAACACTAACTCTTACCCGAAGCCTTACCCTAACCCGTCCCCTAATCCTAACCCGTATGCTAACACTAACCCGTACCCTAAAACGTACGCTCACCCTAAACCGTGATCGTACCCTAATCTGTCCCCTAAACCCTCCCCGTCCCCTAACCCTAACACTAATCGTAACTCTAACCCTAAAGCTAACCCTTACCCGAAACCTTACACTAACCCGTCCCCTAATCCTAACCCGTACGCTAACACTAACCCGTACCCTAACAGTTACGCTCACCCTAAACCGTTGTCGTACACTAACCTGTCCCCTAAACCGTCCCCGTCCCCTAACCCTAACACTAACCCTAACCCTAAACCTAACCCTATCCCTTACCCGAAGCCTTACCCTAACCCGTCCCCTAATCCTAACCCGTACGCTAACACTAACCCGTACCCTAACATATACGCTCACCCTAAAACGTTGTCGTACCCTAACCTGTCCCCTAAACCGTCACCGTCCCCTAACCCTAACCCTAACCCTAACCCTTACCCGAAGCCTTACCGTAACCCGTCCCCTAATGCTAACCCGTACGCTAACACGAACCCGTACCCTAACACGTACGCTCACCATACACTGTTGACGTACCCTAACCTGTGCCCTAAACCGTCCCCGTCCCCTAACCCTAACCCTAACCCTATACCTTACTCGAAGCCTTTCCCTAACCCATCCCCTAATCCTAACCCGTACGCTAACACTAACCCGTACCCTAACTCGTACGCTCACCCTAAACCGTTGTCGTACCCTAACCTGTCCCCTAAACCGTCCCCGTCCCCTAACCCTAACCCTAACCCTAACCCTTACCCGAAGCCTTACCCTAACCCGTCCCCTAATCCTAACCCGTACGCTAACACTAACCCGTACCCCAACACGTACGCTCACCCTAAACCGTTGTCATACCCTAACCTGTCCCCTAAACCGTCCCTGTCCCATAACCCTAACCCTAACCTTAACCCTTACCCGAAGCCTTACCCTAACCCGTCCCCTAATCCTTACCCGTACGCTAACACTAACCCATACCCTAACACGTACGCTCACCCTAAACCGTTGTCGTACCTTAACATATCCCCTAAACCCTCCCCGTCCCCTAACCCTAACCCCAACCGTGACCCTAACCCTAACCCTTACCCGAAGCCTTACCCTAATCCGTCCCCTAATCCTAACCCGTACGCTAACACTAATCCGTACCCTAATACGTACGCTCACCCTAAACCGTTGTCGTAACCTTAACTGTCCCCTAAAACGTCCCCGTCCCCTAACACTAACCCCAACCGTAACCCTAACCCTAACCCTTACCCGAAGCCTTACCCTAAGCCGTCCCCTAATCCTAACCCGTACGCTAACACTAACCCGTGGCCTAACACGTACGCTCACCCTAAACCGTTGTCGTACACTAACCTGTCCCCTAAACCGTCCCCGTCCCCTAACCCTAAACCTAACACTAACCCTAACCCTTACCTGAAGCCTTACCCTAACCCGTCCCCTAAACCTAACCCGTACGCTAACACTAACCCGTACCCTAACACGTACGCTCACCCTAAACCGTTGTCGTACGCTAACCTGTCCCCTAAACCGTCCCCGTCCCCTAACCCTAACCCTAACCCTAACCCTAACCCTAATCATTACCCGAAGCCTTACCCTAACCCGTCCCCTAATCCTAACCCGTACGCTAACACTAACCCATACCCTAACACGTACGCTCACCCTTAACCGTTGTCGTACCCTAACCTGTCCCCTAAACCGTCCTGGTCCCCTAACCATAACCCTAACCCTAAACCTAACCCTAACACTTACCCGAAGCCTTACCCTAACCCGTCCCCTAATCCTAACCCGTACGCTAACACTATCCCGTACCCTAACACGTACGCTCACCCTAAACCGTTGTCGTACCCTAAACTGTCCCCTAAACCGTCCCCGTCCCCTAACCCTAACCCTAACCCTAACACTAACCCTAACCCTTACCCGAAGCCTTACCCTAACCCGTCCCCTAATCATAATCCTTACGCTAACACTAACCCGTACATTAACATGTATGCTCACACTCAACCGTTGTCATACCCTAACCTTTCCCCAAACCGTCCCCGTCCCCGTCCCCTAACCCTAACCCTAACCCTAACGCTAACCCTTACCCAAAGCCTTACCCTAACCCGTCCCCTAATCCTAACCCGTACGCTAACACTAACCCATACCCTAACACGTACGCTCACCCTAAACCGTTGTCGTACCATAACCTGTCCCATAAACCCTCCCCATCCCCTAACCCTAACCCTAACCCTAACCCTAACGCTAACCCTTACCCGAAGCCTTACCCTAACCCGTCCCCTAATCCTAACCCGTACGCTAACACTAACCCGTACCCTAACACCTACACTCACCCTAAACCGTTGTCGTACCCTAACCTTTCCCCTAAATCGTCCCCGTTCCCTAAACCTAAGCCTAACCCTAACCCTAAACCTAACCCTTATCCGAAGCCTTACCCTAACCCGTCCGCTAATCCTAACCCGTACGCTAACACTAACCCGTACCCTAACACGTACGCTCACCCTAAACGGTTGTCGACCCATAACCTGTCCCCTAAACCGTCCCCGTCGCCTAAGCCTAACCCTAACCCTAACCCTTACACAAAGCCTTACCCTAACCCGTCACCTAATCCATACCTCTACGCTAACACAAACCCGTACCCTAACACGTACGCTCACCCTAAACCGTTGTCGTCCCCTAACCTGTCCCCTAAACCGTCCCCGTCCCCTAACCCTAACCCTAACCCTAACCCTTACCCGAAGCCTTACCCTAACCCGTCCCCTAATCCTAACCCGTACGCTAACACTAACCCGTACCCTAACACGTACGCTCACCCTAAACCGTTGTCGTACCCTGACCTGTCCCCTAAACCGTCCCGGTCCCCTAACCCTAACCCTAACCCTAACCCTTACCCGAAGCCTTACCCTAACCCGTCCCATAATCCTAACCCGTACGCTAACAGTAACCCGTACACTAACACGTATGCTCACCCTAAACCGTTCTCGTAACCTAACCTGTCCCCTAAACCGTCCCCGTCCCCTAACCCTAACCCTAACCCTAACACTAACCCTAACGCTTACCCGAAGCCTTACCCTAACCCGTCCCCTAATACTAACCCGTACGGTAACACTAACCGGTACCCTAAAACGTACGCTCAACCTAAACCGTTGTCATACCCTAACCTGTCCCCTAAACCGTCCCCATCCCCTAACCCTAATCCTAACCCTTACCCGAAGCCTTACTCTAACCCGTCCCTAATCCTAACCCGTACGCTAACACTAACCCATACCCTAACACGTACGCTCACCCTAAACTTTTGTCGTACCTTAACATATCCCCTAAACCCTCCCCGTCCCCTAACCCTAACCCTAACCCTAACCCTAACCCTAACCCTTACCCGAAGCCTTACACTAACCCGTCCCCTAATCCTAACCCGTACGCTAACACTAACCCGTACCCTAACACGTACGCTCCTCCTAAACCGTTGTCGTACCCTAACCTGTCCACTAAACCCTCCCCGTCCCCTAACCCTAACCCTAACCCTAACCCTAACCCTAACCCTTACCCAAAACCTTACCCTAACCCGTCCCTTAATCCTAAACCGTACGCTAACACTAACCCGTATCCTAACACGTACGCTCACCGTAAACCGTTGTCGTACCCTAAACTGTCCCCTAAACCGTCCCCGTCCCCTAACCCTAACCCTAACCCTAAACCTAACCCTTACCCGAAGCCTTACCCTTAACCGTCCCCGAATCCTAACCC
The DNA here is from genome assembly GCF_963924675.1 of Phocoena phocoena. Taxonomy (NCBI): domain Eukaryota; kingdom Metazoa; phylum Chordata; class Mammalia; order Artiodactyla; family Phocoenidae; genus Phocoena; species Phocoena phocoena. The sequence goes on along the minus strand of NW_027077764.1, from coordinate 76,847 downwards.
GTAGGCTAACACTAACCCGTACCCTAACACGTACGCTCACCCTAAAACGTTGTCGTACCCTGACCAGTCCCCTAAACCGTCCCGGTCCCCTAACCCTAACCCTAACCCTAACCCTTACCCGAAGCCTTACCCTAACCCGTCCCATAATCCTAACCCGTACGCTAACACTAACCCGTACCCTAACACGTATGCTCACCCTAAACCGTTGTCGTAACCTAACCTGTCCCCTAAACCGTCCCCGTCCCCTAACCCTAACCCTAACCCTAACCCTAACCCTTACCCGAAGCCTTACCCTAACCCGTTCCCTAATCCTAAACCGTACGCTAACACTAACCCGTACCCTAACACGTACGCTCACCCAAAACTCTTGTCGTACCCTAACCTGTCCCCTAAACCATCCCCGACCCCTAACCCTAACCCTAACCCTAACGCTAACACTTACCCGAAGCCTTACTCTAACCCGTCCCCTAATCCTAACCCGTACGCTAACACTAACCCGTACCCTAACACGTACGCTCACCCTAAACCGTTGTCGTACCCTAACCTGTCTCCTAAACCGTCCCCGTCCCCTAACACTAACCCTAACCCTAACCCTAACCCTAACCCTTACCCAAAGCCTTACCCTAACCCGTCCCCTAATCCTATCCCGTACGCTAACACTAACCCGTACCCTAACACGTACGCTCACCCTAAACCGTTGTCGTACCGTAACCTGTCCCCTAAACCGTCCCCGTCCCCTAACCCTAACCCTAAACCTAACCCTAACCCTAACACTTACCCGAAGCCTTACCCTAACCCGTCCCCTAATCCTAACCCATACGCTAACACTAACCCTAACCCTAAAACGTACGCTCACCCTAAACCGTTGTCATACCCTAACCTGTCCCCTAAACCGTCCCCGTCCCTTAACCCTAAACCTAACCCTAACCCTTACCTGAAGCCTTACCCTAAACCTTACCCGAAGCGTTACCCTAACCCGTCCCATAAGCCTAACCCGTACGCTAACACTAAGCCGTAACCTAACACGTACGCTCACCCTAAACCATTGTCGTACCCTAACCTCTCCCCTAAACCGTACCCGCCCCTAACCCTAACCCTAACCCTAATCCTTACCCGAAGCCTTACCCTAACCCGTCCCCTAATCCTATCCCCTACGCTAACACTAACCCGTACCCCAACACGTACGCTCACCCTAAACCGTTGTCGTACCCTAACCTGTACCCTAAACCGTCCCCGTCCCCTAACCCTAACCCTAAACCTAACACTAACACTTACCCGAAGCCTTACCCTAACCCGTCCCCTAATCCTAACCCGTACGCTAACACTAACACATACCGTAACACGTACGCTCAACCTAAATCGTTGTCGTACCCTAACCTGTCCCCTATACCGTCCCCGTCCCCTAACCCTAACCCTAACCCTAATCCTTACCCGAAGCCTTACCCTAACCTGTCCCCTAATCCTAACCCCTACGCTAACACTAACCCGTACCCCAAAACGTACGCTCACCCTAAACCGTTGTCGTAACCTAAACTGTCCCCTAAACCGTCCCCGTCCCCTAACGGTAACCCTAACACTTACCCGAAGCCTTACCCTAACCCGTCCCCTAATCCTAACCCGTACGCTAAAACTAACCCATACCCTAACACGTACGCTCACCCTAAACTGTTGTCGTACCCTAACCTGTCCCCTAAACCCTCCCCGTCACCTTACCCTAACCCTAACCCTAACCCTTACCCGAAGCCTTACCCTAACTCGTCACCTAATCCTAACCCGTACGCTAACACTAACCCGTACCCTAACACGTACACTCACCCTAAACAGTTGTCGTACCCTAACCTGTCCCCTAAACCGTCCCCGTCCCCTAAGCCTAACCCTATCCCTAACCCTAACCCTTACCCGAAGCCTTACCCTAACCCGTCCCCTAATCCTAAACCGTACGCTAACACTAACCCGTACCCTAACACGTACGCTCACCCTAAACTGTTGTCGTACATTAACATATCCCCTAAACTCTCCCCGTCCCCTAACCCTAACGCTAACCCTAACCCTAACCCTAACCCTTACCCGAAGCCTTACCCTAACCCGTCCCCTAATCCTAACCCGTACGCTAACACTAAACCGTACCCTAACACGTTCGCTCCCCCTAAACCGTTGTCGTACCCTAACCTGCCCCTACACCGTCCCCGTCCCCTAACCCTAACCCTAACCCAAACCCTTACCCTATCCCTTACCCGAAGCCTTACCCTAACCCGTCCCCTAATACTAACCCGTACGCTAACACTAACCCGTACCCTAACACATACGCTCACACTAAAGCGTTGTCGTACCCTAACCTGTCCCCTAAACCGTCCCCGTCCCCTAACCCTAACCCTAACCCTAACCCTAACCCTTACCCGAAGCCTTACCATAACCCGTCCCCTAATCCTAACCCGTACGCTAACACTAACCAATACCCTAAAACGTACGCTCACCCTAAACTGTTGTCGTACCCTAACCTGTCCCCTAAACCGTCCCCGTCCCCTAACCCTAAACCTAACCCTAACCCTAACACTAAACATAACCCTTACCCGAAACCTTACCCTAACCCGTCCCCTAATCCTAACCCGTACGCTAACACTAACCCGTACCCTAATACGTACGCTCACCCTAAAACTTTGTCGTACCCTAACCTGTCCCCTAAAACCTCCCCGTCCCCTAACCCTAACCCTAACCCTAACACTAACCCTAACCCTTACCCGAAGCCTTACCCTAACCCGTCCCCTAATCCTAACCCGTACGCTAACACTAACACATACCCTAACACGTACGCTCACCCTAAACCGTTGTCGTACCCTAAACTGTCCCCTAAACCGTCCCCATTCCCTAACCCTAACCCTAACCCTAAACCTTACCCGAAGCCTTACCCTAACCCGTCCCCTAATCCTAACCCGTACGCTAACACTAACCCATACCCTAACACGTACGCTCACCCTAAACCGTTGTCGTACCCTAAACTGTCCCCTAAACCCTCCCCGTCCCCTAACCCTAACCCTAACCCTAACCCTAACCCTAACCCTTACCCGAAGCCTTACCCTAACCCGTCCCCTAATCCTAACCCGTACGCTAACACTAACCCGTACCCTAACACGTACGCTCACACTAAACTGTTGTCGTACCCTAAACTGTCCCCTAAAACGTCCCCGTCCCCTAACACTAACCCCAACCGTAACCCTAACACTAACCCTTACCCGAAGCCTTACCCTAACCCGTCCCCTAATCCTAAGCCTTACGCTTACACTAACCCGTAGCCTAACACGTACGCTCACCCTAAACCGTTGTCGTACCCTAAACTGTCCCCTAAACCGTCCCCGTCCCCTAACCCTAACCCTAACCCTAACCCTAACCCTTACCCGAAGCCTTACCCTAACCCGTTCCCTAATCCTAAACCGTACGCTAACACTAACCCGTACCCTAACATGTACGCTCACCCTAAACCGTTGTCGTACACTAACCTGTCCCCTAAACCGTCCCCGTCTCCTAACCCTAACCCTAACCCTAACCCTAACCCTAATCATTACCCGAAGCCTTACCCTAACCCGTCCCCTAATCCTAACCCGTACGCTAACACTAACCGATACCCTAACACGTACGCTCACCCTGAACCGTTGTCGTACCCTAACCTGTCCCCTAAAACGTCCCCGTCCCCTAACCCTAACCCTAACCCTAAACCTAACCCTCACCCTTACCCGAAGCCTTACCCTAACCCGTCCCCTAATCCTAACCCGTACGCTAACACTAACCCATACCCTAACACGTACGCTCACCCTAAACCGTTGTCGTACACTAACCTGTCCCCTAAACCGTCCCCGTCCCCTAACCCTAACCCTAACCCTAACACTAACCCTAATTCTTACCCGAAGCCTTACTCGAACCCGTCCCCTAATAATAATCCTTACGCTAACACTAACCCGTACATTAACATGTACGCTCACACTCAACCATTGTCATACCCTAACCTTTCCCCTAAACCGTCCCCGTCACCGTCCCCTAACCCTAACCCTAACCCTAACCCTAATCCTTACCCGAAGCCTTACCCTAACCCGTCCCCTAATCCTAACCCGTACGCTAACACTAACCCGTACCCTAACACGTACGCTCACCCTAAACCGTTGTCGTACCATAACCTGTCCCATAAACCCTCCCCGTCCCCTAACCCTAACCCTAACCCTAACGCTAACCCTTACCCGAAGCCTTACCCTAACCCGTCCCCTAATCCTCACCCGTACGCTAACACTAACCCGTACCCTAACACATACACTCACCCTAAACCGTTGTCGTACCCTAACCTTTCCCCTAAACCGTCCCCGTCCCCTAACCCTAACCCTAACCCTAACCCTAACCCTTACCCGAAGCCTTACCATAACCCGTCCCCTAATCCTAACCCGTACGCTAACACTAACCAATACCCTAAAACGTACGCTCACCCTAAACTGTTGTCGTACCCTAACCTGTCCCCTAAACCGTCCCCGTCCCCTAACCCTAAACCTAACCCTAACCCTAACACTAAACATAACCCTTACCCGAAACCTTACCCTAACCCGTCCCCTAATCCTAACCCGTTCGCTAACACTAACCCGTACCCTAATACGTACGCTCACCCTAAACCTTTGTCGTACCCTAACCTGTCCCCTAAAACCTCCCCGTCCCCTAACCCTAACCCTAACCCTAACACTAACCCTAACCCTTACCCGAAGCCTTACCCTAGCCCGTCCCCTAATCCTAACCCGTACGCTAACACTAACCCATACCCTAACACATACGCTCACCCTAAACCGTTGTCGTACCCTAAACTGTCCCCTAAACCGTCCCCATTCCCTAACCCTAACCCTAACCCTAAACCTTACCCGAAGCCTTACCCTAACCCGTCCCCTAATCCTAACCCGTACGCTAACACTAACCCATACCCTAACACGTACGCTCACCCTAAACCGTTGTCGTACCCTAAACTGTCCCCTAAACCCTCCCCGTCCCCTAACCCTAACCCTAACCCTAACCCTAACCCTAACCCTTACCCGAAGCCTTACCCTAACCCGTCCCCTAATCCTAACCCGTACGCTAACACTAACCCGTACCCTAACACGTACGCTCACACTAAACCGTTGTCGTACCCTAAACTGTCCCCTAAAACGTCCCCGTCCCCTAACACTAACCCCAACCGTAACCCTAACACTAACCCTTACCCGAAGCCTTACCCTAACCCGTCCCCTAATCCTAAGCCTTACGCTTACACTAACCCGTAGCCTAACACGTACGCTCACCCTAAACCGTTGTCGTACCCTAACCTGTCCCCTAAACCGTCCCCGTCCCCTAACCCTAACCCTAACCCTAACCCTAACCCTTACCCGAAGCCTTACCCTAACCCGTTCCCTAATCCTAAACCGTACGCTAACACTAACCCGTACCCTAACATGTACGCTCACCCTAAACCGTTGTCGTACACTAACCTGTCCCCTAAACCGTCCCCGTCTCCTAACCCTAACCCTAACCCTAACCCTAACCCTAATCATTACCCGAAGCCTTACCCTAACCCGTCCCCTAATCCTAACCCGTACGCTAACACTAACCGATACCCTAACACGTACGCTCACCCTGAACCGTTGTCGTACCCTAACCTGTCCCCTAAAACGTCCCCGTCCCCTAACCCTAACCCTAACCCTAAACCTAACCCTCACCCTTACCCGAAGCCTTACCCTAACCCGTCCCCTAATCCTAACCCGTACGCTAACACTAACCCATACCCTAACACGTACGCTCACCCTAAACCGTTGTCGTACACTAACCTGTCCCCTAAACCGTCCCCGTCCCCTAACCCTAACCCTAACCCTAACACTAACCCTAATTCTTACCCGAAGCCTTACTCGAACCCGTCCCCTAATCATAATCCTTACGCTAACACTAACCCGTACATTAACATGTACGCTCACACTCAACCATTGTCATACCCTAACCTGTCCCCTAAACCGTCCCCGTCACCGTCCCCTAACCCTAACCCTAACCCTAACCCTAATCCTTACCCGAAGCCTTACCCTAACCCGTCCCCTAATCCTAACCCGTACGCTAACACTAACCCGTACCCTAACACGTACGCTCACCCTAAACCGTTGTCGTACCATAACCTGTCCCATAAACCCTCCCCGTCCCCTAACCCTAACCCTAACCCTAACGCTAACCCTTACCCGAAGCCTTACCCTAACCCGTCCCCTAATCCTCACCCGTACGCTAACACTAACCCGTACCCTAACACATACACTCACCCTAAACCGTTGTCGTACCCTAACCTTTCCCCTAAACCGTCCCCGTCCCCTAACCCTAACCCTAACCCTAACCCTAAACCTAACCCTTACCCGAAGCCTTACCCTAACCCGTCCGCTAATCCTAACCCGTACGCTAACACCAACCCGTACCCTAACACGTACGCTCACCCTAAACGGTTGTCGTCCCATAACCTGTCCCCTAAACCGTCCCCGTCCCCGTCCCCTAACCCTAACCCTAACCCTTACACAAAGCCTTACCCTAACCCGTCACCTAATCCTTACCTCTACGCTAACACTAACCCGTACCCTAACACGTACGCTCACCCTAAACCATTGTCGTCCCCTAACCTGTCCCATAAACCCTCCCCATCCCCTAACCCTAACCCTAACCCTAACCCTTACCCGAAGCCTTACCCTAACCCGTCCCCTAATTCTAACCCCTACGCTAACACTAAACCGTACCCCAACACGTACGCTCACCCTAAACCGTTCTCGGACCCTAAACTGTCCCCTAAACCGTCCCGTCCCCTAACCATAACCCTAACCCTAACCCTTACCCGACGCCTTACCCTAACCCGTCTCCTAATCCTAACCTGTATGCTAACACTAACCCACACCCTAACACGTACGCTCACCCTAAACCGTTGTCGTACCCTAAACTGTCCCCTAAACCCTCCCCGTCCCCTAACCCTAACCCTAACCCTAACCCTTACCCAAAGCCTTACCCTAACCCGTCCCCTAATCCTAAACCGTATGCTAACACTAACCCGTATCCTAACACGTACGCTCACCCTAAACCGTTGTTGTACCCTAACCTGTACCCTAAACCGTCCCCGTCCCCTAACCCTAACCCGAAGCCTTACCCTAAGCCGTCCCCTAATCCTAAACTGTACGCTAACACTAACCCATACCCTAACAGGTACACTCACACTAAACTGTTGTCGTACCCTAAGCTGTCCCCTAAACCGTCCCCGTCCCCGAACCCTAACCCTAACCCTAACACTTACCCGAAGCCTTACCCTAACTCGTCACCTAATCCTAACCCGTACGCTAACACTAACCTGTACCCTAACACGTACGCTCACCCTAAACCGTTGTCATACGCTAACATGTCCCCTAAACCGTCCCCGACCCCTAACCCTAATTCTAACCCTAACCCTTACCCGAAGCCTTAACCTAACACGTCCCCTAATCCTAACCTGTACACTAACACTAAGCCGTACCCTAACACGTACGCTAACCCTAAACCGTTGTCGTACCCTAACCTGTCCCCTAAACCGTCCCCGTCCCCTAACCCTAACCCTAACTCTAACCCTTACACGAAGCCTTACCCTAACCCTTACCCGAAGCCTTACCCTTACCCGTCCCCTAATCCTAACCCGTACGCTAACACTAACCCGTACCCTAACACGTACGCTCACCCTAAACCGTTGTCGTACCCTAATCTGTCCCCTAAACCGTCCCCGTCCCCTAACCCTAACCCTAACCCTAACACTAAACCTAACCCTTACCCGAAGCCTTACCCTAAACCGTCCCCTAATCCTAACCCGTACGCTAACACTAACCCGTACCCTAACACGTACGCTCACCCTAAACCGTTGTCGTACCCTAACCTGTCTCCTAAACCGTCCCCGTCCCCTAACATTAACCCTAACCCTAACCCTAACCCTAACCCTTACCCGAAGCCTTACCCTAACCCGTCCCCTAATCCTAACCCGTACGCTAAAACTAACCCATACCCTAACACGTACGCTCACACTAAACTGTTGTCGTACCCTAACCTGTCCCCTAAACCCTCCCCATCACCTTTCCCTAACCCTAACCCTAACCCTTACCCGAAGCATTACCCTAACTCGTCACCTAATCCTAACCCGTACGCTAACACTAACCCGTACCCTAACACGTACGCTCACGCTAAACCGTTGTCGTACCCTAAGCTGTCCCCGAAACCGTCACGGTCCCCTAACCCTAACCCTAACCCTAACCCTTACCCGAAGCCTTAAACTAACCCGTCCCCTAATCCTAACCTGTACGCTAACACTAAGCCGTACCCTAAAACGTACGCTCACCCTAAACCGTTGTCGTACCCTAACCTGTCCCCTAAACCGTCCCCGTCCCTTAACCCTAACCCTAACCCTAACCCTTACCTGAAGCCTTACCCTAACCTTTACCCGAAGCGTTACCCTAACCCGTCCCATAATCCTAAACCGTACGCTAACACTAACCCGTAACCTAACACGTACGCTCACCCTAAACCGTTGTCGTACCCTAACCTGTCCCCTAAACCGTCCCCGTCCCCTAACCCTAACCCTAACCCTAACCCTAACCCTTACCCGAAGCCTTACACTAACCCGTCCCCTAATCCTAAACCGTACGCTAACACTAACCCGTACCCTAACACGTTCGCTCACCCTAAACCGTTGTCGTACACTAACCTGTCCCCTAAACCGTCCCCGTCCCCTAACCCTAACACTTACCCGAAGCCTTTCCCAAACCCGTCCCCTAATCCTAAACCGTACGCTAACACTAAAACATACCCTAACACGTACGCTCACCCTAAACCGTTATCGTACCCTAACCTGTCCCCTAAACCGTCCCCGTTCCCTAACCCTAACCCTAACCCTAACCCTTAACCGAAGAGTTACACTAACTCGTCCCCAAATCCTAACCCGTACGCTAACACTAATCCATACCCTAACACGTACGCTCACCATAAACAGTTGTCATACCCTAACCTCTCCCCTAAACCGTCCCCGTGCCCTAACCCTAACCCTAACCCTAACCATAACCCTTACACGAAGCCTTACGCTAACCCGTCCCCTAATCCTAACCCGTACGCTAACACTAAACCGTACCCTAACACGTACACTCACCCTAAACCGTTGTCGTACCCTAACCTGTCCCCTAAAACGTCCCCTAACCCTAACCCTAACCCTAACCCTTACCCGAAGCCTTACCCTAACCCGTTCCCTAATCCTAACCCGTACGCTAACACTAACCCATACCCTAACACGTACGCACACCCTAAACAGTTTTCGTACCCTAACCTGTCCCCTAAACCGTCCCCGTTCGCTAACCCTAAACCTAATCCTAACCCGAAGCCTTACCCTAACCCGTTCTCTAATCCTACCCCGTACGCTAACACTAACCCGTACCCTAACACGTACGCTCACCCTAAACCGTTGTCATACCCTAACCTCTCCCATAAACCGTCCCCGTCCCCTAACCCTAACCCTAACCCTAACCCTTACCCGAAGCCTTACCCTAACCCGTCCCCTAATCCTAACCCGTACGCTAACACTAACTCATACCCTAACACGTCCGCTCAACCCAAACCGTTGTCGTATCCTAACCTGTCCCCTAAACCGTCCCCGTCCCCTAACCCTATCCCTAACCCTAACGCTTACCCGAAGCCTTACACTAACCCGTCCCCTAATCCTAACCCGTACGCTAACACTAACCCGTACCCTAACACGTACGCTCACCCTAAAACGTTGTCGTACACTAACGTGTCCCCTAAACCGTCCCTGTCCCCTAACCCTAACCCTAACCCTAACCCTTACCCGAAGCCTTCCCCTAACCAGTCCCCTAATCCTAACCCGTACGCTAACACTAACCCGTACCCTAACACGTACACTAACCCTAAACCGTTGTCGTACCCTAACCTGTCCCCTAAACCGTCCCCATCCCCTATCCCTAACCCTAACCCTAACCCTTGCCCGAAGCCTTACCCTAACCCGTCCCCTAATCCTACCCCGTACGCTAACACTTATCCTTACCCTAACACGTACGCTCACCCTAAACCGTTGTCATACCCTAACCTCTCCCCTAAACCGTCCCCGTCCCCTAACCCTAACCCTAACCCTAACCCTAACCCTTACCCGAAGCCTTACCCTAACCCGTCCCGTAATCCTAACCCGTACGCTAACACTAACCGGTACACTAACACGTACGCTCACCCTAAACCGTTGTCGTACCCTAACCTGTCCCCTAAATCGTCACCATCCCCTAAACCTAACCCTAACCCTAACCCTAACCCTAACCCTTACCCGAAGCCTTACCCGAACCCGTCCCCTAATCCTAACCAGAACGCTAACACTAACCCGTACCCTAACACGTATGCTCACCCTAAACCCTTGTCGTACCCTAACCTGTCCCCTAAACCATCCCCGTCCCCTAACCCTAACCTAAACCCTAACCCTAACCCTAACCCTTACCCGAAGCCTTACACTAACCCGTCCCCTAATCCTAACCCGTACGCTAACACTAACCCGTACCCTAACACGTACACTCACACTTAGCCGTTGTCGTACCCTAACCTGTCCGCTAAACCGTCCCCATCCCCTAACCCTAACCCTAACCCTAACCCTAACCCTTACCTGGAGCCTTACCATAACCCGTCCCCTAATCCTAACCCGTACCCTAACATGTACGCTCACCGTAAACCGTTGTCGTACCCTAACCTGTCCCCTAAACCGTCCCCGTCCCCTAACCCTAACCCTAACCCTAACCCTAACCCTAACCCTTACCCGGAGCCTTACCCTAACCCGTCCCCTAATCCTAACCCGTACGCTAACACTAACCCGTACCCTAACACGTACGCTCACCGTAAACCGTTGTCGTACACTAACCTGTCCCCTAAACTGTCCCCGTCCCCTAACCCTAACCCTAACCCTAACCCTAACACTTAGCCGAAGCCTTACACTAACCCGTCCCCTAATCCTAACCCGTACGCTAACACTAACCCGTACCCTAACACGTACGCTCACCCTAAACCGTTGTCGTACCCTAACCTGTCCCCTAAACCGTCCCCGTCCCCTAACCCTAACCCTAACCCTAACGTAACCGTAACACTTATCCGAAGCCTTACCCTAACCCGTCCCCTAATCTTAACCCGTACCCTAACACTAAACCATACCCTAACACGTACACTCACCCTAAAATGTTGTCGTACCCTAACCTGTCCCCTAAAACGTCCCCTAACCCTAACCCTTACCCGAAGCCTTACCCTAACCCGTCCCCTAATCCTAACCCGTACGCTAACACTAACCCATACCCTAAGACGTACGCACACCCTAAACCGTTTTCGTACCCTAACCTGTCCCCTAAACCGTCCCCGTTCCCTAACCCTAACCCTAACCATTACCCGAAGCCTTACCCTAACCCGTTCTCTAATCCTACCCCGTACGCTAACACTAACACGTACCCTAACACGTACGCTCACCCTAAACCGTTGTAATACCCTAACCTCTCCCCTAAACCGTCCCCGTCCCCGTCCCCTTACCCTAACCCTAACCCTAACACTTACCCGAAGCCTTACCCTAACCCGTCCCTTAATCCTACCCCGTACGCTAACACTAACCGGTACACTAACGCGTACGCTCACCCTAAACCGTTGTCGTACTCTAACCTGTCCCCTAAACCGTCCCCGTCCCCTAAACCTAACCCTAAGCCTAACCCTAACCCTAACACTTACCCGAAGCCTTACACTAACACGCCCGCTAATCCTAAACCGTACGCTAACACTAATCCGTACCCTAACACGTACGCTCACCCTAAACCCTTGTCGTATCCTAACCTGTCCCCTAAACCTTCCCCGTCCCCTAACCCTAACCTAAACCCTAACCCTAACCCTAACCCTTACCCGAAGCCTTACCCTAACCCGTCCCCTAATCCTAACCCGTACGCTAACACTAAACCGTACCCTAACACGTACGCTCACCCTAAACCGTTGTCGTACCCTAACCTGTCCCCTAAACCGTCCCCGTCCCCTAACCCTAAACCTAACCCTAACCCTAACCCTAACCCTTACCCGGAGCCTTACCCTAACCCGTCCCCTAATCCTAAACCGTACGCTAACACTAACCCGTACCCTAACACGTACGCTCACCCTAAACCGTTGTCGTACCGTAACCTGTCCCCTAAACCGTCCCCGTCCCCTAACCCTAACCCTAACCCTAACCTAACCCAAACCATTACCCGAAGCCTTACCCTAATCCGTCCCCTAATCTTAACCCGTACGCTAACACTAAACCGTACTCTAACACGTATACTCACCCTAAACTGCTGTCGTACACTAACCTGTCTCCTAAAACGTCCCCTAACCCTAACCCTAACCCTAACCCGAAGCCTTACCCTAACCAGTCCCCTAATCCTAACCCGTACGCTAACACTAACCCATACCCTAACACGTACGCACACCCTAAACCGTTCTCGTACCCTAACCTGTCCCCTAAACCGTCCCTGTCCCCTAACCCTAACCCTAACCCTAACCCTAACCCTTACCCGAAGCCTTCCCCTAACCCGTCTCCTAATCCTAACCCGTATGCTAACACTAACCCGTACCCTAACACGTACACTAACCCTAAACCGTTGTCGTACCCTAACCTGTCCCCTAAACCGTCCCCGTCCCCTATCCCTTACCCTAACCCTTACCCGAAGCCTTACCCTAACCCGTCACCTAATCCTACCCCGTACGCTAAAAATTACCCTTACCCTAACACGTACGCTCACCCTAAACCGTTGTCGTACCCTAACATATCCCCTAAACCGTCCCCATCCCCTAAACCTAACCCTAACCCTAACCCTAACCCTAACCCTTACCCGAAGCCTTACCCTAACCCGTCCCCTAATCCTAACACGTACGCTAACACTAACCCATACCCTAACACGTGCACTAACCCTAAAACTTTGTCATACCCTAACCTGTCCCCTAAACCGTCCCCGTCCCCTAACCCTAACCCTAACCCTAACACTTACCCGAAGCCTTACTCTAACCCATCCCCTAATCCTAACCCGTACGCTAACACTAACCCGTACCCTAACACGTACGCTCACCCTAAACCGTTGTCGTACCCTAACCTGTCCCCTAAACCGTCCCCGTCTTCTAACACTAACCCTAACGCTAACCCTAACCCTAAACCTTACCGGAAGCCTTACCCTAACCCGTCCCCTAATCCTAAACCGTACGCTAACACTAACCCGTACCCTAACACGTACGCTCACCCTAAACCGTTGTCGTACCCTAACCAGTCCCCTAAACCGTCCCCGTCCCCTAACCCTAACCCTAAACCTAACCCTAACCCAAAGCCTTACCCTAACCCGTCCCCTAATCCTAACCCGTACGCTAACACTAACCCGTACCATAACATGTACGCTCACCCTAAACCGTTGTCGTACCCGAAACTTTCCCCTAAACCGTCCCCGTCCCCTAACCCTAACCCTAACCCTAACCCTAACCCTTACCCGAAGCCTTACCCTAACCGGTCCTCTAATCCTAACCCATACGCTAACACTAACCCGTACCCTAACACGTACGCTCACCCTAAACAGTTGTCGTACCCTAACCTGTCGCCTAAACCGTCCCCGTCCCCTAACCCTAAACCTACCCGAACCCTAACCCTAACACTTACCCGAACCCTTACACTAACCCGTCCCCTAATCCTAACCCGTACGCTAACACTAACCCGTACCCTAACACGTATGCTCACCCTAAACCGTTGTCGTACCCTAACCGGTCCCCTAAACCGTCCCCGTCCCCTAACCTTAACCCTAACCCTAACCCTTACCCGAAGCCTTACACTAACCCTTCCCCTAATCCTAACCCGTACGCTAACACTAAACCGTACCCTAACACGTACGCTCACCCTAAACCGTTGTCGTACCCTAACCTGTCCCCTAAACCGTCCCCGTCCCCTAAACCTAACCCTAACCCTAACCCTAACCCTAACCCTTACCCGAAGCCTTACCCTAACCCCTCCCCTAATTCTAAACCGTACGCTAAAACTAACCCGTACCCTAACACGTACGCTCACCCTAAACCGTTGTCGTACACTAACCTGTCCCCTAATCCGTCCCCGTCCCCGTCCCCGTCCCCTAACCCTAACCCTAACCCTAACCCTAACCCTTACCCGAAGCCTTACCCTAACCCGTCTCCTAATACTAACCCGTACACTAACACTAACCCGTACCGTAACACGTAGGCTCACCCTAAACCGTTGTCGTACCCTAACCTGTCCCCTCAACCGTCCCCGTCCCCTAACCCTAACCCTAACCCTAACCCTAACCCTTACCTGAAGCCTTACCCTAACCCGTCCCCTAATCCTAACCCGTACGCTAACACTAACCCGTACCCTAACACGTACGCTCACCCTAAACCGTTGTCATACCCTAACCTGTCCCCTAATCCGTCCCTGTCCCCTAACCCTAACCCTAACCCTAACCCTTACCCGAAGCCTTACACTAACCCATCCCCTAAACCTATCCCGTACGCTAACACTAACCAGTACCATAGCACGTACGCTCACCCTAAACCTTTGTCGTACCCTAACCTGTCCCCTAAACCGTCCCCGTCCCCGTCCCCTAACCCTAACCCTAACCCTAATCCTAACCCTTACCCGAAGCCTTACCCTAACCCGTCCCCTAACCCTAACCCGTACGCTAACACTAACCCGTACCCTAACACGTACGCTCACCCTAAACCGTTGTCATACCCTAACCTATCACCAAAACCGTCCCCGTCCCCTAACCCTAACCCTAACCCTAACCTAACCCTAACCATTACCCGAAGCCTTACCCTAACCCGTCCCCTAATCTTAACCCGTACGCTAACACTAAACCGTACCCTAACACGTATACTCACCCTAAACCGTTGTCGTACACTAACCTGTCCCCTAAAACGTCCCCTAACCCTAACCCTAACCCTAACCCTTACCCGAAACCTTACCCTAACCCGTCCCCTAATCCTAACCCGTACGCTAACACTAACCCATACCCTAACACGTACACACACCCTAAACCTTTCTCGTACCCTAACATGTCCCCTAAACCGTCCCCGTTCCCTAACCCTAACCCTGACCCTTACCCGAAGCCTTACCCTAACCCGTCCCCTAATCCTACCCCGTACGCTAACACTTACCCTTACCCTAACACGTACGCTCACCCTAAACCGCTGTCATACCCTAACTTCTCCCCTAAACCGTCACCAACCCCTAACCCTAACCCTAACCCTATCCCTAACCCTTACCCGAAGCCTTACCCTAACCAGTCCCCTAATCCTAACCCGTACGCTAACACTAACCCGTACACTAACACGTACGCTCACCCTAAACCGTTGTCGTATCCTAACCTGTCCCCTAAACCGTCCCCGTCGCCTAACCCTAACCCTAACCCTAACCCTAACCCTAACCCTTACCCGAAGCCTTACACTAACCCGTCCCCTAATCCTAACCCGTACGCTAACACTAACCCGTACCCTAACACGTACGCTAACTCTAAACCGTTGTCGTACACTAACCTGTCCCCTAAGCCGTCCCCGTCCCCTAACCCTAACCCTAACCCTAACCCTAAACCTAAACCTTACCCGAAGCCTTAACCTAACCCTTCCCCCAATCCTAAACCGTACGCTAACACTAACCCGTACCCTAACACGTACGCTCACCCCAAACCGTTGTCGTACCCTAACCTGGCCCCTAAACCGTCCCCGTCCCCTAAACCTAACCCTAACCCTAACCCTAACCCTAACCCTTACCCGAAGCCTTACCCTAAACCCTCCCCTAATTCTAACCCGTACGCTAACACTAACCCGTACCTTAACACATACGCTCACTCTATACCGTTGTCGTACCCTAACCTGTCCCCTAAACCGTCCCTGTCCCCTAACCCTAACCCAACCCTAACCCTAACCCAAAGCCTTACACTAACTCGTCCCCTAATCCTAACCCATACGCTAACAGTAACCCGTACCCTAACACGTACGCTCACCCTAAACCGTTGTCGTACCCTAACCTGTCCCCTACACCGTCCCCGTCCCCGTCCCCTAACCCTAACCCTAACCCTAACCCTTACCCGAAGCCTTACCCTAACCCGTCCCCTAATCCTAACCAGTACGCTAACACTAAACCGTACCCTAACACATACGGTCACCCTAAACCGTTGTCGTACCATAACCTGTCCCCTAATCCGTCCCCATCCCCGTCCCCTAACCCTAACCCTAACCCTAATCCTAACCCTAACCCTAACCCTAACCCTTACCATAAGCCTTACCCTAACCCATCCCCTAATCCTAACCCGTACGCTAACACTAACCCGTACCCTAACACTTATGCTCAACCTAAACCGTTGTCGTACCCTAACCTGTCCCCTAAACCGTCCCCGTCCCCTAACCCTAACCGTAACGCTAACCCTAACCCTAAACCTTACCCGAAGCCTTACCCTAACCCGTCCCCTAATCCTAAACCGTACGCTAACACTAACCCGTACCCTAACACGTACGCTCACCCTAAACCGTTGTCGTACCCTAACCTGTCCCCTAAACCGTCCCCGTCCCCTAACCCTAATCCTAAACCTAACCCTAACCCAAAGCCTTACCCTAACCCGTCCCCTAATCCTAACCCGTACGCTAACACTAACCCGTACCCTAACACGTACGCTCACCCTAAACCGTTGTCGTACCCGAAACTGTCCCCTAAACCGTCGCCGTCCCCTAACCCTAACCCTAACCCTAACCCTAACCCTAACCCTTACCCGAAGCCTTACCCTAACCCGTCCTCTAATCCTAACCCGTACGCTAACACTAACCCGTACCCTAACACGTACGCTCACCCTAAACAGTTGTCATACCCTAACCTGTCGCATAAACCGTCCCCGTCCCCTAACCCTAAACCTACCCGAACCCTAACCCTAACACTTACCCGAACCTTACACTAACCCGTCCCCTAATCCTAAACCGTACGCTAACACTAACCCGTACCCTAACACGTATGCTCACCCTAAACCGTTGTCGTACCCTAACCGGTCCCCTAAACCATCCCCGTCCCCTAACCTTAACCCTAACCCTAAACCTTACCCGAAGCCTTACACTAACCCTTCCCCTAATCCTAACCCGTACGCTAACACTAACCCGTACCCTAACACGTACGCTCACCCTAAACCGTTGTCGTACCCTAACCTGTTCCCTAAACCGTCCCCGTCCCCTAAACCTAACCCTAACCCTAACCCTAACCCTAACCCTTACCCGAAGCCTTACCCTAACCCCTCCCCTAATTCTAAACCGTACGCTAAAACTAACCCGTACCCTAACACGTACGCTCACCCTAAACTGTTGTCGTACACTAACCTGTCCCCTAATCCGTCCCCGTCCCCGTCCCCGTCCCCTAACACTAACCCTAACCTTAACCATCACCCTTGCCAGACGCCTTACACTAACCCGTCCCCTAATCCTAACCCGCACGCTAACACTAACCCGTACCCTAACACGTACGCTCACCCTAAACCGTTGTCGTACCCTAACCTGTCCCCTAAACCGTCCCCGTCCCCTAACCCTAACCCTAACCCTAACCCTAACCCTTACCCTAAGCCTTACCCTAACCTGTCTCTAATCCTAACCCGTACGCTAACACTAACCCGTACCCTAACACGTACGCTCACCCTAAACCTTTGTCATAACCTAACCTGTCCCCTCAACTGTCCCCATGCCCTAACCCTAACCCTAACCCTAACCCTAACCCTAACATTTACCCGAAGCCTTACCCTAACCCGTCCCGTAATCCTAACCCGTCCGCTAACACTAACCTGTACCCTAACACGTACGCTCACCCTAAACCGTTGTCGTATCCTAACCTGTCCCCTAAACCGTCCCCGTCTCCTAACCCTAACCCTAACCCTAACCCTAAACCTAACCCTTACCCGAAGCCTTACCGTAACCCGTCACCTAATCCTAACCCGTCCGCTAACACTAACCCGTACCCTAACACGTACGCTCACCCAAAACCGTTGTCGTACCCTAACCTATCACCAAAACCGTCCCCGTCCCCTAACCCTAACCCTAACCCTAACCCTAACCCTTACCCGAAGACTTAGCCTAACCCGTCCCCTAATCCTAACCCGTACGCTAACACTAACCAGTACCATAGCACGTACGCTCACCCTAAACCTTTGTCGTACCCTAAACTGTCCCCTAAAACGTCCCCGTCCCCTAACCCTAACCCTAACCCTAACCCTAACCCTAACCCTAATCCTAACACTTACCCGAAGCCTTACCCTAACCCGTGCCCTAACCCTAACCCGTACGCTAACACTAACCCGTACCCTAACACGTACGCTCACCCTAAACCGTTGTCGTACCCTAACCTATCACCAAAACCGTCCCCGTCCCCTAACCCTAACCCTAACCCTAACCTAACCCTAACCATTACCCGAAGCCTTACCCTAACCCGTCCCCTAATCTTAACCCGTACGCTAACACTAAACCGTACCCTAACACGTATACTCGCCCTAAACCGTTGTCGTACACTAACCTGTCCCCTAAAACGTCCCCTAACCCTAACCCTAACCCTAACCCTTACCCGAAACCTTACACTAACCCGTCCCCTAATCCTAACCCGTACGCTAACACTAACCCATACCCTAACACGTACACACACCCTAAACCTTTCTCGTACCCTAACCTGTCCCCTAAACCGTCCCCGTTCCCTAACCCTAACCCTGACCCTTACCCGAAGCCTTACCCTAACCCGTCCCCTAATCCTACCCCGTACGCTAACACTTACCCTTACCCTAACACGTACGCTCACCCTAAACCGCTGTCATACCCTAACTTCTCCCCTAAACCGTCACCAACCCCTAACCCTAACCCTAACCCTATCCCTAACCCTTACCCGAAGCCTTACCCTAACCAGTCCCCTAATCCTAACCCGTACGCTAACACTAACCCGTACACTAACACGTACGCTCACCCTAAACCGTTGTCGTATTCTAACCTGTCCCCTAAACCGTCCCCGTCGCCTCACCCTAACCCTAACCCTAACCCTAACCCTACCCCTTACCCGAAGCCTTACACTAACCCGTCCCCTAATCCTAACCCGTACGCTAACACTAACCCGTACCCTAACACGTACGCTAACTCTAAACCTTTGTCGTACACTAACCTGTCCCCTAAGCCGTCCCCGTCCCCTAACCCTAACCCTAACCCTAACCCTAAACCTAAACCTTACCCGAAGCCTTACCCTTACCCTTCCCCCAATCCTAAATCGTACGCTAACACTAACCCGTACCCTAACACGTACGCTCACCCTAAACCGTTGTCGTACCCTAACCTGGCCCCTAAACCGTCCCCGTCCCCTAAACCTAACCCTAACCCTAACCCTAACCCTAACCCTTACCCGAAGCCTTACCCTAAACCCTCCCCTAATTCTAACCCGTACGCTAACACTAACCCGTACCCTAAAACATACGCTCACTCTAAACCGTTGTCGTACCCTAACCTGTCCCCTAAACCGTCCCTGTCCCCTAACCCTAACCCAACCCTAACCCTAACCCAAAGCCTTACACTAACTCGTCCCCTAATCCTAACCCATACGCTAACAGTAACCCGTACCCTAACACGTACGCTCACCCTAAACCGTTGTCGTACCCTAACCTGTCCCCTACACCGTCCCCATCCCCGTCCCCTAACCCTAACCCTAACCCTAACCCTTACCCGAAGCCTTACCCTAACCCGTCCCCTAATCCTAACCAGTACGCTAACACTAAACCGTACCCTAACACATACGGTCACCCTAAACCGTTGTCGTACCATAACCTGTCCCCTAATCCGTCCCCATCCCCGTCCCCTAACCCTAACCCTAATCCTTACCCGAAGCCTTACCCCAAACCGTACCCTAATCCTAACCCGTACGATAACACTAATCCGTACCCTAACACGTACGCTCACCCTAAACCGTTGTCGTACCCTAACCTGTCCCATAAACCGTCCCCGTCCCCTAACCCTAACCCTAACCCTAACACTTACCCGAAGCCTTACCCTAAACCGTCCCCTAATCCTAACCCGTACGCTAACACTAACCCGTACCCTAACACGTACGCTCACCCTAAACCGTTGTCGTACCCTAACCTGTCCCCTAAACCGTCCCCATCCCCTAACCCTAACCCTAACCCTAACCATTACCCGAAGCCTTACACTAACCCGTCCCCTATTCCTAACCCGTACGCTAACACTAACACGTACCCTAACATGTACGCTCACCCTAAACCGTTGTCGTATCCTAACCTGTCCCCTAAACCGTCCCCGTCCCCTAACCCTAAACCTAACACTAACCCTAACCCTAACCCTTACCCGAACACTTACACTAACCCGTCCCCTAATCCTAAACCGTACGCTAACACTAACCCGTACCCTAACACGTACGCTCACCCTAAACCGTTGTCGTACCCTAACCTGTCCCCTAAACCGTCCCCGTCCCCTAAAACTAACACTAAACCTAACCCCTACCCGAGGCCTTACCCTAACCCGACCCCTAATCCTAAACCGTACGCTAACACTAACCCGTACCCTAACACGTACACTCACCCTAAACTGTTGTCGTACCCTAACCTGTCCCCTAAACCGTCCCCGTCCCCAAACCCTAACCCTAACCCTAACCTTTACCCGAAGCCTTACACTAACCCGTCCCATAATCCTAACCCGTACGCTAACACTAACACGTACCCTAACACGTACGCTCACCCTAAACCGTTGTCGTACACTAACCTGTCCCCTAAACCGTCCCCTAACCCTAACCCTAACCCTAACCCTAACCCTAACCCTAACACTTACCCGAAGCCTTACACTAACCCGTCCCCTAATCCTATCCCGTACGCTAACACTAACCCGTACCCTAACACGTACGCTCACCCTAAAACGTTGTCGTACCCTAACCTGTCCCCTAAACCTTCCCCGTCCCCTAACCCTAACCCTAACCCTAACCCTAACCCAAAGCCTTACCCTAACTCGTCCCCTAATCCTAACCCGTACGCTAAGAGTAACCCGTAGCCTAACACGTACGCTCACCCTAAACTGTTGTCGTACCATAACCTGTGCCCTAAACCGTCCCCGTCCCCTAACCCTAACCCTAAACCTAACCCTAACCCTAACCCTTACCATAAGCCTTACCCTAACCCGTCCCCTAATCCTAACCCGTACGCTAACACTAACCCGTACCCTAACACTTATGCTCACCCTAAACCGTTGTCGTACCCTAACCTGTCCCCTAAACCGTCCCCGTCCCCTAACCCTAACCGTAACGCTAACCCTAACCCTAAACCTTACCCGAAGCCTTACCCTAACCCGTCCCCTAATCCTAAACCGTACGCTAACACTAACCCGTACCCTAACACATACGCTCACCCTAAACCGTTGTCGTACCCTAACCTGTCCCCTAAACCGTCCCCGTCCCCTAACCCTAATCCTAAACCTAACCCTAACCCAAAGCCTTACCCTAACCCGTCCCCTAATCTTAACCCGTACGCTAACACTAACCTGTACCATAACATGTACGCTCACCCTAAACCGTTGTCGTACCCGAAACTGTCCCCTAAACCGTCGCCGTCCCCTAACCCTAACCCTAACCCTAACCCTTACCCGAAGCCTTACCCTAACCCGTACTCTAATCCTAACCCGTACGCTAACACTAACCCGTACCCTAACACGTACGCTCACCCTAAACAGTTGTCGTACCCTAACCTGTCGGCTAAACCGTCCCCGTCCCCTAACCCTAAACCTACCCGAACCCTAACCCTAACACTTACCCGAACCCTACACTAACCCGTCCCCTAATCCTAAACCGTACACTAACACTAGCCCGTACCCTAACACGTATGCTCACCCTAAACCGTTGTCGTACCCTAACCGGTCCCCTAAACCATCCCCGTCCCCTAACCTTAACCCTAACCCTAAACCTTACCCGAAGCCTTACACTAACCCTTCCCCTAATCCTAACCCTTACGCTAACACTAACCCGTACCCTAACACGTACGCTCACCCTAAACCGTTGTCGTACCCTAACCTGTTCCCTAAACCGTCCCCGTCCCCTAAACCTAACCCTAACCCTAACCCTAACCCTAACCCTTACCCGAAGCCTTACCCTAACCCCTCCCCTAATTCTAAACCGTACGCTAAAACTAACCCGTACCCTAACACGTACGCTCACCCTAAACTGTTGTCGTACACTAACCTGTCCCCTAATCCGTCCCCGTCCCCGTCCCCGTCCCATAACACTAACCCTAACCTTAACCATCACCCTTGCCCGACGCCTTACACTAACCCGTCCCCTAATCCTAACCCGCACGCTAACACTAACCCGTACCCTAACACGTACGCTCACCCTAAACCGTTGTCGTCCCCTAACCTGTCCCCTAAACCGTCCCCGTCCCCTAATCCTAACCCTAACCCTAACCCTAACCCTTACCCTAAGCCTTACCCTAACCTGTCTCTAATCCTAACCCGTACGCTAACACTAACCCGTACCCTAACACGTACGCTCACACTAAACCGTTGTCATAACCTAACCTGTCCCCTCAACTGTCCCCATGCCCTAACCCTAACCCTAACCCTAACCCTAACCCTAACATTTACCCGAAGCCTTACCCTAACCCGTCCCGTAATCCTAACCCGTCCGCTAACACTAACCCGTACCCTAACACGTACGCTCACCCTAAACCGTTGTCGTATCCTAACCTGTCCCCTAAACCGTCCCCGTCTCCTAACCCTAACCCTAACCCTAACCCTAAACCTAACCCTTACCCGAAGCCTTACCGTAACCCGTCACCTAATCCTAACCCGTCCGCTAACACTAACCCGTACCCTAACACGTACGCTCACCCAAAACCGTTGTCGTACCCTAACCTATCACCAAAACCGTCCCCGTCCCCTAACCCTAACCCTAACCCTAACCCTAACCCTTACCCGAAGACTTAGGCTAACCCGTCCCCTAATCCTAACACGTACGCTAACACTAACTCTTACCCTAACACGTACGCTCACCCTAAACCGTTGTCATACCCTAACCTGTCCCTAAACCGTCCCCGTCCCCTAACCCTAACCCTAACCCTAACCCGTACGCTAACACTAACCCATACCCAAACACGTACGCTCACCCTAAACCGTTGTCGTACCCTAACCTGTCCCCTAAACCGTACCCGTACCCTAACCCTAACCCTAACCCTTACCCGAAGCCTTACCCTAAACCATCCCCTAATCCTAACCCGTACGCTAACACTAACCCGTACCGTAACACGTACGCTCACCCTAAACCGTTGTCGTACCCTAACCTGTCCCCTAAACCTTCCCCGTCCCCTAACCCTAACCCTAACCCTAACCCTAACCCTAACCCTTACCCGAAGCCTTACCCTAACCCGTCCCCTAATCCTAACCCGTAGGCTAACACTAACCCATACCCTAACACGTACGCTCAACCTAAACCGTTGTCGTACCCTAACCTGTCCCCTAAACCGTCCCTGTCCCCTAACCCTAACCCTAACCCTAACCCTAACCCTTACCCAAAGCCTTACCCTAACCCGTCCCCTAAACCTAAACCGTACTCTAACACTAACCCGTATCCTAACACGTACACTCACCCTAAACCGTTGTCGTACCCTAGCCTGTCCCCTACATTGTCCCTGTCCCCTAACTCTAACCCTAACCCTAACCCTATACCTAACCCTTACCCGAAGCCTTACCCTAACCCGTCCCCTAATCCTAAACCGTACGCTAACACTAACCCGTACCCTAACACGTACGCTCACCCTAAACCGTTGTCATACCCTAACCTGTCCCCTAAACCGTCCCCGTCCCCTAACCCTAACCCTAACCCTAACCCTTACCCGAAGCCTTACACTAACCCGTCCCGTAAACCTGTCCCGTACGCTAACACTAACCCGTACCATAGCACGTACGCTCACCCTAAAATGTTGTCGTACCCTAACCTGTCCCCTAAACCGTCCCCATCCCCTAACCCTAACCATAACCCTAACCCTTACCCGAAGACTTACCCTAACCCATCCCCTAATCCTAACCCGTACGCTAACACTAACCTGAACCCTAACACGTACGCTCACCCTAAACCGTTGTAGTACCCCAACCTGTCCCCTAAACCGTCCCCGTCCCCTAACCGTAACCTAACCCTAACCCTTACCCTAACCCTTACCCGAAGCCTTACCCTAACCCGTCACCTAATCCTAACCCGTACGCTAACACTAACCCGTACCCTAACACGTACGCTCACCCTAAACCGTTGTCGTACCCTAACCTGTCCCCTAAACAGTCCCCATCCCCTAACCCTAACCCCAACCCTAAACCTAACGCTTACCCGAAGACTTACCATAACCCGTCCCCTAATCCTAAACCGTACTCTAACACTAACCCGTACCCTAACACGTACGCTCACCCTAAACCGTTGTCGTACCCTAACCTATCCCGTATACCGTCCCCGTCCCCGAACCCTAACCCTAACCCTAACCCTAACCCTTACCCGAAGCCTTACCCTAACCCGTCCCATAATCCTAAACCGTACGCTAACACTAACCCGTACCCTAACACGTACGCTCACCCTAAACCGTTGTCGAAACCTAACCTGTCCCCTAAACCGTCCCTGTCCCCTAACCCTGACCCTAACCCTTACCCAAAGCCTTACCCTAACCCGTCCCCTAATCCTAACCCGTATGCTAACACTATCCCATACACTAAAACATACACTCACACTAAACCGTTGTCGTACTTTAACCTGTCCCCGAAACCGTCCCCGTCCCCTAACCCTAACCCTAACCATAACACTAACCCTTACCCGAAGACTTGCCCTAACCCTTCCCATAATCCTAACCCGTACGCTAACACTAACCCGTACCCTAACACATACGCACACCCTAAACCGCTGTCGTACCCTAACCTGTCCCCCAAACCGTCCCCATCCCCTAACGCTAAACCTAACCCTAACCCTAACCCTTACCCGAAGCCTTACCCAAACCCGTCCCCTAATCCTAACCCGTACGCTTTCACTAACACATACCCTAACACGTACGCTCACCCTAAACCGTTGTCGTACCCTAACCTGTCTCCTAAACCGTCCCCGTCCCCTAACCCTAACCCTAACCCAGCCCTAACCCTTACCCGAAGCCTTACCCTAACCCGTCCCCTAACCCTAACCAATTCGCTAACACTAACCCGTATCCTAACACGTAGGCTCACCCTAAACCGTTGTCGTACACTAACCTGTCCCCTACACCGTCCCCGTCCCCTAAACCTAACCCTAACCCTAACCCTAACCCTAACCCTTACCCGAAGCCTTACCCTAACCTCTCCCCTAATCCTAACCCGTACGCTAACACTAACCCGTACACTAACACGTACGCTCACACTAAACCGTTGTCGCACCCTAACCTCTCCCCTAAACCGTCCCCGTCCCCTAAGCCTAACCCTAACCCTAACCCTAACCCTTACCCGAAGCCTTACCCTAACCCATCACCTAATCCTAACTCGTACGCTAAAACTAACCCGTACCCTATGATGTACGCTCACCCTAAACCGTTGTCGTACCCTAACTTGTCCCCTAAACCATCCCCATCCCCTAACCATAACCCTAAACTTAACCCTAAACCTTACCCTTAGCATTACCCTAAGCCGTCCCCTAATCCTAACCCGTACACTAACACTAACCCAAACCCTAACACGTATGCTCACCCTAAACCGTAGTCGTACCCTAACCTGTCCCCTAAACCGTCCCCGTCCCCGTCCCCTAACCCTAACCCTAACCCTAATCCTAACACTTACCCGAAGCCTTACCCTAACCCGTCCCCTAACCCTAACCCGTACGCTAACACTAACCCGTACCCTAACACGTACGCTCACCCTAAACCGTTGTCATACCCTAACCTATCACCAAAACCGTCCCCGTCCCCTAACCCTAACCCTAACCCTAACCTAACCCTAACCATTACCCGAAGCCTTACCCTAACCCGTCCCCTAATCTTAACCCGTACGCTAACACTAAACCGTACCCTAACACGTATACTCACCCTAAACCGTTGTCGTACACTAACCTGTCCCCTAAAACGTCCCCTAACCCTAACCCTAACCCTAACCCTTACCCGAAACCTTACCCTAACCCGTCCCCTAATCCTAACCCGTACGCTAACACTAACCCATACCCTAACACGTACACACACCCTAAACCTTTCTCGTACCCTAACCTGTCCCCTAAACCGTCCCCGTTCCCTAACCCTAACCCTGACCCTTACCCGAAGCCTTACCCTAACCCGTCCCCTAATCCTACCCCGTACGCTAACACTTACCCTTACCCTAACACGTACGCTCACCCTAAACCGCTGTCATACCATAACTTCTCCCCTAAACCGTCACCAACCCCTAACCCTAACCCTAACCCTATCCCTAACCCTTACCCGAAGCCTTACCCTAACCAGTCCCCTAATCCTAACCCGTACGCTAACACTAACCCGTACACTAACACGTACGCTCACCCTAAACCGTTGTCGTATCCTAACCTGTCCCCTAAACCGTCCCCGTCGCCTAACCCTAACCCTAACCCTAACCCTAACCCTAACCCTTACCCGAAGCCTTACACTAACCCGTCCCCTAATCCTAACCCGTACGCTAACACTAACCCGTACCCTAACACGTACGCTAACTCTAAACCGTTGTCGTACACTAACCTGTCCCCTAAGCCGTCCCCGTCCCCTAACCCTAACCCTAACCCTAACCCTAAACCTAAACCTTACCCGAAGCCTTAACCTAACCCTTCCCCCAATCCTAAACCGTACGCTAACACTAACCCGTACCCTAACACGTACGCTCACCCCAAACCGTTGTCGTACCCTAACCTGGCCCCTAAACCGTCCCTGTCCCCTAAACCTAACCCTAACCCTAACCCTAACCCTAACCCTTACCCGAAGCCTTACCCTAAACCCTCCCCTAATTCTAACCCGTACGCTAACACTAACCCGTACCTTAACACATACGCTCACTCTATACCGTTGTCGTACCCTAACCTGTCCCCTAAACCGTCCCTGTCCCCTAACCCTAACCCAACCCTAACCCTAACCCAAAGCCTTACACTAACTCGTCCCCTAATCCTAACCCATACGCTAACAGTAACCCGTACCCTAACACGTACGCTCACCCTAAACCGTTGTCGTACCCTAACCTGTCCACTACACCGTCCCCGTCCCCGTCCCCTAACCCTAACCCTAAACCTAACCCTTACCCGAAGCCTTACCCTAACCCGTCCCCTAATCCTAACCAGTACGCTAACACTAAACCGTACCCTAACACGTACGGTCACCCTAAACCGTTGTCGTACCATAACCTGTCCCCTAATCCGTCCCCATCCCCGTCCCCTAACCCTAACCCTAACCCTAATCCTTACCCGAAGCCTTACCCTAACCCGTCCCCTAATCCTAACCCGTACGATAACACTAATCCGTACCCTAACACGTACGCTCACCCTAAACCGTTGTCGTACCCTAACCTGTCCCATAAACCGTCCCCGTCCCCTAACGCTAACCCTAACCCTAACACTTACCCGAAGCCTTACCCTAAACCGTCCCCTAATCCTAACCCGTACGCTAACACTAACACGTACCCTAACACGTACGCTCACCCTAAACCGTTGTCGTACACTAACCTGTCCCCTAAACCGTCCCCTAACCCTAACACTAACCCTAACCCTAACCCTAACCCTAACACTTACCCGAAGCCTTCCACTAACCCGTCCCCTAATCCTATCCCGTACGCTAACACTAACCCGTACCCTAACACGTACACTCACCCTAAAACGTTGTCGTACCCTAACCTGTCCCCTAAACCTTCCCCGTCCCCTAACCCTAACCCTAACCCTAACCCTAACCCAAAGCCTAACCCTATCTCGTCCCCTAATCCTAACCCGTACGCTAAGAGTAACCCGTAGCCTAACACGTACGCTCACCCTAAACTGTTGTCGTACCCTAACCTGTCCCGTAAACCGTCCCCGTCCCCTAACCCTAACCCTAAACCTAACCCTAACCCTAACCCTTACCATAAGCCTTACCCTAACCCATCCCCTAATCCTAACCCGTACGCTAACACTAACCCGTACCCTAACACTTATGCTCACCCTAAACCGTTGTCGTACCCTAACCTGTCCCCTAAACCGTCCCCGTCCCCTAACCCTAACCGTAACGCTAACCCTAACCCTAAACCTTACCCGAAGCCTTACCCTAACCCGTCCCCTAATCCTAAACCGTACGCTAACACTAACCCGTACCCTAACACGTACGCTCACCCTAAACCGTTGTCGTACCCTAACCTGTCCCCTAAACCGTCGCCGTCCCCTAACCCTAACCCTAACCCTAACCCTTACCCGAAGCCTTACCCTAACCCGTCCTCTAATCCTAACCCGTACGCTAACACTAACCCGTTCCCTAACACGTACGCTCACCCTAAACAGTTGTCATACCCTAACCTGTCGCATAAACCGTCCCCGTCCCCTAACCCTAAACCTACCCGAACCCTAACCCTAACACTTACCCGAACCCTACACTAACCCGTTCCCTAATCCTAAACCGTACCCTAACACTAACCCGTACCCTAACACGTATGCTCACCCTAAACCGTTGTCGTACCCTAACCGGTCCCCTAAACCATCCCCGTCCCCTAACCTTAACCCTAACCCTAAACCTTACCCGAAGCCTTACACTAACCCTTCCCCTAATCCTAACCCGTACGCTAACACTAACCCGTACCCTAACACGTACGCTCACCCTAAACCGTTGTCGTACCCTAACCTGTTCCCTAAACCGTCCCCGTCCCCTAAACCTAACCCTAACCCTAACCCTAACCCTAACCCTTACCCGAAGCCTTACCCTAACCCCTCCCCTAATTCTAAACCGTACGCTAAAACTAACCCGTACCCTAACACGTACGCTCACCCTAAACTGTTGTCGTACACTAACCTGTCCCCTAATCCGTCCCCGTCCCCGTCCCCGTCCCCTAACACTAACCCTAACCTTAAACATCACCCTTGCCCGACGCCTTACACTAACCCGTCCCCTAATCCTAACCCGCAAGCTAACACTAACCCGTACCCTAACACGTACGCTCACCCTAAACCGTTGTCGTACCCTAACCTGTCCCCTAAACCGTCCCCGTCCCCTAACCCTAACCCTAACCCTAACCCTTACCCTAAGCCTTACCCTAACCTGTCTCTAATCCTAACCCGTACGCTAACACTAACCCGTACCCTAACACGTACGCTTACCCTAAACCGTTGTCATAACCTAACCTGTCCCCTCAACTGTCCCCATGCCCTAACCCTAACCCTAACCCTAACCCTATCCCTAACATTTACCCGAAGCCTTACCCTAACCCGTCCCGTAATCCTAACCCGTCCGCTAACACTAACCCGTACCCTAACACGTACGCTCACCCTAAACCGTTGTCGTATCCTAACCTGTCCCCTAAACCGTCCCCGTCTCCTAACCCTAACCCTAACCCTAACCCTAAACCTAACCCTTACCCGAAGCCTTACCGTAACCCGTCACCTAATCCTAACCCGTCCGCTAACACTAACCCGTACCCTAACACGTACGCTCACCCAAAACCGTTGTCGTACCCTAACCTATCACCAAAACCGTCCCCGTCCCCTAACCCTAACCCTAACCCTAACCCTAACCCTTACCCGAAGACTTAGCCTAACCCGTCCCCTAATCCTAACCCGTACGCTAACACTAACTCCTACCCTAACACGTACGCTCACCCTAAACCGTTGTCATACCCTAACCTGTCCCCTAAACCGTCCCCGTCCCCTAACCCTAACCCTAACCCTAACCCGTACGCTAACACTAACCCATACCCAAACACGTACGCTCACCCTAAACCGTTGTCGTACCCTAAGCTGTCCCCTAAACCGTACCCGTACCCTAACCCTAACCCTAACCCTAACCCTAACCCTAACCCTTACCCGAAGCCTTACCCTAAACCGTCCCCTAATCCTAACCCGTACGCTAACACTAACCCGTACCGTAACACGTACGCTCACCCTAAACCGTTGTCGTACCCTAACCTGTCCCCTAAACCTTCCCCGTCCCCTAACCCTAACCCTAACCCTAACCCTAACCCTAACCCTTACCCGAAGCCTTACCCTAACCCGTCCCCTAATCCTAACCCGTAGGCTAACACTAACCCGTACCCTAACACGTACGCTCAACCTAAACCGTTGTCGTACCCTAACCTGGTCCCTAAACCGTCCCTGTCCCCTAACCCTAACCCTAACCCTAACCCTAACCCTTACCCAAAGCCTTACCCTAACCCGTCCCCTAAACCTAAACCGTACTCTAACACTAACCCGTATCCTAACACGTACGCTCACCCTAAACCGTTGTCGTACCCTAACCTGTCCCCTACATTGTCCCTGTTCCCTAACTCTAACCCTAACCCTAACCCTATACCTAACCCTTACCCGAAGCCTTACCCTAACCCGTCCCCTAATCCTAAACCGTACGCTAACACTAACCCGTACCCTAACACGTACGCTCACCCTAAACCGTTGTCATACCCTAACCTGTCCCCTAAACCGTCCCCGTCCCCTAACCCTAACCCTAACCCTAACCCTTACCCGAAGCCTTACACTAACCCGTCCCGTAAACCTGTCCCGTACGCTAACACTAACCCGTACCATAGCACGTACGCTCACCCTAAAATGTTGTCGTACCCTAACCGGTCCCCTAAACCGTCCCCGTCCCCTAACCTTAACCCTAACCCTAACCCTTACCCGAAGCCTTACACTAACCCTTCCCCTAATCCTAACCCGTACGCTAACACTAACCCGTACCCTAACACGTACGCTCACCCTAAACCGTTGTCGTACCCTAACCTGTCCCCTAAACCATCCCCGTCCCCTAAACCTAACCCTAACCCTAACCCTAACCCTTACCCGAAGCCTTACCCTAACCCCTCCCCTAATTCTAAACCGTACGC
The DNA here is from genome assembly GCF_963924675.1 of Phocoena phocoena. Classification (NCBI taxonomy): domain Eukaryota; kingdom Metazoa; phylum Chordata; class Mammalia; order Artiodactyla; family Phocoenidae; genus Phocoena; species Phocoena phocoena. Next base: position 45,773 of record NW_027077764.1, on the reverse strand, counting down.
TAAAACTAACCCGTACCCTAACACGTACGCTCACCCTAAACCGTTGTCGTACACTAACCTGTCCCCTAATCCGTCCCTGTCCCCGTCCCCGTCCCCTAACCCTAACCCTAACCCTAACCCTTACCCGAAGCCTTACCCTAACCCGTCTCCTAATACTAACCCGTACGCTAACACTAACCCGTACCGTAACACGTAGGCTCACCCTAAACCGTTGTCGTACCCTAACCTGTCCCCTCAACCGTCCCCGTCCCCTAACCCTAACCCTAACCCTAACCCTAACCCTAACCCTTACCTGAAGCCTTACCCTAACCCGTCCCCTAATCCTAACCCGTACGCAAACACTAACCCGTACCCTAACACGTACGCTCACCCCAAACCGTTGTCATACCCTAACCTGTCCCCTAAACCGTCCCTGTCCCCTAACCCTAACCCTAACCCTAACCCTTACCCGAAGCCTTACACTAACCCGTCCCCTAAACCTATCCCGTACGCTAACACTAACCAGTACCATAGCACGTACGCTCACCCTAAACCTTTGTCGTACCCTAAACTGTCCCCTAAAACGTCCCCGTCCCCGTCCCCTAACCCTAACCCTAACCCTAACCCTAACCCTAACCCTAATCCTAACACTTACCCGAAGCCTTACCCTAACCCGTCCCCTAACCCTAACCCGTACGCTAACACTAACCCGTACCCTAACACGTACGCTCACCCTAAACCGTTGTCGTACCCTAACCTATCACCAAAACCGTCCCCGTCCCCTAACCCTAACCCTAACCCTAACCTAACCCTAACCATTACCCGAAGCCTTACCCTAACCCGTCCCCTAATCTTAACCCGTACGCTAACACTAAACCGTACCCTAACACGTATACTCGCCCTAAACCGTTGTCGTACACTAACCTGTCCCCTAAAACGTCCCCTAACCCTAACCCTAACCCTAACCCTTACCCGAAACCTTACACTAACCCGTCCCCTAATCCTAACCCGTACGCTAACACTAACCCATACCCTAACACGTACACACACCCTAAACCTTTCTCGTACCCTAACCTGTCCCCTAAACCGTCCCCGTTCCCTAACCCTAACCCTGACCCTTACCCGAAGCCTTACCCTAACCCGTCCCCTAATCCTACCCCGTACGCTAACACTTACCCTTACCCTAACACGTACGCTCACCCTAAACCGCTGTCATACCCTAACTTCTCCCCTAAACCGTCACCAACCCCTTACCCTAACCCTAACCCTATCCCTAACCCTTACCCGAAGCCTTACCCTAACCAGTCCCCTAATCCTAACCCGTACGCTAACACTAACCCGTACACTAACACGTACGCTCACCCTAAACCGTTGTCGTATTCTAACCTGTCCCCTAAACCGTCCCCGTCGCCTCACCCTAACCCTAACCCTAACCCTAACCCTACCCCTTACCCGAAGCCTTACACTAACCCGTCCCCTAATCCTAACCCGTACGCTAACACTAACCCGTACCCTAACACGTACGCTAACTCTAAAACTTTGTCGTACACTAACCTGTCCCCTAAGCCGTCCCCGTCCCCTAACCCTAACCCTAACCCTAACCCTAAACCTAAACCTTACCCGAAGCCTTACCCTTACCCTTCCCCCAATCCTAAATCGTACGCTAACACTAACCCGTACCCTAACACGTACGCTCACCCTAAACCGTTGTCGTACCCTAACCTGGCCCCTAAACCGTCCCCGTCCCCTAAACCTAACCCTAACCCTAACCCTAACCCTAACCCTTACCCGAAGCCTTACCCTAAACCCTCCCCTAATTCTAACCCGTACGCTAACACTAACCCGTACCCTAACACATACGCTCACTCTAAACCGTTGTCGTACCCTAACCTGTCCCCTAAACCGTCCCTGTCCCCTAACCCTAACCCAACCCTAACCCTAACCCAAAGCCTTACACTAACTCGTCCCCTAATCCTAACCCATACGCTAACAGTAACCCGTACCCTAACACGTACGCTCACCCTAAACCGTTGTCGTACCCTAACCTGTCCCCTACACCGTCCCCATCCCCGTCCCCTAACCCTAACCCTAACCCTAACCCTTACCCGAAGCCTTACCCTAACCCGTCCCCTAATCCTAACCAGTACGCTAACACTAAACCGTACCCTAACACATACGGTCACCCTAAACCGTTGTCGTACCATAACCTGTCCCCTAATCCGTCCCCATCCCCGTCCCCTAAACCTAACCCTAATCCTTACCCGAAGCCTTACCCCAAACCGTACCCTAATCCTAACCCGTACGATAACACTAATCCGTACCCTAACACGTACGCTCACCCTAAACCGTTGTCGTACCCTAACCTGTCCCATAAACCGTCCCCGTCCCCTAACCCTAACCCTAACCCTAACACTTACCCGAAGCCTTACCCTAAACCGTCCCCTAATCCTAACCCGTACGCTAACACTAACCCGTACCCTAACACGTACGCTCACCCTAAACCGTTGTCGTACCCTAACCTGTCCCCTAAACCGTCCCCATCCCCTAACCCTAACCCTAACCCTAACCATTACCCGAAGCCTTACACTAACCCGTCCCCTATTCCTAACCCGTACGCTAACACTAACACGTACCCTAACATGTACGCTCACCCTAAACCGTTGTCGTATCCTAACCTGTCCCCTAAACCGTCCCCGTCCCCTAACCCTAAACCTAACACTAACCCTAACCCTAACCCTTACCCGAACACTTACACTAACCCGTCCCCTAATCCTAAACCGTACGCTAACACTAACCCGTACCCTAACACGTACGCTCACCCTAAACCGTTGTCGTACCCTAACCTGTCCCCTAAACCGTCCCCGTCCCCTAAAACTAACACTAAACCTAACCCCTACCCGAGGCCTTACCCTAACCCGACCCCTAATCCTAAACCGTACGCTAACACTAACCCGTACCCTAACACGTACACTCACCCTAAACTGTTGTCGTACCCTAACCTGTCCCCTAAACCGTCCCCGTCCCCAAACCCTAATCCTAACCCTAACCTTTACCCGAAGCCTTACACTAACCCGTCCCATAATCCTAACCCGTACGCTAACACTAACACGTACCCTAACACGTACGCTCACCCTAAACCGTTGTCGTACACTAACCTGTCCCCTAAACCGTCCCCTAACCCTAACCCTAACCCTAACCCTAACCCTAACCCTAACACTTACCCGAAGCCTTACACTAACCCGTCCCCTAATCCTATCCCGTACGCTAACACTAACCCGTACCCTAACACGTACGCTCACCCTAAAACGTTGTCGTACCCTAACCTGTCCCCTAAACCTTCCCCGTCCCCTAACCCTAACCCTAACCCTAACCCTAACCCAAAGCCTTACCCTAACTCGTCCCCTAATCCTAACCCGTACGCTAAGAGTAACCCGTAGCCTAACACGTACGCTCACCCTAAACTGTTGTCGTACCATAACCTGTGCCCTAAACCGTCCCCGTCCCCTAACCCTAACCCTAAACCTAACCCTAACCCTAACCCTTACCATAAGCCTTACCCTAACCCGTCCCCTAATCCTAACCCGTACGCTAACACTAACCCGTACCCTAACACTTATGCTCACCCTAAACCGTTGTCGTACCCTAACCTGTCCCCTAAACCGTCCCCGTCCCCTAACCCTAACCGTAACGCTAACCCTAACCCTAAACCTTACCCGAAGCCTTACCCTAACCCGTCCCCTAATCCTAAACCGTACGCTAACACTAACCCGTACCCTAACACGTACGCTCACCCTAAACCGTTGTCGTACCCTAACCTGTCCCCTAAACCGTCCCCGTCCCCTAACCCTAATCCTAAACCTAACCCTAACCCAAAGCCTTACCCTAACCCGTCCCCTAATCTTAACCCGTACGCTAACACTAACCTGTACCATAACATGTACGCTCACCCTAAACCGTTGTCGTACCCGAAACTGTCCCCTAAACCGTCGCCGTCCCCTAACCCTAACCCTAACCCTAACCCTTACCCGAAGCCTTACCCTAACCCGTCCTCTAATCCTAACCCGTACGCTAACACTAACCCGTACCCTAACACGTACGCTCACCCTAAACAGTTGTCGTACCCTAACCTGTCGCCTAAACCGTCCCCGTCCCCTAACCCTAAACCTACCCGAACCCTAACCCTAACACTTACCCGAACCCTACACTAACCCGTCCCCTAATCCTAAACCGTACACTAACACTAGCCCGTACCCTAACACGTATGCTCACCCTAAACCGTTGTCGTACCCTAACCGGTCCCCTAAACCATCCCCGTCCCCTAACCTTAACCCTAACCCTAAACCTTACCCGAAGCCTTACACTAACCCTTCCCCTAATCCTAACCCTTACGCTAACACTAACCCGTACCCTAACACGTACGCTCACCCTAAACCGTTGTCGTACCCTAACCTGTTCCCTAAACCGTCCCCGTCCCCTAAACCTAACCCTAACCCTAACCCTAACCCTAACCCTTACCCGAAGCCTTACCCTAACCCCTCCCCTAATTCTAAACCGTACGCTAAAACTAACCCGTACCCTAACACGTACGCTCACCCTAAACTGTTGTCGTACACTAACCTGTCCCCTAATCCGTCCCCGTCCCCGTCCCCGTCCCATAACACTAACCCTAACCTTAACCATCACCCTTGCCCGACGCCTTACACTAACCCGTCCCCTAATCCTAACCCGCACGCTAACACTAACCCGTACCCTAACACGTACGCTCACCCTAAACCGTTGTCGTCCCCTAACCTGTCCCCTAAACCGTCCCCGTCCCCTAATCCTAACCCTAACCCTAACCCTAACCCTTACCCTAAGCCTTACCCTAACCTGTCTCTAATCCTAACCCGTACGCTAACACTAACCCGTACCCTAACACGTACGCTCACACTAAACCGTTGTCATAACCTAACCTGTCCCCTCAACTGTCCCCATGCCCTAACCCTAACCCTAACCCTAACCCTAACCCTAACATTTACCCGAAGCCTTACCCTAACCCGTCCCGTAATCCTAACCCGTCCGCTAACACTAACCCGTACCCTAACACGTACGCTCACCCTAAACCGTTGTCGTATCCTAACCTGTCCCCTAAACCGTCCCCGTATCCTAACCCTAACCCTAACCCTAACCCTAAACCTAACCCTTACCCGAAGCCTTACCGTAACCCGTCACCTAATCCTAACCCGTCCGCTAACACTAACCCGTACCCTAACACGTACGCTCACCCAAAACCGTTGTCGTACCCTAACCTATCACCAAAACCGTCCCCGTCCCCTAACCCTAACCCTAACCCTAACCCTAACGCTTACCCGAAGACTTAGCCTAACCCGTCCCCTAATCCTAACACGTACGCTAACACTAACTCTTACCCTAACACGTACGCTCACCCTAAACCGTTGTCATACCCTAACCTGTCCCCTAAACCGTCCCCGTCCCCTAACCCTAACCCTAACCCTAACCCGTACGCTAACACTAACCCATACCCAAACACGTACGCTCACCCTAAACCGTTGTCGTACCCTAACCTGTCCCCTAAACCGTACCCGTACCCTAACCCTAACCCTAACCCTAACCCTAACCCTAACCCTTACCCGAAGCCTTACCCTAAACCATCCCCTAATCCTAACCCGTACGCTAACACTAACCCGTACCGTAACACGTACGCTCACCCTAAACCGTTGTCGTACCCTAACCTGTCCCCTAAACCTTCCCCGTCCCCTAACCCTAACCCTAACCCTAACCCTAACCCTAACCCTTACCCGAAGCCTTACCCTAACCCGTCCCCTAATCCTAACCCGTAGGCTAACACTAACCCGTACCCTAACACGTACGCTCAACCTAAACCGTTGTCGTACCCTAACCTGTCCCCTAAACCGTCCCTGTCCCCTAACCCTAACCCTAACCCTAACCCTAACCCTTACCCAAAGCCTTACCCTAACCCGTCCCCTAAACCTAAACCGTACTCTAACACTAACCCGTATCCTAACACGTACGCTCACCCTAAACCGTTGTCGTACCCTAGCCTGTCCCCTACATTGTCCCTGTCCCCTAACTCTAACCCTAACCCTAACCCTATACCTAACCCTTACCCGAAGCCTTACCCTAACCCGTCCCCTAATCCTAAACCGTACGCTAACACTAACCCGTACCCTAACACGTACGCTCACCCTAAACCGTTGTCATACCCTAACCTGTCCCCTAAACCGTCCCCGTCCCCTAACCCTAACCCTAACCCTAACCCTTACCCGAAGCCTTACACTAACCCGTCCCGTAAACCTGTCCCGTACGCTAACACTAACCCGTACCATAGCACGTACGCTCACCCTAAAATGTTGTCGTACCCTAACCTGTCCCCTAAACCGTCCCCATCCCCTAACCCTAACCATAACCCTAACCCTTACCCGAAGACTTACCCTAACCCATCCCCTAATCCTAACCCGTACGCTAACACTAACCTGAACCCTAACACGTACGCTCACCCTAAACCGTTGTAGTACCCCAACCTGTCCCCTAAACCGTCCCCGTCCCCTAACCGTAACCTAACCCTAACCCTTACCCTAACCCTTACCCGAAGCCTTACCCTAACCCGTCACCTAATCCTAACCCGTACGCTAACACTAACCCGTACCCTAACACGTACGCTCACCCTAAACCGTTGTCGTACCCTAACCTGTCCCCTAAACAGTCCCCATCCCCTAACCCTACCCCAACCCTAAACCTAACGCTTACCCGAAGACTTACCATAACCCGTCCCCTAATCCTAAACCGTACTCTAACACTAACCCGTACCCTAACACGTACGCTCACCCTAAACCGTTGTCGTACCCTAACCTATCCCGTATACCGTCCCCGTCCCCGAACCCTAACCCTAACCCTAACCCTAACCCTTACCCGAAGCCTTACCCTAACCCGTCCCATAATCCTAAACCGTACGCTAACACTAACCCGTACCCTAACACGTACGCTCACCCTAAACCGTTGTCGAAACCTAACCTGTCCCCTAAACCGTCCCTGTCCCCTAACCCTGACCCTAACCCTTACCCAAAGCCTTACCCTAACCCGTCCCCTAATCCTAACCCGTATGCTAACACTATCCCATACACTAAAACATACACTCACACTAAACCGTTGTCGTACTTTAACCTGTCCCCGAAACCGTCCCCGTCCCCTAACCCTAACCCTAACCATAACACTAACCCTTACCCGAAGACTTACCCTAACCCTTCCCATAATCCTAACCCGTACGCTAACACTAACCCGTACCCTAACACATACGCACACCCTAAACCGCTGTCGTACCCTAACCTGTCCCCCAAACCGTCCCCATCCCCTAACGCTAAACCTAACCCTAACCCTAACCCTTACCCGAAGCCTTACCCAAACCCGTCCCCTAATCCTAACCCGTACGCTTTCACTAACACATACCCTAACACGTACGCTCACCCTAAACCGTTGTCGTACCCTAACCTGTCTCCTAAACCGTCCCCGTCCCCTAACCCTAACCCTAACCCAGCCCTAACCCTTACCCGAAGCCTTACCCTAACCCGTCCCCTAACCCTAACCAATTCGCTAACACTAACCCGTATCCTAACACGTAGGCTCACCCTAAACCGTTGTCGTACACTAACCTGTCCCCTACACCGTCCCCGTCCCCTAAACCTAACCCTAACCCTAACCCTAACCCTTACCCGAATCCTTACCCTAACCTCTCCCCTAATCCTAACCCGTACGCTAACACTAACCCGTACACTAACACGTACGCTCACACTAAACCGTTGTCGCACCCTAACCTCTCCCCTAAACCGTCCCCGTCCCCTAAGCCTAACCCTAACCCTAACCCTAACCCTTACCCGAAGCCTTACCCTAACCCATCACCTAATCCTAACTCGTACGCTAAAACTAACCCGTACCCTATGATGTACGCTCACCCTAAACCGTTGTCGTACCCTAACTTGTCCCCTAAACCATCCCCGTCCCCTAACCATAACCCTAAACTTAACCCTAACCCTTACCCTTAGCATTACCCTAAGCCGTCCCCTAATCCTAACCCGTACACTAACACTAACCCAAACCCTAACACGTATGCTCACCCTAAACCGTAGTCGTACCCTAACCTGTCCCCTAAACCGTCCCCGTCCCCTAACCCTAACCCTAACCCTAACCCTTACCCGAAGCCTTACCCTAACCCGTCCCCTAATGCTAAACCGTACGCTAACACTAACACGTACCCTAACACGTACGCTCATCCTAAATCGTTGTCGTACCCTAACCTGTCCCCTAAACAGTCCCCGTCCCCTAACCTTAACCCTAACCCTAACCCTAAACTAACCCTTACCCAAAGCCTTACCCTAACCCATCCCCTAATCCTAACCCGTACGCTAACACTAACCCGTACCCTAACACGTATGCTCACCCTAAACCGTTGTCGTAGTCTAACCTGTCCCCTAAACCGTCCCCGTCCCCTAACCCTAACCCTAACCCTAACCCTTACCCGAAGCCTTACCCTAACCCGTCCCCTAATCCTAACCCGTACGCTAACACTAACCCCTACCCTAACACGTACGCTCACCCTAAACTGTTGTCGTACACTAACCTGTCCACTAAACCGTCCCCGTCCCCTAACCCTATCCCTAAGCCTAACGCTAACCCTAACCCTTACCCGAAACCTTACCCTAACCCGTCCCATAATCCTAACCCGTACGCTAACCCTAACCCATACCCTAACACGTACGCTCACCCTAAACAGTTGTCGTACCCTAACCTGTCCCCTAAAGCATCCCCGTCCCCTAACCTAACCCTAACCCTCACCCTAACCCTTACCCGAAGCCTTACCCTAAACCGTTCCCTAATCCTAAACCGTACACTAACACTAACCCATACCCTAACACTTATGCTCACCCTAAACCGTTGTCGTACACTAATCTGTCCCCTAAACCGTCCCCGTCCCCTAACCCTAACCCTAACCCGAAGCCTTACCCTAACCCATCCCCTAATCCTAGCCCGTACGCTAACTCTAAGCCGTACCCTAACACGTACACTCACCCTTAACCGTTGTCGTACCCTAACCTGTACCCTATACCGTCCCCGTCCCCTAACCCTAACCCTAACCCTAAACCTAACCCTAACCCTTACCCGAAGCCTTACCCTAACCCGTCCCCTAATCCTAAACCGTACACTAACACTAACCCGTACCCTAACACGTACACTCACCCTAAACAGTTGTCGTACCCGAACCTGTCCCCTAAACCGTCCCCGTCCCCTAACCCTAAGCCTAACCCTAACCATAACCTTAACCCTTACCCGAAGCCTTACACTAACCGGTCCCCTAATCCTAACCCGTACGCTAACACTAACCCGTACCCTAACACGTACGCTCACCCTAAACCGTTGTCGTACCCTAACCTGTCCCCTAAACCGTCCCCGTCCCCTAACCCTAACCCTAAGCCTTACCCGAAGCGTTACCCGAAGCCTTAGCCTAACCCCTCCCCTATTTCTAACCCGTACGCTAACACTAACCCGTACCCTAACACGAAAGCTCACCCTAAACCGTTGTCGTACCCTAACCTGTCCCCTAAACCGTCCCCATCCCCTAAATCTAACACTAACCCTAATCCTAACCCTAACCCTTACCCTTACCCGAAGCCATACCCTAACCCGTCCCCTAATCCTAACCCGTACGCTAACACTAAGCCATAACCTAACACGTGCACTAACCCTAAACCGTTGTCGTACCCTAAACTGTCCCCTAAACCGTCCCCGTCCCCTAACACTAACCCTAACCCTAACACTTACCCGAAGCCTTACCCTAACCCGTCCCCTAATCCTAACCCGTACGCTAACCCTAATCCGTACCCTAACACGTACGCTCACCCTAAACCGTTGTCGTACCCTAACCTGTACCCTAAACCGTCCCGTCCCCTAATCCTAACCCTAAACCTAACCCTTACCCGAAGCCTTACCCTAACCCGTCCACTAATCCTAACCCGTACGCTAACACTAACCCGTACCCTAACACGTACGCTCACCCTAAACCATTGTCATACCATAACCTATCCCCTAAACCGTCCCCGTCCCCTAACCCTAACCCTAACCATAACCCTAACGCTAACCCTTACCCGAAGCCTTAAGCTAAACCGTCCCCTAATCCTAACCCGTACTCTAACACTAACCCGTACCCTAACACGTACGCTAACTCTAAACCGTTGTCGTACCCTAACCTGGCCCCTAAACCGTCCCCGTCCCCTAACCCTAACCCTAACCCTAACCCTTACCCGATGCCTTACCCTAAACCGTTCCCTAATCCTAAACCATACACTAACACTAACCCGTACCCTAACACTTATGCTCACCCTAACCGTTGTCGTACACTAATCTGTCCCCTAAACCGTCCCCGTCCCCTAAACCTAACCCTAACCCTACCCCGAAGCCTTACCCTAACCCATCCCCTAATCCTAACCCGTACGCTAACACTAACCCCTACCCTAACACGTACACTCACCCTAAACCGTTGTCGTACCCAAACTGTACCCTAAACCGTACCCGTCCCCTAACCCTAACCCTAACCCTAACACTTACCCGAAGCCTTACCCTAACCCGTCCCCTAACCCTAACCCGTACGCTAACACTAACCCGTACCCTCACACTTATGCTCACCCTAAACCGTTGTCGTACCCTAACCTGTCCCCTAAAACGTCCCCGTCCCCTAACCCTAAGCCTAACCCTAACCCTAACCTTAACCCTTACGCGAAGCCTTACCCTAACCTGTCCCCTAATCCTAACCCGTACGCTAACACTAACCCGTACCCTAACACGTACGCTCACCCTAAACCGTTGTCGTATCCTAACCTGTCCCCTAATCCGTCCCCGTCTCCTAACCCTAACCCTAACCCTAACCCTAAACCTAACCCTTACCCGAAGCCTTACCGTAACCCGTCACCTAATCCTAACCCGTCCGCTAACACTAACCCGTACCCTAACACGTACGCTCACCCAAAACCGTTGTCGTACCCTAACCTATCACCAAAACCGTCCCCGTCCCCTAACCCTAACCCTAACCCTAACCCTAACCCTTACCCGAAGACTTAGCCTAACCCGTCCCCTAATCCTAACACGTACGCTAACACTAACTCTTACCCTAACACGTACGCTCACCCTAAACCGTTGTCATACCCTAACCTGTCCCTAAACCGTCCCCGTCCCTTAACCCTAACCTTAACCCTAACCCGTACGCTAACACTAACCCATACCCAAACACGTACGCTCACCCTAAACCGTTGTCGTACCCTAACCTGTCCCCTAAACCGTACCCGTACCCTAACCCTAACCCTAACCCTAACCCTAACCCTAACCCTTACCCGAAGCCTTACCCTAAACCATCCCCTAATCCTAACCCGTACGCTAACACTAACCCGTACCGTAACACGTACGCTCACCCTAAACCGTTGTCGTACCCTAACCTGTCCCCTAAACCTTCCCCGTCCCCTAACCCTAACCCTAACCCTAACCCTAACCCTAACCCTTACCCGAAGCCTTACCCTAACCCGTCCCCTAATCCTAACCCGTAGGCTAACACTAACCCGTACCCTAACACGTACGCTCAACCTAAACCGTTGTCGTACCCTAACCTGTCCCCTAAACCGTCCCTGTCCCCTAACCCTAACCCTAACCCTAACCCTAACCCTTACCCAAAGCCTTACCCTAACCCGTCCCCTAAACCTAAACCGTACTCTAACACTAACCCGTATCCTAACACGTACACTCACCCTAAACCGTTGTCGTACCCTAGCCTGTCCCCTACATTGTCCCTGTCCCCTAACTCTAACCCTAACCCTAACCCTATACCTAACCCTTACCCGAAGCCTTACCCTAACCCGTCCCCTAATCCTAAACCGTACGCTAACACTAACCCGTACCCTAACACGTACGCTCACCCTAAACCGTTGTCATACCCTAACCTGTCCCCTAAACCGTCCCCGTCCCCTAACCCTAACCCTAACCCTAACCCTTACCCGAAGCCTTACACTCACCCGTCCCGTAAACCTGTCCCGTACGCTAACACTAACCCGTACCATAGCACGTACGCTCACCCTAAAATGTTGTCGTACCCTAACCTGTCCCCTAAACCGTCCCCATCCCCTAACCCTAACCATAACCCTAACCCTTACCCGAAGACTTACCCTAACCCATCCCCTAATCCTAACCCGTACGCTAACACTAACCTGAACCCTAACACGTACGCTCACCCTAAACCGTTGTAGTACCCCAACCTGTCCCCTAAACCGTCCCCGTCCCCTAACCGTAACCTAACCCTAACCCTTACCCTAACCCTTACCCGAAGCCTTACCCTAACCCGTCACCTAATCCTAACCCGTACGCTAACACTAACCCGTACCCTAACACGTACGCTCACCCTAAACCGTTGTCGTACCCTAACCTGTCCCCTAAACAGTCCCCATCCCCTAACCCTAACCCCAACCCTAAACCTAACGCTTACCCGAAGACTTACCATAACCCGTCCCCTAATCCTAAACCGTACTCTAACACTAACCCGTACCCTAACACGTACGCTCACCCTAAACCGTTGTCGTACCCTAACCTATCCCGTATACCGTCCCCGTCCCCGAACCCTAACCCTAACCCTAACCCTTACCCAAAGCCTTACCCTAACCCGTCCCATAATCCTAAACCGTACGCTAACACTAACCCGTACCCTAACACGTACGCTCACCCTAAACCGTTGTCGAAACCTAACCTGTCCCCTAAACCGTCCCTGTCCCCTAACCCTGACCCTAACCCTTACCCAAAGCCTTACCCTAACCCGTCCCCTAATCCTAACCCGTATGCTAACACTATCCCATACACTAAAACATACACTCACACTAAACCGTTGTCGTACTTTAACCTGTCCCCGAAACCGTCCCCGTCCCCTAACCCTAACCCTAACCATAACACTAACCCTTACCCGAAGACTTACCCTAACCCTTCCCATAATCCTAACCTGTACGCTAACACTAACCCGTACCCTAACACATACGCACACCCTAAACCGCTGTCGTACCCTAACCTGTCCCCCAAACCGTCCCCATCCCCTAACGCTAAACCTAACCCTAACCCTAACCCTTACCCGAAGCCTTACCAAAACCCGTCCCCTAATCCTAACCCGTACGCTTTCACTAACACATACCCTAACACGTACGCTCACCCTAAACCGTTGTCGTACCCTAACCTGTCTCCTAAACCGTCCCCGTCCCCTAACCCTAACCCTAACCCAGCCCTAACCCTTACCCGAAGCCTTACCCTAACCCGTCCCCTAACCCTAACCAATTCGCTAACACTAACCCGTATCCTAACACGTAGGCTCACCCTAAACCGTTGTCGTACACTAACCTGTCCCCTACACCGTCCCCGTCCCCTAAACCTAACCCTAACCCTAACCCTAACCCTAACCCTTACCCGAAGCCTTACCCTAACCTCTCCCCTAATCCTAACCCGTACGCTAACACTAACCGGTACACTAACACGTACGCTCACACTAAACCGTTGTCGCACCCTAACCTCTCCCCTAAACCGTCCCCGTCCCCTAAGCCTAACCCTAACCCTAACCCTAACCCTTACCCGAAGCCTTACCCTAACCCATCACCTAATCCTAACTCGTACGCTAAAACTAACCCATACCCTATGATGTACGCTCACCCTAAACCGTTGTCGTACCCTAACTTGTCCCCTAAACCATCCCTGTCCCCTAACCATAACCCTAAACTTAACCCTAACCCTTACCCTTAGCATTACCCTAAGCCGTCCCCTAATCCTAACCCGTACACTAACACTAACCCAAAGCCTAACACGTATGCTCACCCTAAACCGTAGTCGTACCCTAACCTGTCCCCTAAACCGTCCCCGTCCCCGTCCCCTAACCCTAACCCTAACCCTAATCCTAACACTTACCCGAAGCCTTACCCTAACCCGTCCCCTAACCCTAACCCGTACGCTAACACTAACCCGTACCCTAACACGTACGCTCACCCTAAACCGTTGTCATACCCTAACCTATCACCAAAACCGTCCCCGTCCCCTAACCCTAACCCTAACCCTAACCTAACCCTAACCATTACCCGAAGCCTTACCCTAACCCGTCCCCTAATCTTAACCCGTACGCTAACACTAAACCGTACCCTAACACGTATACTCACCCTAAACCGTTGTCGTACACTAACCTGTCCCCTAAAACGTCCCCTAACCCTAACCCTAACCCTAACCCTTACCCGAAACCTTACCCTAACCCGTCCCCTAATCCTAACCCGTACGCTAACACTAACCCATACCCTAACACGTACACACACCCTAAACCTTTCTCGTACCCTAACCTGTCCCCTAAACCGTCCCCGTTCCCTAACCCTAACCCTGACCCTTACCCGAAGCCTTACCCTAACCCGTCCCCTAATCCTACCCCGTACGCTAACACTTACCCTTACCCTAACACGTACGCTCACCCTAAACCGCTGTCATACCATAACTTCTCCCCTAAACCGTCACCAACCCCTAACCCTAACCCTAACCCTATCCCTAACCCTTACCCGAAGCCTTACCCTAACCAGTCCCCTAATCCTAACCCGTACGCTAACACTAACCCGTACACTAACACGTACGCTCACCCTAAACCGTTGTCGTATCCTAACCTGTCCCCTAAACCGTCCCCGTCGCCTAACCCTAACCCTAACCCTAACCCTAACCCTAACCCTTACCCGAAGCCTTACACTAACCCGTCCCCTAATCCTAACCCGTACGCTAACACTAACCCGTACCCTAACACGTACGCTAACTCTAAACCGTTGTCGTACACTAACCTGTCCCCTAAGCCGTCCCCGTCCCCTAACCCTAACCCTAACCCTAACCCTAAACCTAAACCTTACCCAAAGCCTTAACCTAACCCTTCCCCCAATCCTAAACCGTACGCTAACACTAACCCGTACCCTAACACGTACGCTCACCCCAAACCGTTGTCGTACCCTAACCTGGCCCCTAAACCGTCCCTGTCCCCTAAACCTAACCCTAACCCTAACCCTAACCCTAACCCTTACCCGAAGCCTTACCCTAAACCCTCCCCTAATTCTAACCCGTACGCTAACACTAACCCGTACCTTAACACATACGCTCACTCTATACCGTTGTCGTACCCTAACCTGTCCCCTAAACCGTCCCTGTCCCCTAACCCTAACCCAACCCTAACCCTAACCCAAAGCCTTACACTAACTCGTCCCCTAATCCTAACCCATACGCTAACAGTAACCCGTACCCTAACACGTACGCTCACCCTAAACCGTTGTCGTACCCTAACCTGTCCCCTACACCGTCCCCGTCCCCGTCCCCTAACCCTAACCCTAAACCTAACCCTTACCCGAAGCCTTACCCTAACCCGTCCCCTAATCCTAACCAGTACGCTAACACTAAACCGTACCCTAACACATACGGTCACCCTAAACCGTTGTCGTACCATAACCTGTCCCCTAATCCGTCCCCATCCCCGTCCCCTAACCCTAACCCTAACCCTAATCCTTATCCGAAGCCTTACCCTAACCCGTCCCCTAATCCTAACCCGTACGATAACACTAATCCGTACCCTAACACGTACGCTCACCCTAAACCGTTGTCGTACCCTAACCTGTCCCATAAACCGTCCCCGTCCCCTAACCCTAACCCTAACCCTAACACTTACCCGAAGCCTTACCCTAAACCGTCCCCTAATCCTAACCCGTACGCTAACACTAACACGTACCCTAACACGTACGCTCACCCTAAACCGTTGTCGTACACTAACCTGTCCCCTAAACCGTCCCCTAACCCTAACACTAACCCTAACCCTAACCCTAACCCTAACACTTACCCGAAGCCTTCCACTAACCCGTCCCCTAATCCTATCCCGTACGCTAACACTAACCCGTACCCTAACACGTACACTCACCCTAAAACGTTGTCGTACCCTAACCTGTCCCCTAAACCTTCCCCGTCCCCTAACCCTAACCCTAAACCTAACCCTAACCCTAACCCAAAGCCTAACCCTATCTCGTCCCCTAATCCTAACCCGTACGCTAAGAGTAACCCGTAGCCTAACACGTACGCTCACCCTAAACTGTTGTCGTACCCTAACCTGTCCCGTAAACCGTCCCCGTCCCCTAACCCTAACCCTAAACCTAACCCTAACCCTAACCCTTACCATAAGCCTTACCCTAACCCATCCCCTAATCCTAACCCGTACGCTAACACTAACCCGTACCCTAACACTTATGCTCACCCTAAACCGTTGTCGTACCCTAACCTGTCCCCTAAACCGTCCCCGTCCCCTAACCCTAACCGTAACGCTAACCCTAACCCTAAACCTTACCCGAAGCCTTACCCTAACCCGTCCCCTAATCCTAAACCGTACGCTAACACTAACCCGTACCCTAACACGTACGCTCACCCTAAACCGTTGTCGTACCCTAACCTGTCCCCTAAACCGTCCCCGTCCCCTAACCCTAATCCTAAACCTAACCCTAACCCAAAGCCTTACCCTAACCCGTCCCCTAATCCTAACCCGTACGCTAACACTAACCCGTACCCTAACACGTACGCTCACCCTAAACCGTTGTCGTACCCGAAACTGTCCCCTAAACCGTCGCCGTCCCCTAACCCTAACCCTAACCCTAACCCTAACCCTAACCCTTACCCGAAGCCTTACCCTAACCCGTCCTCTAATCCTAACCCGTACGCTAACACTAACCCGTTCCCTAACACGTACGCTCACCCTAAACAGTTGTCATACCCTAACCTGTCGCATAAACCGTCCCCGTCCCCTAACCCTAAACCTACCCGAACCCTAACCCTAACACTTACCCGAACCCTACACTAACCCGTCCCCTAATCCTAAACCGTACGCTAACACTAACCCGTACCCTAACACGTATGCTCACCCTAAACCGTTGTCGTACCCTAACCGGTCCCCTAAACCATCCCCGTCCCCTAACCTTAACCCTAACCCTAAACCTTACCCGAAGCCTTACACTAACCCTTCCCCTAATCCTAACCCGTACGCTAACACTAACCCGTACCCTAACACGTACGCTCACCCTAAACCGTTGTCGTACCCTAACCTGTTCCCTAAACCGTCCCCGTCCCCTAAACCTAACCCTAACCCTAACCCTAACCCTAACCCTTACCCGAAGCCTTACCCTAACCCCTCCCCTAATTCTAAACCGTACGCTAAAACTAACCCGTACCCTAACACGTACGCTCACCCTAAACTGTTGTCGTACACTAACCTGTCTCCTAATCCGTCCCCGTCCCCGTCCCCGTCCCCTAACACTAACCCTAACCTTAAACATCACCCTTGCCCGACGCCTTACACTAACCCGTCCCCTAATCCTAACCCGCACGCTAACACTAACCCGTACCCTAACACGTACGCTCACCCTAAACCGTTGTCGTACCCTAACCTGTCCCCTAAACCGTCCCCGTCCCCTAACCCTAACCCTAACCCTAACCCTTACCCTAAGCCTTACCCTAACCTGTCTCTAATCCTAACCCGTACGCTAACACTAACCCGTACCCTAACACGTACGCTCACCCTAAACCGTTGTCATAACCTAACCTGTCCCCTCAACTGTCCCCATGCCCTAACCCTAACCCTAACCCTAACCCTAACCCTAACATTTACCCGAAGCCTTACCCTAACCCGTCCCGTAATCCTAACCCGTCCGCTAACACTAACCCGTACCCTAACACGTACGCTCACCCTAAACCGTTGTCGTATCCTAACCTGTCCCCTAAACCGTCCCCGTCTCCTAACCCTAACCCTAACCCTAACCCTAAACCTAACCCTTACCCGAAGCCTTACCGTAACCCGTCACCTAATCCTAACCCGTCCGCTAACACTAACCCGTACCCTAACACGTACGCTCACCCAAAACCGTTGTCGTACCCTAACCTATCACCAAAACCGTCCCCGTCCCCTAACCCTAACCCTAACCCTAACCCTAACCCTTACCCGAAGACTTAGCCTAACCCGTCCCCTAATCCTAACCCGTACGCTAACACTAACTCCTACCCTAACACGTACGCTCACCCTAAACCGTTGTCATACCCTAACCTGTCCCCTAAACCGTCCCCGTCCCCTAACCCTAACCCTAACCCTAACCCGTACGCTAACACTAACCCATACCCAAACACGTACGCTCACCCTAAACCGTTGTCGTACCCTAAGCTGTCCCCTAAACCGTACCCGTACCCTAACCCTAACCCTAACCCTAACCCTAACCCTAACCCTTACCCGAAGCCTTACCCTAAACCGTCCCATAATCCTAACCCGTACGCTAACACTAACCCGTACCGTAACACGTACGCTCACCCTAAACCGTTGTCGTACCCTAACCTGTCCCCTAAACCTTCCCCGTCCCCTAACCCTAACCCTAACCCTAACCCTAACCCTAACCCTTACCCGAAGCCTTACCCTAACCCGTCCCCTAATCCTAACCCGTAGGCTAACACTAACCCGTACCCTAACACGTACGCTCAACCTAAACCGTTGTCGTACCCTAACCTGGTCCCTAAACCGTCCCTGTCCCCTAACCCTAACCCTAACCCTAACCCTAACCCTTAACCAAAGCCTTACCCTAACCCGTCCCCTAAACCTAAACCGTACTCTAACACTAACCCGTATCCTAACACGTACGCTCACCCTAAACCGTTGTCGTACCCTAACCTGTCCCCTACATTGTCCCTGTTCCCTAACTCTAACCCTAACCCTAACCCTATACCTAACCCTTACCCGAAGCCTTACCCTAACCCGTCCCCTAATCCTAAACCGTACGCTAACACTAACCCGTACCCTAACACGTACGCTCACCCTAAACCGTTGTCATACCCTAACCTGTCCCCTAAACCGTCCCCGTCCCCTAACCCGAACCCTAACCCTAACCCTTACCCGAAGCCTTACACTAACCCGTCCCGTAAACCTGTCCCGTACGCTAACACTAACCCGTACCATAGCACGTACGCTCACCCTAAAATGTTGTCGTACCCTAACCGGTCCCCTAAACCGTCCCCGTCCCCTAACCTTAACCCTAACCCTAACCCTTACCCGAAGCCTTACACTAACCCTTCCCCTAATCCTAACCCGTACGCTAACACTAACCCGTACCCTAACACGTACGCTCACCCTAAAACGTTGTCGTACCCTAACCTGTCCCCTAAACCATCCCCGTCCCCTAAACCTAACCCTAACCCTAACCCTAACCCTAACCCTTACCCGAAGCCTTACCCTAACCCCTCCCCTAATTCTAAACCGTACGCTAAAACTAACCCGTACCCTAACACGTACGCTCACCCTAAACCGTTGTCGTACACTAACCTGTCCCCTAATCCGTCCCTGTCCCCGTCCCCGTCCCCTAACCCTAACCCTAACCCTAACCCTTACCCGAAGCCTTACCCTAACCCGTCTCCTAATACTAACCCGTACGCTAACACTAACCCGTACCGTAACACGTAGGCTCACCCTAAACCGTTGTCGTACCCTAACCTGTCCCCTCAACCGTCCCCGTCCCCTAACCCTAACCCTAACCCTAACCCTAACCCTAACCCTTACCTGAAGCCTTACCCTAACCCGTCCCCTAATCCTAACCCGTACGCAAACACTAACCCGTACCCTAACACGTACGCTCACCCCAAACCGTTGTCATACCCTAACCTGTCCCCTAAACCGTCCCTGTCCCCTAACCCTAACCCTAACCCTAACCCTTACCCGAAGCCTTACACTAACCCGTCCCCTAAACCTATCCCGTACGCTAACACTAACCAGTACCATAGCACGTACGCTCACCCTAAACCTTTGTCGTACCCTAAACTGTCCCCTAAAACGTCCCCGTCCCCGTCCCCTAACCCTAACCCTAACCCTAACCCTAACCCTAACCCTAACCCTAATCCTAACACTTACCCGAAGCCTTACCCTAACCCGTCCCCTAACCCTAACCCGTACGCTAACACTAACCCGTACCCTAACACGTACGCTCACCCTAAACCGTTGTCGTACCCTAACCTATCACCAAAACCGTCCCCGTCCCCTAACCCTAACCCTAACCCTAACCTAACCCTAACCATTACCCGAAGCCTTACCCTAACCCGTCCCCTAATCTTAACCCGTACGCTAACACTAAACCGTACCCTAACACGTATACTCGCCCTAAACCGTTGTCGTACACTAACCTGTCCCCTAAAACGTCCCCTAACCCTAACCCTAACCCTAACCCTTACCCGAAACCTTACACTAACCCGTCCCCTAATCCTAACCCGTACGCTAACACTAACCCATACCCTAACACGTACACACACCCTAAACCTTTCTCGTACCCTAACCTGTCCCCTAAACCGTCCCCGTTCCCTAACCCTAACCCTGACCCTTACCCGAAGCCTTACCCTAACCCGTCCCCTAATCCTACCCCGTACGCTAACACTTACCCTTACCCTAACACGTACGCTCACCCTAAACCGCTGTCATACCCTAACTTCTCCCCTAAACCGTCACCAACCCCTAACCCTAACCCTAACCCTATCCCTAACCCTTACCCGAAGCCTTACCCTAACCAGTCCCCTAATCCTAACCCGTACGCTAACACTAACCCGTACACTAACACGTACGCTCACCCTAAACCGTTGTCGTATTCTAACCTGTCCCCTAAACCGTCCCCGTCGCCTCACCCTAACCCTAACCCTAACCCTAACCCTACCCCTTACCCGAAGCCTTACACTAACCCGTCCCCTAATCCTAACCCGTACGCTAACACTAACCCGTACCCTAACACGTACGCTAACTCTAAAACTTTGTCGTACACTAACCTGTCCCCTAAGCCGTCCCCGTCCCCTAACCCTAACCCTAACCCTAACCCTAAACCTAAACCTTACCCGAAGCCTTACCCTTACCCTTCCCCCAATCCTAAATCGTACGCTAACACTAACCCGTACCCTAACACGTACGCTCACCCTAAACCGTTGTCGTACCCTAACCTGGCCCCTAAACCGTCCCCGTCCCCTAAACCTAACCCTAACCCTAACCCTAACCCTAACCCTTACCCGAAGCCTTACCCTAAACCCTCCCCTAATTCTAACCCGTACGCTAACACTAACCCGTACCCTAACACATACGCTCACTCTAAACCGTTGTCGTACCCTAACCTGTCCCCTAAACCGTCCCTGTCCCCTAACCCTAACCCAACCCTAACCCTAACCCAAAGCCTTACACTAACTCGTCCCCTAATCCTAACCCATACGCTAACAGTAACCCGTACCCTAACACGTACGCTCACCCTAAACCGTTGTCGTACCCTAACCTGTCCCCTACACCGTCCCCATCCCCGTCCCCTAACCCTAACCCTAACCCTAACCCTTACCCGAAGCCTTACCCTAACCCGTCCCCTAATCCTAACCAGTACGCTAACACTAAACCGTACCCTAACACATACGGTCACCCTAAAACGTTGTCGTACCATAACCTGTCCCCTAATCCGTCCCCATCCCCGTCCCCTAAACCTAACCCTAATCCTTACCCGAAGCCTTACCCCAAACCGTACCCTAATCCTAACCCGTACGATAACACTAATCCGTACCCTAACACGTACGCTCACCCTAAACCGTTGTCGTACCCTAACCTGTCCCATAAACCGTCCCCGTCCCCTAACCCTAACCCTAACCCTAACACTTACCCGAAGCCTTACACTAAACCGTCCCCTAATCCTAACCCGTACGCTAACACTAACCCGTACCCTAACACGTACGCTCACCCTAAACCGTTGTCGTACCCTAACCTGTCCCCTAAACCGTCCCCATCCCCTAACCCTAACCCTAACCCTAACCATTACCCGAAGCCTTACACTAACCCGTCCCCTATTCCTAACCCGTACGCTAACACTAACACGTACCCTAACATGTACGCTCACCCTAAACCGTTGTCGTATCCTAACCTGTCCCCTAAACCGTCCCCGTCCCCTAACCCTAAACCTAACACTAACCCTAACCCTAACCCTTACCCGAACACTTACACTAACCCGTCCCCTAATCCTAAACCGTACGCTAACACTAACCCGTACCCTAACACGTACGCTCACCCTAAACCGTTGTCGTACCCTAACCTGTCCCCTAAACCGTCCCCGTCCCCTAAAACTACCACTAAACCTAAACCCTACCCGAGGCCTTACCCTAACCCGACCCCTAATCCTAAACCGTACGCTAACACTAACCCGTACCCTAACACGTACACTCACCCTAAACTGTTGTCGTACCCTAACCTGTCCCCTAAACCGTCCCCGTCCCCAAACCCTAACCCTAACCCTAACCTTTACCCGAAGCCTTACACTAACCCGTCCCATAATCCTAACCCGTACGCTAACACTAACACGTACCCTAACACGTACGCTCACCCTAAACCGTTGTCGTACACTAACCTGTCCCCTAAACCGTCCCCTAACCCTAACCCTAACCCTAACCCTAACCCTAACCCTAACACTTACCCGAAGCCTTACACTAACCCGTCCCCTAATCCTATCCCGTACGCTAACACTAACCCGTACCCTAACACGTACGCTCACCCTAAAACGTTGTCGTACCCTAACCTGTCCCCTAAACCTTCCCCGTCCCCTAACCCTAACCCTAACCCTAACCCTAACCCAAAGCCTTACCCTAACTCGTCCCCTAATCCTAACCCGTACGCTAAGAGTAACCCGTAGCCTAACACGTACGCTCACCCTAAACTGTTGTCGTACCATAACCTGTGCCCTAAACCGTCCCCGTCCCCTAACCCTAACCCTAAACCTAACCCTAACCCTAACCCTTACCATAAGCCTTACCCTAACCCGTCCCCTAATCCTAACCCGTACGCTAACACTAACCCGTACCCTAACACTTATGCTCACCCTAAACTGTTGTCGTACCCTAACCTGTCCCCTAAACCGTCCCCGTCCCCTAACCCTAACCGTAACGCTAACCCTAACCCTAAACCTTACCCGAAGCCTTACCCTAACCCGTCCCATAATCCTAAACCGTACGCTAACACTAACCCGTACCCTAACACGTACGCTCACCCTAAACCGTTGTCGTACCCTAACCTGTCCCCTAAACCGTCCCCGTCCCCTAACCCTAATCCTAAACCTAACCCTAACCCAAAGCCTTACCCTAACCCGTCCCCTAATCTTAACCCGTACGCTAACACTAACCTGTACCATAACATGTACGCTCACCCTAAACCGTTGTCGTACCCGAAACTGTCCCCTAAACCGTCGCCGTCCCCTAACCCTAACCCTAACCCTAACCCTTACCCGAAGCCTTACCCTAACCCGTCCTCTAATCCTAACCCGTACGCTAACACTAACCCGTACCCTAACACGTACGCTCACCCTAAACAGTTGTCGTACCCTAACCTGTCGCCTAAACCGTCCCCGTCCCCTAACCCTAAACCTACCCGAACCCTAACCCTAACACTTACCCGAACCCTACACTAACCCGTCCCCTAATCCTAAACCGTACACTAACACTAGCCCATACCCTAACACGTATGCTCACCCTAAACCGTTGTCGTACCCTAACCGGTCCCCTAAACCATCCCCGTCCCCTAACCTTAACCCTAACCCTAAACCTTACCCGAAGCCTTACACTAACCCTTCCCCTAATCCTAACCCTTACGCTAACACTAACCCGTACCCTAACACGTACGCTCACCCTAAACCGTTGTTGTCCCCTAACCTGTCCCCTAAACCGTCCCCGTCCCCTAATCCTAACCCTAACCCTAACCCTAACCCTTACCCTAAGCCTTACCCTAACCTGTCTCTAATCCTAACCCGTACGCTAACACTAACCCGTACCCTAACACGTACGCTCACACTAAACCGTTGTCATAACCTAACCTGTCCCCTCAACTGTCCCCATGCCCTAACCCTAACCCTAACCCTAACCCTAACCCTAACATTTACCCGAAGCCTTACCCTAACCCGTCCCGTAATCCTAACCCGTCCGCTAACACTAACCCGTACCCTAACACGTACGCTCACCCTAAACCGTTGTCGTATCCTAACCTGTCCCCTAAACCGTCCCCGTCTCCTAACCCTAACCCTAACCCTAACCCTAAACCTAACCCTTACCCGAAGCCTTACCGTAACCCGTCACCTAATCCTAACCCGTCCGCTAACACTAACCCGTACCCTAACACGTACGCTCACCCAAAACCGTTGTCGTACCCTAACCTATCACCAAAACCGTCCCCGTCCCCTAACCCTAACCCTAACCCTAACCCTAACCCTTACCCGAAGACTTAGCCTAACCCGTCCCCTAATCCTAACCCGTAGGCTAACACTAACTCTTACCCTAACACGTACGCTCACCCTAAACCGTTGTCATACCCTAACCTGTCCCCTAAACCGTCCCCGTCCCCTAACCCTAACCCTAACCCGTACGCTAACACTAACCCATACCCAAACACGTACGCTCACCCTAAACCGTTGTCGTACCCTAACCTGTCCCCTAAACCGTACCCGTACCCTAACCCTAACCCTAACCCTAACCCTAACCCTAACCCTTACCCGAAGCCTTACCCTAAACCATCCCCTAATCCTAACCCGTACGCTAACACTAACCCGTACCGTAACACGTACGCTCACCCTAAACCGTTGTCGTACCCTAACCTGTCCCCTAAACCTTCCCCGTCCCCTAACCCTAACCCTAACCCTAACCCTAACCCTAACCCTTACCCGAAGCCTTACCCTAACCCGTCCCCTAATCCTAACCCGTAGGCTAACACTAACCCGTACCCTAACACGTACGCTCAACCTAAACCGTTGTCGTACCCTAACCTGTCCCCTAAACCGTCCCTGTCCCCTAACCCTAACCCTAACCCTAACCCTAACCCTTACCCAAAGCCTTACCCTAACCCGTCCCCTAAACCTAAACCGTACTCTAACACTAACCCGTATCCTAACACGTACGCTCACCCTAAACCGTTGTCGTACCCTAGCCTGTCCCCTACATTGTCCCTGTCCCCTAACTCTAAACCTAACCCTAACCCTATACCTAACCCTTACCCGAAGCCTTACCCTAACCCGTCCCCTAATCCTAAACCGTACGCTAACACTAACCCGTACCCTAACACGTACGCTCACCCTAAACCGTTGTCATACCCTAACCTGTCCCCTAAACCGTCCCCGTCCCCTAACCCTAACCCTAACCCTAACCCTTACCCGAAGCCTTACACTAACCCGTCCCGTAAACCTGTCCCGTACGCTAACACTAACCCGTACCATAGCACGTACGCTCACCCTAAAATGTTGTCGTACCCTAACCTGTCCCCTAAACCGTCCCCATCCCCTAACCCTAACCATAACCCTAACCCTTACCCGAAGACTTACCCTAACCCATCCCCTAATCCTAACCCGTACGCTAACACTAACCTGAACCCTAACACGTACGCTCACCCTAAACCGTTGTAGTACCCCAACCTGTCCCCTAAACCGTCCCCGTCCCCTAACCGTAACCTAACACTAACCCTTACCCTAACCCTTACCCGAAGCCTTACCCTAACCCGTCACCTAATCCTAACCCGTACGCTAACACTAACCCGTACCCTAACACGTACGCTCACCCTAAACCGTTGTCGTACCCTAACCTGTCCCCTAAACAGTCCCCATCCCCTAACCCTAACCCCAACCCTAAACCTAACGCTTACCCGAAGACTTACCATAACCCGTCCCCTAATCCTAAACCGTACTCTAACACTAACCCGTACCCTAACACGTACGCTCACCCTAAACCGTTGTCGTACCCTAACCTATCCCGTATACCGTCCCCGTCCCCGAACCCTAACCCTAACCCTAACCCTAACCCCAACCCTAAACCTAACGCTTACCCGAAGACTTACCATAACCCGTCCCCTAATCCTAAACCGTACTCTAACACTAACCCGTACCCTAACACATACGCACACCCTAAACCGCTGTCGTACCCTAACCTGTCCCCCAAACCGTCCCCATCCCCTAACGCTAAACCTAACCCTAACCCTAACCCTTACCCGAAGCCTTACCCAAACCGTCCCCTAATCCTAACCCGTACGCTTTCACTAACACATACCCTAACACGTACGCTCACCCTAAACCGTTGTCGTACCCTAACCTGTCTCCTAAACCGTCCCCGTCCCCTAACCCTAACCCTAACCCAGCCCTAACCCTTACCCGAAGCCTTACCCTAACCCGTCCCCTAACCCTAACCAATTCGCTAACACTAACCCGTATCCTAACACGTAGGCTCACCCTAAACCGTTGTCGTACACTAACCTGTCCCCTACACCGTCCCCGTCCCCTAAACCTAACCCTAACCCTAACCCTAACCCTAACCCTTACCCGAATCCTTACCCTAACCTCTCCCCTAATCCTAACCCGTACGCTAACACTAACCCGTACACTAACACGTACGCTCACACTAAACCGTTGTCGCACCCTAACCTCTCCCCTAAACCGTCCCCGTCCCCTAAGCCTAACCCTAACCCTAACCCTAACCCTTACCCGAAGCCTTACCCTAACCCATCACCTAATCCTAACTCGTACGCTAAAACTAACCCGTACCCTATGATGTACGCTCACCCTAAACCGTTGTCGTACCCTAACTTGTCCCCTAAACCATCCCCGTCCCCTAACCATAACCCTAAACTTAACCCTAACCCTTACCCTTAGCATTACCCTAAGCCGTCCCCTAATCCTAACCCGTACACTAACACTAACCCAAACCCTAACACGTATGCTCACCCTAAACCGTAGTCGTACCCTAACCTGTCCCCTAAACCGTCCCCGTCCCCTAACCCTAACCCTAACCCTAACCCTAACCCTTACCCGAAGCCTTACCCTAACCCGTCCCCTAATGCTAAACCGTACGCTAACACTAACACGTACCCTAACACGTACGCTCATCCTAAATCGTTGTCGTACCATAACCTGTCCCCTAAACAGTCCCCGTCCCCTAACCTTAACCCTAACCCTAACCCTAAACTAACCCTTACCCAAAGCCTTACCCTAACCCATCCCCTAATCCTAACCCGTACGCTAACACTAACCCGTACCCTAACACGTACGCTCAGCCTAAACCGTTGTCGTACCCTAACCTGTCCCCTAAACCGTCCCCGTCCCCTAACCCTAACCCTAACCCTAACCCTTACCCGAAGCCTTACCCTAACCCGTCCCCTAATCCTAACCCGTACGCTAACACTAACCCCTACCCTAACACGTACGCTCACCCTAAACTGTTGTCGTGCACTAACCTGTCCACTAAACCGTCCCCGTCCCCTAACCCTATCCCTAAGCCTAACGCTAACCCTAACCCTTACCCGAAACCTTACCCTAACCCGTCCCATAATCCTAACCCGTACGCTAACCCTAACCCATACCCTAACACGTACGCTCACCCTAAACAGTTGTCGTACCCTAACCTGTCCCCTAAAGCATCCCCGTCCCCTAACCTAACCCTAACCCTCACCCTAACCCTTACCCGAAGCCTTACCCTAAACCGTTCCCTAATCCTAAACCGTACACTAACACTAACCCATACCCTAACACTTATGCTCACCCTAAACCGTTGTCGTACACTAATCTGTCCCCTAAACCGTCCCCGTCCCCTAACCCTAACCCGAAGCCTTACCCTAACCCATCCCCTAATCCTAGCCCGTACGCTAACTCTAAGCCGTACCCTAACACGTACACTCACCCTTAACCGTTGTCGTACCCTAACCTGTACCCTATACCGTCCCCGTCCCCTAACCCTAACCCTAACCCTAAACCTAACCCTAACCCTTACCCGAAGCCTTACCCTAACCCGTCCCCTAATCCTAAACCGTACACTAACACTGACCCGTACCCTAACACGTACACTCACCCTAAACAGTTGTCGTACCCGAACCTGTCCCCTAAACCGTCCCCGTCCCCTA
This sequence comes from Phocoena phocoena, assembly GCF_963924675.1. Taxonomy (NCBI): domain Eukaryota; kingdom Metazoa; phylum Chordata; class Mammalia; order Artiodactyla; family Phocoenidae; genus Phocoena; species Phocoena phocoena. The sequence goes on along the minus strand of NW_027077764.1, from coordinate 17,782 downwards.
ACCCTAAGCCTAACCCTAACCATAACCTTAACCCTTACCCGAAGCCTTACACTAACCGGTCCCCTAATCCTAACCCGTACGCTAACACTAACCCGTACCCTAACACGTACGCTCACCCTAAACCGTTGTCGTACCCTAACCTGTCCCCTAAACCGTCCCCGTCCCCTAACCCTAACCCTAAGCCTTACCCGAAGCGTTACCCGAAGCCTTAGCCTAACCCCTCCCCTATTTCTAACCCGTACGCTAACACTAACCCGTACCCTAACACGAAAGCTCACCCTAAACCGTTGTCGTACCCTAACCTGTCCCCTAAACCGTCCCCATCCCCTAAATCTAACACTAACCCTAATCCTAACCCTAACCCTTACCCTTACCCGAAGCCATACCCTAACCCGTCCCCTAATCCTAACCCGTACGCTAACACTAAGCCATAACCTAACACGTGCACTAACCCTAAACCGTTGTCGTACCCTAAACTGTCCCCTAAACCGTCCCCGTCCCCTAACACTAACCCTAACCCTAACCCTTACCCGAAGCCTTACCCTAACCCGTCCCCTAATCCTAACCCGTACGCTAACCCTAATCCGTACCCTAACACGTACGCTCACCCTAAACCGTTGTCGTACCCTAACCTGTACCCTAAACCGTCCCGTCCCCTAATCCTAACCCTAAACCTAACCCTTACCCGAAGCCTTACCCTAACCCGTCCACTAATCCTAACCCGTACGCTAACACTAACCCGTACCCTAACACGTACGCTCACCCTAAACCATTGTCATACCATAACCTATCCCCTAAACCGTCCCCGTCCCCTAACCCTAACCCTAACCATAACCCTAACGCTAACCCTTACCCGAAGCCTTAAGCTAAACCGTCCCCTAATCCTAACCCGTACTCTAACACTAACCCGTACCCTAACACGTACGCTAACTCTAAACCGTTGTCGTACCCTAACCTGGCCCCTAAACCGTCCCCGTCCCCTAACCCTAACCCTAACCCTAACCCTTACCTGATGCCTTACCCTAAACCGTTCCCTAATCCTAAACCGTACACTAACACTAACCCGTACCCTAACACTTATGCTCACCCTAACCGTTGTCGTACACTAATCTGTCCCCTAAACCGTCCCCGTCCCCTAAACCTAACCCTAACCCTACCCCGAAGCCTTACCCTAACCCATCCCCTAATCCTAACCCGTACGCTAACACTAACCCCTACCCTAACACGTACACTCACCCTAAACCGTTGTCGTACCCAAACTGTACCCTAAACCGTACCCGTCCCCTAACCCTAACCCTAACCCTAACACTTACCCGAAGCCTTACCCTAACCCGTCCCCTAACCCTAACCCGTACGCTAACACTAACCCGTACCCTCACACTTATGCTCACCCTAAACCGTTGTCGTACCCTAACCTGTCCCCTAAAACGTCCCCGTCCCCTAACCCTAAGCCTAACCCTAACCCTAACCTTAACCCTTACGCGAAGCCTTACCCTAACCTGTCCCCTAATCCTAACCCGTACGCTAACACTAACCCGTACCCTAACACGTACGCTCAACCTAAACCGCTGTCGTACCCTAACCTGTCCCCTAAACCGTTCCCGTCCCCTAACCCTAACCCTAAGCCTTACCCGAAGCCTTACCCGAAGCCTTAGCCTAACCCCTCCCCTATTTCTAACCCGTACGCTAACACTAACCTGTACCCTAACACGAACGCTCACCCTAAACCGTTGTCGTACCCTAACCTGTCCCCTAAACCGTCCCCGTCCCCTAAACCTAACCCTAACCCTAACCCTAACCCTAACCCTTACCCTTACCCGAAGCCTTACCCTAACCCGTCCCATAATCCTAACCCGTACGCTAACACTAACCCATAACCTAACACGTGCACTAACCCTAAACCGTTGTCGTACCCTAAACTGTCCCCTAAACCGTCCCCGTCCCCTAACACTAACCCTAACCCTAACCCTTACCCGAAGCCTTACCCTAACCCGTCCCCTAATCCTAACCCGTACGCTAACTCTAATCCGTACCCTAACACGTACGATCACCCTAAACCGTTGTCGTACCCTAACCTGTACCCTAAACCGTCCCGTCCCCTAATCCTAACCCTAAACCTAACCCTTACCCGAAGCCTTACACTAACCCGTCCACTAATCCTAACCCGTACGCTAACACTAACCCGTACCCTAACACGTACGCTCACCCTAAGGCGTTGTCATACCCTAACCTATCCCCTAAACCGTCCCCGTCCCCTAACCCTAACCCTATCCCTAACACTAACGCTAACCCTTACCCGAAGCCTTAACTTAACCCGTCCCCTAATCCTAACCCGTACTCTAACACTGACCCGTACCCTAACACGTACGCTCACTCTAAACCGTTGTCGTACCCTAACCTGTCCCCTAAACCGTCCCCGTCCCCTAACCATAACCCTAACCCTAACCCTAACCCTTACCCGAAGCCTTACCCTAACCCGTTCCCTAATCCTAAACCGTACACTAACACTAACCCGTACCCTAACACTTATGCTCACCCTAAACCGTTGTCGTACACTAATCTGTCCCCTACAACCTCCCCGTCCCCGTCCCCTAACCCTAACCCTAACCCTAACCCGAAGCCTTACCCTAACCCATCCCCTAATGCTAACCCGTACGCTAACACTAACCCGTACCCTAACACGTACACTCACCCTAAACCGTTGTCGTACCCTAACCTGTACCCTAAACCGTCCCCATCCCCTAACCCTAACCCTAACCCTAACCCTAACCCTAACCGTTACCCGAAGCCTTACCCTAACCCGTCCCCTAATCCTAACCCGTACGCTAACACTAACCCGTACCCTAACACGTACGCTCACCCTAAACAGTTGTCGTACCCTAACCTGTCCCCTAAACCTTCCCCGTCCCCTAACCCTAAGCCTAACCCTAACCCTAACCTTAACCCTTACCCGAAGCCTTACCCTAACCCGTCCCCTAATCCTAACCCGTACGCTAACACTAACCCGTACCCTAACACGTACGCTCAACCTAAACCGTTGTCGTACCCTAACCTGTCCCCTAAACCGTCCCCGTCCCCTAACCCTAACCCTAACCCTAAGCCTTACCCGAAGCCTTACCCGAAGCCTTAGCCTAACCCCTCCCCTATTTCTAACCCGTACGCTAACACTAACCCGTACCCTAAAACGAACGCTCACCCTAAACCGTTGTCGTACCCTAACCTGTCCCCTAAACCGTCCCCGTCCCCTAAACCTAACCCTAAACCTAACCCTAACCCTAACCCTTACCCTTACCCGAAGCGTTACCCTAACCCGTCCCCTAATCCTAACCCGTACGCTAACACTAACCCATAACCTAACACGTGCACTAACCCTAAACCGTTGTCATACCCTAACCTGTCCCCTAAACCGTCCCCGTCCCCTAACACTAACCCTAACCCTAACCTTTACCCGAAGCCTTACCCTAACCCGTCCCGTAATCCTAACCCGTACGCTAACCCTAATCCGTACCCTAACACGTACGCTCACCCTAAACCGTTGTCGTACCCTAACCTGTACCCTAAACCGTCCCGTCCCCTAATCCTAACCCTAACCCTAACCCTAACCCTAACCCTAACCCTTACCTGAAGCCTTACCCTAACCCGTCCCCTAATCCTATCCCGTACGCTAACACTAACCCGTACCCTAACACGTACGCTCACCCTAAACGGTTGTTGTACCCTTACCTGTCACCTAAACCGTCCCCGTCGCCTAACCCTAACCCTAACCCTAACCCCGTCCCCGTCCCCTAAACCTAACCCTAACCCTAACACTTACCCGAAGCCTTACCCTAACCCGTCCCCTAATCCTAAGCCGTACGCTAACACTAACCCGTACCCTAACTCATACGCTCACCCTAAACCGTTGTCGTACCCTAACCTGTCCCCTAAACCGTCCCCGTCCCCTAACCCTAACCCTAACGCTTACCCGAAGCCTTACCCTAACCTGTCCCCTAATCCTAACCCGTACGCTAACACTAACCCGTACCCTAACACATACGCTCACACTAAACCGTTGTCGTACCCTAAACTGTCCCCTAAACCGTCCCCGTCCCCTAACCCTATCCCTAACCCTAACCCTAACCCTAACCCTTACCCGAAGCCTTACACTAACCCGTCACCTTATCCTAAGCCGTACGCTAACACTAACCCGTAACCTAACACGTACGCTCAGACTAAACCGTTGTCGACCCTAAACTGTCCCCTAAACCGTCCACGTCCCCTAACCCTAACCCTAAACTTAAACCTAACCGAAAGACTTACCCTAACCCGTCCCCTAATCCTAACCCGTACGCTAACACTAAACCGTACCCTAACACGTACGCTCACCCTTAACCGTTGTCGTACCCTAAACTGTCCCCTAAACCGTCCCCATCCCCTAACCATAACCCTAACCCTAACCCTTTCCCGAAGCCTTACAATAACCCGTACCCTAATCCTAACCCGTACGCTAACACTAACCCGTACCCTAACACGTATGCTCAGCCTAAACCGTTGGCGTACCATAACCTGTCCCCTAAACCGTCCCCGAACCCTAACCCTAACCCTAACCCTAACCCTTACCCGAAGCCTTACCCTAACCCGTCCCCTAATCCTAACCCGTACGCTAACACTAACCCGTACCCTAACACGTATGCTCACCCTAAACCGTTGTCGTACCCTAACCTGTCGCCTAAACCGTCCCTGTCCCCTAACCCTAACCCTACCCGAACCCTAACCCTAAAACTTACCCGAAACCTTACACTAACCCGTCCCCTAATCCTAATCCTTACGCTAACACTAACCCGTACCCTAACACGTACGCTCACCCTAAACCGTTGTCGTACCCTAACCAGTCCCCTAAACCGTCCCGGTCCCCTAACCCTAACCCTAACCCTTACCCGAAGCCTTACACTAAACCGTCCCCTAATCCTAACCCGTACGCTAACACTAACCCGTACCCTAACACCTAGGCTCACCCTAAACAGTTGTCATACACTAACCTGTCCCCTAAACCGTCCCCATCCCCTAACCCCAACCCTAACCCTAACCCTAACCCTAACCCTTACCCGAAGCCTTACCCTAACCCGTCCCCTAATCCTAACCCGTATTCTAAAAATAACTCGTACCCTAACACGTACGCTCACCCTAAACCGTTGTCGTACCCTAACCTGTCCCCTAAACCGTCCCCGTCCCCTAACCCTAAACCTAACCCTAACCCTAACCCTAACCCTTACCCGAAGCCTTACCCTAACCCGTCCCCTAATCCTAACCCGTACGCTAACACTAACCTGTACCCTAACACGTACGCTCACCCTAAACCGTTGTCATACCCTAACCTGTCCCCTAAACCGTCCCCGGCCCCGAACCCTAACCCTAACCCTAATCCTACCCCTTACCCGAAGCCTTACACTAACCCGTCCCGTAAACCTATCCCGTATGCTAACACTAACCCGTACCATAGCACGTACGCTCACCCTAAAATGTTGTCGTAACCTAACCTGTCCCCTAAACCGTCCCCGTCCCCTAACCCTAACCGTAACCCTAACCCTAACCCTTACCCGAAGACTTACCCTAACCCATCCCATAATCCTAACCCGTACGCTAACACTAACCCGTACCCTAACACCTACGCTCACCGTAAACCGTTGTCGTACCCTAACCTGTCCCCTAAACCGTCCCCGTCCCCTAACCCTAACCCTAACCCTAACCCTTACCCGAAGACTTACCCTAACCCGTCCCCTAATCCTAAACCGTACTCTAACACTAACCCGTACCCTAACACGTACGCTCACCCTAAACCGTTGTTGTACCCTAACCTATCCCCTATACCGTCCCCGTCCCCGAACCCTAACCCTAACCCTAACCCTAACCCTTACCCGAAGCCTTACCCTAACCCGTCCCCTAATCCTAACCCGTACGATAACACTAACCCGTACTCTAACACGTACGCTCACCCTAAACCGTTGTCGTACCCTAACCTGTCCCCTCAACCGTCCCCATCCCCTAACCCTAACCCTAACCATAACACTAACCCTTACCAGAAGACTTACCCTAACCCTTCCCATAATCCTAACCCGTACGCTAACACTAACCCGTACCCTAACTCATACGCACACCCTAAACCACTGTCGTACCCTAACCTGTCCCCCAAACCGTCACCATCCCCTAACCCTTAACCTAACCCTAACCCTAACCCTTACCCGAAGCCTTACACAAACCCGTCCCCTAATCCTAACCCGTACGCTTTCACTAACCCATACCCTAACACGTACGCTCACCCTAAACCGTAGTCGTACCCTAACCTGTCCCCTAAACCGTCCCCGTCCCCTAACCCTAACCCTAACACTAACCCTAACCCTAACCCTTACCCGAAGCCTTACCCTAACCCGTCCCCTAATGCTAACCCGTACGCTAACACTAACCCGTAACCTAACACGTACGCTCACCCTAAACCGTTGTCGTACCCTAACCTGTCCCCTAAACCGTCCCAGTCCCCTAACCCTAACCCTAACCCTAACCCTAACACTTACCGGAAGCCTTACCCTAAACCGTTCCATAATCCTAAACCGTACACTAACACTAACCCGTACCCTAACACTTATGCTCACCCTAAACCGTTGTCGTAACTAATCTGTCCCATAAACCGTCCCCGTTCCCTAACCCTAACCCTAACCCTAACCCTTACCCGAAGCCTTACCCTAACCCATTCCCTAATCCCAATCCGTACGCTAACACGAACCCGTACCCTAACACGTACGCTCACCCTAAACCGTTGTCGTACCCTAACCTGTCCCCTAAACCGTCCCCATCCCCTAACCCAAACCTAACCCTAACCCTAACCTTAACCCTTACCCGAAGCCTTACTCTAACCCGTCCCCTAATCCTAACCCGTACGCTAACACTAACCCGTACCCTAACACGTACGCTCACCCTAAACCGTTGTCGTACCCTAACCTGTCCCCTAAACCGTCCCCGTCCCCTAACCCTAACCCTAACCCTAAGCCTTACCCGAAGCCTTACCCGAAGCCTTAGCCTAACCCCTCCCCTAATTCTAACCCGTACGCTAACACTAACCCATACCCTAACACGAACGCTCACCCTAAAACATTGTCATAACCTAACCTGTCCCCTAAACCGTCCCCGTCCCCTAAAACTAACCCTAACCCTAAACCTAACCCTAACCCTTACCCGAAGCCTTACCCTAACCCGTCCCCTAATCCTAACCCGTACGCTAACACTAACCCATAACCTAACACGTGCACTAACCCTAAACCGTTGTCGTACCCTAACCTGTCCCCTAAACCGTCCCCGTCCCCTAACCCTAACCCTAACCCTAAACCTTACCCGAAGCCTTACCCTAACCCGTCCCCTAATCCTAACCCGTACGCTAACACTAACCCATACCCTAACACGTACGCTCACCCTAAACCGTTGTCCTACACTAACCTGTCCCCTAAGCCGTCCCCTAACCCTAACCCTAACCCTAACCCTAACCATAACGCTAACCCTTACCCGAAGCCTTAACCTAACCCGTCCCCTAATCCTAACCCGTAGTCTAACACTAACCCGTACCCTGACACGTACGCTCACCCTAAACCGTTGTTGTACCCTTACCTGTCCCCTAAACCGTCCCCGTCTCCTAACCCTATCCCTAACCCTAACCCAAAGCCTTACACTAACTCTTCCCCTAATCCTAACCCGTACGCTAACAGTAACCCGTACCCTAACATGTACGCTCAGCCTAAACCATTGTCGTACCCTAACCTGTCCCCTAAACCGTCCCCGTCCCCGTCCCCGTCCCCTAACCCTAACCCTAACCCTAACCCTTACCCGAAGCCTTACCCTAAACCGTCCCCTAATCCTAAGCCGTACGCTAACACTAACCCATACCCTAACACATACGCTCACCCTAAACCGTTGTCGTACCCAAACCTGTCCCCTAAACCGTCCCCGTCCCCTAACCCTTACCCTAAGCCTAACCCTAACCCTTACCCGAAGCCTTACCCTAACCCGTTCCCTAATCCTAACCCGTACGCTAACACTAACCCGTACCCTAACACGTATGCCCACCCTAAACCGTTGGCGTACCATAACCTGTCCCCTAAACCGTCCCCGAACCCTAACCCTAACCCTAACCCTTACACGAAGCCTTACCCTAACCCTTCCCCTAATCCTAACCCGTACGCTAAAACTAACCCGTACCCTAACACGTACACTCACCCTAAACCGTTGTCGTACCCTAACCTGTACCCTAAACCATCCCCGTCCCCTAACCCTAACCCTAACCCTAACCCTAACCCTTACCCGAAGCCTTCCCCTAACCCGTCCCCTAATCCTAACCCATACGCTAACACTAACCCGTACCCTAACACGTACGCACACCCTAAACCGTTGTCGTACCCTAACCTGTCGCGTAAACCATCCCTGTCCCCTAACCCTACCCGAACCCTAACCCTAACACTTACCCGAACCCTTACACTAACCCGTTCCCTAATCCTAATCCGTACGCTAACACTAACCCGTACTCTAACACGTACGCTCACCCTAAACCGTTGTCGTACCCTAACCTGTCCCCTAAACCGTCCCCGTCCCCTAACCCTAACCCTAACCCTAAACCTTACCCGAAGCCTTACCCTAACCCGTCCCCTAATCCTAACCCGTACGCTAACACTAATCCGTACACTAACACGTACGCTCACACTAAACCATTGTAGTACCCTAAACTGTCCCCTAAACCGTCCCCATCCCCTAACCCTAACCCTAAACCTAACCCTTTACCGAAGCCTTACCCTAACCCGTAACCTAATCCTAACCCGTACGCTAACACTAAACCGTACCCTAACACGTATGCTCACCCTAAACCGTTGTCGTACCCTAACTTGTCCCCTAAACCGTCCCCGAACCCTAACCCTAACCCTAACCCTAACCCTAACCCTAACCCTTACCCGAAGCCTTACTCTAACCCGTCCCCTAAACCTAAACCGTACGCTAACACTAACCCGTACGGTAACACGTATGCTCACCCTAAAACGTTGTCATACCCTAACCTGTCCCCTAAACCGTCCCCGTCCCCTAAACCTAACCCTAACCCTAACCCTAACCCTTACCCGAAGCCTTACCCTAACCCGTCTCCTAAACCTATCTCGTACGCTAACACTAACCCGTATCATAGCACGTACGCTCACCCTAAAACGTTGTCGTACCCTAACCTGACCCCTAAACCGTCCCCGTCCCCTAACCCTAACCCTAACCCTAAACCTAAACCTAACCCTTACCCGAAGCCTTACACTAACCCGTCCCCTAATCCTAACCCGTACGCTAACACTAACCCGTACCCTAACACGTACGCTCACCCTAAACCGTTGTCGTACCCTAACCTGTCCCCTAAAACGTCCCTTTCCCCTAACCTAACCCTAACCCTAACCCTAACCCTATCCCTTACCCGAAGCCTTACCCTAACCCGTCCCCTAATCCTAACCCGTACGCTAACACTAACCTGTACCCTAACACGTACGCTCACCCTAAACCGTTGTCGTACCGTAACCTGTCCCCTAAACCGTCCCCGTCCCCTAACCCTAACCCTAACCCTATCCCTAACCCTAACCCTTACCCGAAGACTTACCCTAACACGTCCCCTAATCCTAACCCGTACGCTAACACTAACCCGTACCCTAACACGTACGCACACCCTAAACCCTTGTCGTACCCTAAACTATCCCCTAAACCGTCCCCATCCCCTAACCCTATCCCTAACCCTAACCCTAAACCTAACCCTTACCCGAAGCCTTACCCTAACCCGTCCCGTAACCCTAACCCATACGCTAACACTAACCCGTACCCTAATATGTACGCTCACCCTAAACCGTTGTCGTATACTAACCTGTCCCCTAAACCGTCCCCGACCCCTAACCCAAACCCTAACCCTAACACTTACCCGAAGCATTATCCTAACCCTTCCCCTAAACCTAACCCGTATGCTAACACTAATCCGTACCCTAACACGTACGCTCACCCTAAACCGTTGTCGTACCCTAACCTGTCCCCTAAACCGTCCCGGTCCCCTATCCCTAACCCTAACCCTAACCCTAACCCTAACCCTTACCCGAAGCCTTACCCTAACCCGTCCCCTAATCCTAACCCGTACGCTAACACTAACCCGTACCCTAACACGTACGCTCACCCTAAACCGTTGTCATACCCTAACCTGTCCCCTAAACCGTCCCCGTCCCCTAACCCTAACCCTAACACTAACCCTAACCCTTACCCGAAGCCTTACCCTAACCCGTCCCCTAATCCTAACCCGTTCGCTAACACTAACCCGTACCCTAACACGTACGCTCACCCTAAACCGTTGTCGTACGCTAACCTGTCCACTAAACCGTCCCTGTCCCCTAACCCTAACACTAACCCTAACCCTAACCCTAACCCTAACCCTAACCCCTACCCGAAGCCTTACCATAACACGTCCCCTAATCCTAACCCGTACGCTAACACTAACCCGTACCCTAACACGTACGCTCACCCTAAACCGTTGTTGTACCCTAACCTCTCCCCTAAACCGTCCCCGTCCCCTAACCCTAACCCTAACCCTAACCCTTACCCAAACCCTTACACTAACCCGTCCCCTAATCCGAACCCGTACGCTAACACTAACCCGTACCCTAACACGTACGCTCACCCTAAACCGTTGTCGTACCCTAACCTGTCCCCTAAACCGTCCCCGTCCCCTAACCCTATCCCTAACCCTAACCCTAACCCTAAACCTTACCCGAAGCCTTACCCTAACCCGTCCCCTAACCCTAACCCATACGCTAACACTAACCCGTACCCTAACATGTACGCTCACCCTAAACCGTTGTCGTATCCTAACCTGTCCCCTAAACCATCCCCGTCCCTTAACCCTAACCCTAACCCTAACACTTACCCGAAGCATTATCCTAACCCGTCCCCTAATCCGAACCCGTACGCTAACACTAAACCGTACCCTAACACGTATGCTCACCCTAAACCGTTGTCGTACCCTAACCTGTCCCCTAAACCGTCCCCGTCCCCTAACCCTAAACCTAACCCTTACCCGAAGCCTTACACTAACCCGTGCCCTAATCCTAAGCCGTACGCTAACACTAACCCGTACCCTAACACGTACGCTCACCCTAAACTGTTGTCGTACCCTAACCTGTCCCCTAAACCGTCCCTGTCCCCTAACCCTAACACTAACCCTAAACCTAACCCTAACCCTAACCCTTACCCGAAGCTTTACCCTAACACGTCCCCTAATCCTAAGCCGTACACTAACACTAACCCGTACCCTAACATGTACGCTCACCTTAAACCGTTGTCGTACCCAAACCTGTCCCCTAAACCGTCCCCGTCCCCTAACCCTATCCCTAACACTAACCCTAACCCTTACCCGAAGACTTACCCTAACCCGTCCCCTAATCCTAACTAATACGCTAACACTAAACAGTACCCTAACACGTACGCTCACACTAAACCGTTGTCGTACCCTAACCTGTCCCCTAAACCGTCCCCGTCCCCTAACCCTAAACCTAACCCTAACCCTAACCCTTACCCGAAGCCTTACCCTAACCTGTCCCCTAATCCTAACCCGTACGCTAACACTAACCCGTACCCTAACACGTACGCTCACCCTAAATCGTTGTCGTACCCTAAATTGTCCCCTAAACCGTCCACATCCCCTAACCCTAAACCTAACCCTAACCCTAACCCTAACCCTAACCCTAACCCTAACCCTAAACCTAACCCTAACACTTACCTGAAGCCTTACACTAACCCGTCCCCTAATTCTAACCCATATGCTAACACTAACCCGTACCCTAACACGTACGCTCACCCTAAACCGTTGTCATATCCTAACATGTCCCCTAAACCGTCCCAGTCCCCTAACCCTAACCCTAACCCTAACACTAACCCTTACCCGAAGACTTACCCTAACCCGTCCCCTAATCCTAACCCGTACGCTAACACTAACCCGTACCCGTACACGTACGCTCACCCTAAACCGTTGTGGTACCCTAACCTGTCCCCTCAACCGCCCCCGTCCCCTAACACTAACCCTAACCTTTAACCTAACCCTAACCCTTACCCGAAGCCTTACCCTAACCCGTCCCCTTATCCTAACCCGTACGCTAACACTAACCCGTACCCTAACACGTACGCTCACCCTAAACCGTTGTCGTACCCTAATCTTTCGCCTAAACCGTCCCATTCCCCTAACCCTAACCCTAACCCTAACCCTAATCCTAACCCTTACCCGAAGCCTTACCCTAACCCGTCCCCAATCCTAACCCCTACGGGAACACTAACCCGTACCTAACACGTACGCTCACCCTAAACCGTTGTCGTACCCTAACCTGTCCCCTAAACTGTCCCCGTCCCCTAAACCTAACCCTAACCATTACCCGAAGCCTTACCCTAACCCGTCCCCTAATCCTAACCCGTACGCTAACACTAACCCGTACACTAACAGGTACGCTCACCCTAAACCGTTATCGTACCCTAACCTGTCCCCTAAACCGTCCCCATCCCCTAACACTAACCTTAACCCTAACCCTAACCCTAACCCTAACCCTTACACGAAGCCTTACACTAACCCGTCCCCTATTCCTAACCTGTACGCTAACACTAACCCGTACGCTAACACGTAAACTCACCCTAAACCGCTGTCGAACCCTAACCTGTACCCTATACCATCCCAGTCCCCTAAACCTAACCCTAACCCTAAACCTAACCCTTACCCGAAGCCTTACCCTAACCCGTCCCCTAATCCTAACCCGTACGCTAACACTAACCTGTACCCTAACACGTACGCTCACCCTAAACCGTTGTCGTACCCTAACCTGTCGCCTAAACCGTCCCTGTCCCCTAATCCTAACCCTACCCGAACCCTAACCCTAACACTTACCCGAACCCTTACACTAACCCGTCCCCTAATCCTAATCGGTACGCTAACACTAACCAGTACCCTAACACGTACGCTCACCCTAAACCGTTGTCGTACCCTAACCTGTCCCCTAAACCGTCCCTGTCCCCTAACCCTAACCCTAACACTAACCCTAAACCTAACCCTAACCCTAACCCTTACCCGAAGCTTTACCCTAACACGTCCCCTAAACCTAACCCGTACACTAACACTAACCCGTACCCTAACACGTACGCTCACCCTAAACCGTTGTCGTACCCTAACCTGTCCCCTAAACCGTCCCCGTCCCCTAAGCCTATCCCTAACACTAACCCTAACCCTAACCCTTACCCGAAGACTTACCCTAACCCGTCCCCTAATCCTAACCAATACGCTAACACTAACCCGTACCCTAACACGTACGCTCACCCTAAATCGTTGTCGCATCCTAACCTATCCCCTAAACCGTCCCCGTCCCCTAACCCTAACCCTAACCCTAAGCCTTACCCAAAGCCTTACACTAACCCGTCCGCTAATCCTAACCCGTACGCTAACACTAACCCGTACCCTAACATGTACGCTCACCCTAAACCGTTGTCGTACCCTTACCTGTCCCCTAAACCGTCCCCGTCCCCTAACCCTAACCCTAAACCTAACCCTAACACTTACCTGAAGACTTACCCTAACCTGTCCCCTAAACCTAACCTGTACGCTAACACTAACCCGTACCCTAACACGTACGCTCACACTAAACCGTTGTCGTACACTAACCTGTCCCCTAAACCGTCCCCGTCCCCTAACCCTAAACCTAACCCTAACCCTAACCCTAACCCTTACCCGAAGCCTTACCCTAACCTGTCCCCTAATCCTAACCCGTACGATAACACTAACCCGTACCCTAACACGTACGCTCACACTAAATCGTTGTCGTACCCTAAATTGTCCCCTAAACCGTCCCCGTCCCCTAACCCTAACCCTAACCCTTCCCTTACCCGAAGCCTTACCCTGTCCCGGCCCCTAATCCTAACCCGTACGCTAACACTAACCTGTACCCTAACACGTACACTCACCCTAAACCGTTGTCGTACACTAACCTGTCCCCTAAACCGTCCCTGTCCCCTAACCCTAACCCTAACCCTAACCCTAACCCTTACCCAAAGCCTTACCCTAACCCGTACCCTAGTCCTATCCCGTACGCTAACACTATCCCGTACCCTAACACGTGCGCTCACGCTAAACCACTGTCGTACCCTAACCTGTCCCCTAAACCGTCCCCGTCCCCTAAACCTAACCCTAACCCTAACCCTAACCCTAACCCTTACCCGAAGCCTTACCCTAACCCGTCCCCTAATCCTAACCCGTACGCTAACACTAACCCGTACCCGAACACGTACGCTCACCCTAAACCGTTGTCATACGCTAACCTATCCCCTAAACCGTCCCCGTCCCCTAACCCTAACCATAACACTAACCCTAACCCTTACCCGAAGCCTTACACTAACCCGTCCCCTAATCCGTACCCGTACGCTAACACTAACCCGTACCATAGCACGTACACTCACCCTAAAACGTTGTCGTACCCTAACCTGTCCCCTAAACCGTCCCCGTCCCCTAACCCTAACCCTAACCCTAAGCCTAAACCTAACCCTTACCCGAAGCCTTACCCTACCCCGTCCCCTAATCCTAACCCGTACGCTAACACTAACCCGTACCCTACCACGTACGCTCACCCTAAACCGTTGTCGTACTCTAACCTGTCCCCTAAACCGTCCCCGTCCCCTAACCCTAACCCTAACCCTAACCCTTACCCGAAGACTTACCCTAACCCGTCCCCTAATCCTAACCCGTACGCTAACACTAACCCGTACCCTAACACCTACGCTCACCCTAAACCGTTGTCGTACCCTCACCTGTCCCCTAAACCGTCCCCGTCCCCTAACCCTAACCCTAACCTTAACCCTAACCCTAACCCTTACCCGAAGCCTTACCCTAACCCGTCCCCTAATCCTAACCCATACGCTAACACTAACCCGTACGCTAACACGTACGCTCACCCTAAACCGTTGTCGTACCCTAACCTGTCCCCTAATCCGTCCCCGTCCCCTAACACTAACCCTAACCCTAACCCTAACCCTTACCCGAAGCCTACCCCTAACCCGTCCCCTAATCCTAACCCGTACGCTAACACTAACCCGTACCCTAACACGTACGCTCACCCTAAACCGTTGTCGTACCCTATCCTGTCCCCTAAACCGTCCCTGTCCCCTAACCCTAACCCTAACCCTAAACCTAACCCTAACCCTTACCCGAAGCCTTACACTAACCCGTCCCCTAATTCTAACCCATACGCTAACACTAACCCATACCCTAACACGTACGCTCACCCTAAACCGTTGTCATATCCTAACATGTCCCCTAAACCGTCCCAGTGCCCTAACCCTAACCATAACCCTAAACCTAACCCTAACCCTTACCCGAAGCCTTACCCTAACCCGTCCCCTAATCCTAACCCGTACACTATCACTAACCCGTACCCTAACACGTAAGCTCACCCTAAACCGTTGTCGTACCCTAACCTGTCCCCTAAACCGTCCCAGTCCCCTAACCCTAACCCTAACACTAACCCTTACCCGAAGACTTACCCTAACCCGTCCCCTAATCCTAACCCGTACGCTAACACTAACCCGTACCCTGACACGTACGCTCACCCTAAACCGTTGTCGTACCCTAACCTGTCCCCTAAACCGCCCCCGTCCTCTAACACTAACCCTAACCCTAACCCTAACCCTAACCCTTACCCGAAGCCTTACCCTAAACCGTCCCATTATCCTAACCCATACGCTAACACTAACCCGTACCCTAACACGTACGCTCACCCTAAACCGTTGTCGTACCCTAACCTTTCCCCTAAACCGTCCCATTCCCCTAACCCTAACCCTAACCCTAACCCTAATCCTAACCCTTACCCGAAGCCTTACCCTAACCCGTCCCCAATCCTAACCCCTACGGGAACACTAACCCGTACCCTAACACGTACGCTCACCCTAAACCGTTGTCGTACCCTAACCTGTCCCCTAAACCGTCCCCGTCCCCTAACCCTAACCCTAACCTTAACCCTAACCCTAACCCTTACCCGAAGCCTTACCCTAACCCGTCCCCTAATCCTAACCCATACGCTAACACTAACCCGTACGCTAACACGTACGCTCACCCTAAACCGTTGTCGTACCCTAACCTGTCCCCTAAACCGTCCCCGTCCCCTAACACTAACCCTAACCCTAACCCTAACCCTTACCCGAAGCCTACCCCTAACCCGTCCCCTAATCCTAACCCGTACGCTAACACTAACCCGTACCCTAACACGTACGCTCACCCTAAACCGTTGTCGTACCCTATCCTGTCCCCTAAACCGTCCCTGTCCCCTAACCCTAACCCTAACCCTAAACCTAACCCTAACCCTTACCCGAAGCCTTACACTAACCCGTCCCCTAATTCTAACCCATACGCTAACACTAACCCGTACCCTAACACGTACGCTCACCCTAAACCATTGTCATATCCTAACATGTCCCCTAAACCGTCCCAGTGCCCTAACCCTAACCATAACCCTAAACCTAACCCTAACCCTTACCCGAAGCCTTACCCTAACCCGTCCCCTATTCCTAACCTGTACGCTAACACTAACCCGTACGCTAACACGTAAACTCACCCTAAACCGCTGTCGAACCCTAACCTGTACCCTATACCATCCCAGTCCCCTAAACCTAACCCTAACCCTAAACCTAACCCTTACCCAAGCCTTACCCTAACCCGTCCCCTAATCCTAACCCGTACGCTAACACTAACCTGTACCCTAACACGTTCGCTCACCCTAAACCGTTGTCGTACCCTAACCTGTCCCCTAAACGGTCCCCGTACCCTAACACTAACCCTAACCTTAACCCTAACCCTAACCCTTACCCGAAGCCTTACCCTAACCCGTCCCCTTATCCTAACCAGTACGCTAACACTAACCCGTACCCTAACACGTACGCTCACCCTAAACCGTTGTCGTACCCTAACCTGTCCCCTAAACCTTCCCCTAACCCTAACCCTAACCCTAACCCTAACCCGAACCCTACCCTAACCCTAACCCTAACCCTAACCCGAACCCTAACCCTAACCCTAACCCGAACCCTAACCCGAACCCGAACCCCTAACCCCGAACCCTAACCCGAACCCTAACCTGAACCCTAACCCTAACCCTAACCCTAACCCGAACCCGAACCCTAACCCGAACCCTAACCCGAACCCTAACCCGAACCCTAACCCTAACCCTAACCCGAACCCGAACCCTAACCCCTAACCCTAACCCCTAACCCGAACCCTAACCCGAACCCTAACCCTAACCCTAACCCGAACCCTAACCCTAACCCTAACCCCTAACCCTAACCCGAACCCGAAGCCTAACCCTAACCCTAACCCGAACCCTAACCCTAAACCCTAACCCTAACCCTAACCCTAACCCGAACCCTAACCCGAACCCTAACCCCTAACCCTAACCCTAAACCCTAACCCTAAACCGAACCCTAACCCTAACCCTAACCCCTAACCCTAACCCTAACCCTAACCATAAACCGAACCCTAACCCTAAACCTAACCCTAACCCCTGATACTAACCCTAATCTAAACCCTAACCCTTACCCCCAACTCCAACCCTAAACGCTACCCTAACCCTAACCCTATACCCTAATTCTTACCCCTAACTTATTTTTTGTTTTATTTTAAATAATGTTTTTCTGGGGTAAAAAATATTAGCACAACAACTAAATAATACATAAACTAACCTGAGTGTCCCTCAAA